>NC_045796.1:84525899-84854192 GCF_009873245.2 Balaenoptera musculus | reverse complement strand
GATTTTTCATATCTCATATCTTTCATTTTTTTTGAAGATATGAATTTTTTCTTCATATATTTGAATTTTATTTTAAAAACTCTAAGAAGTGATATCTAACTTCCTTTTAGGCAATACTTTAAAAAAAACTGTTGTTTCATAAATGTTTGCTAGAAATAAAGCAGGTCAGTAGAATTGTTAGTTTATTTTGAGCTTTCTAAACCTGGAAACTTGGGAGCCCAAGTCACATCCTTGAAGCAGCAGCATTCCTGAGGCTCCACTGGGAATGTGCACATCCTCCCAGGAGTATCTCGTTCTAGCTTGTGTGCCATTTGCAAACCAGACTTGTCAAAGAGATGGCCCATGAATTCCAGTAATGGAAACTGATAGGCATCTGCTGAAAACCTTGGTACCCAACACAGGAACCAGATGGATGGACGGAACTCAAAATTGTCCCAAGTAACTGTTTCAAGTAGAACGGCATTGGGCACGTCTTCAAAACTGATTTAAAGGCAATCAACGGGAATGAGAAAGAAAGTAGATATGCTTTATATATATAAAAAGATTTTAAATAAATAAACAAATAAATAAATAAATAAATAAATAAATAAATATATATTTAGTTTTTAGATAAGAGGTCACTTACAAGCCAGAATGAAATCTTTTCCATGAGACAGTGCAGGTGGGTGATTAGGTGCGCAGAGACGAAGTAGGTGAACTTGAATTCCGGGTCTATATCCTGATTGTGTAATCATCTGTAAGAAGATGGTCATAATAGTTGTACCTACCTGATAGATTTGTTGTGAGAACAGTGCCTGGCCCATAGACAGCCTGTGTCAGACTTTAATATTATGCCCAGAGGTTTAAAAGAGAGAAAATAAAATAAAGGGCACTAAGTAGCACGTGGGAAAGCATGGGCTGTGGAGTCTGAGAGACTTCCTTTCAAATCTTAGGTGATGCTCCCAGTTGGTCACCTTGAGCATGCGACTGAACCGCTCAGAGCCTCCGTTTTCTTATTTTCTGAATGCAAGTACTAGTCCTGGAGTTGGGAGATGAGGGATGGATGCAAAGCCCCCTGTACTTGATACACGTTCAGCATTAGGCTGCCTTTCCCCGCAACCCTAGAACAAGTTGTTAAAAAACACAAACATTTCTTTATTCACTTGTTTTTTATGGCTAACAAAATTTATTCTGTGTATTTCTTTTAGGGCGAAAATGGTTTACATGGAACTCCAGGCTTACCTGGTCAAAAGGTAAAGAGATTTTTAATGTTTCATATTAGTTAAGAACGTTAACATCTTGAAAGTTGAATGTGCACATAATATAGTGAAGATTTAGAAAATGTGTTTAATGAAATTGAATTCCCTGAGTCAACCACCACTTGAACTTTCTTTCCAAAGAGAACCCATGGAAGCGATCCCTTCTCAAAGGACCTACTTTAGGAGGGAGCTTTATCAGAGAGGTTTAGCCACATGCTTCTCTGGAGGAGTGGGCAGTGATACTTCATGGGGGCCTGGGGAGTGAGCACAGCTGCTCTGGGAATGTTTTCACTGTTGAGTCTAAAATGAAGACTGGAACAGGCTTTACTACCTTTGACAGTGTGTGGTTACTTCTTTTCCGTTTTGTATTTCCCAGATTGAGCTAAACGTAATGGTTACAATGATATAAAACATTAAATATTACAAAGATGCTACAACTAATCTCTTCAAAAAATTCTTTCAGAATGATAAATTCATAATCAGTAGGGATTTTTGCATTGGCTAGGGTGCTTCTTTCTGGGCCTAGAATCTTTCTCCTTACCAAGGTAAACTTCATTTCACCCCTTTATTGTCCATGGGCTGATTTTTCCTCCTGGGAAGAAATATGATTGTATGTGACCAACATTATTGGAAACACAGAGACTGGTTTTTTCCGGTTTCCTGAAGGGATGGGGAGCCCCTTCAGGTGTCGCCAGCTGTCATGATACCACCCAGATAATCCCGCCACAGGGGAGAGCATTATTGGTGCAATATTACATGCCCACCAAAGCCAAGCATATCATTTCTACGCGCTGGAGAAGTTTTACAGATCTTAGCAACAGGAAGTCAGAAGTTACTATCGCATCTAGGTTTTGCTCTGTAGCTTAAAAATTACCATTAAAAAGATATGCACGTATTTATAGTTACAGCTTTTGAAAAATCTTCCTTTACTTGCTTGCGGAAGATACTAAGATTGAACTGGCAGTGATGAAATGGCAAGCTTCTGCATTTCTTCACAGCAGTTCTAGACAAAACCCACTGGTACAGCAGGTGCTGCATCTGTGAGTCGAGTTGCCAGCCAAGGGGTGTGTAGCTTTATCTTCCGGGAAGCAGTTTAGGCCCTTCCAGCAGCTGTTTGTGGTGGTTGCCTCGCGCTGGCATCGTGGCCGACGTACGGCGGCGCTCAGCAGCGGTGTGGCAGCTTGCATCAGCACATCAAGTTAAAGTCTACATTTTAGGAAACATGGTCGGAACAAGATAGACCACACATTCAGTGGCAGATATACCCAAATACTAACTTACTTTCTTTCCTGTACCTGTTTTGAAGGTAGATAAAGCAGAAGTAATTATTATTATTATTTTTAATTTTATTTATTTATTTTTGCTGTGTTGGGTCTTCATTGCTTCGCGCGGGCTTTCTCTAGCTGCGGCAAATGGGGGCTACTCTTCATTGTGGTGCACGGGCTTCTCATTGCAGTGGCTTCTCTTGTTGCAGAGCACAGGCTCTAGGCGCACGGGCTTCAGTAGTTGTGGCATACAGGCTCAGTAGTTGTGGCTCGCGGGCTCAGTAGTTGTGGCGCACGGGCTTAGTTGCTCCGCGGCATGTGGGATCTTCCCTGGCCAGGGCTCGAACCCGTGTCCCCTGCATTGGCAGGTGGATTCGTAACCACTGCGCCACCAGAAGCCCCAGAAGTAATGATTTAATTGGGTGTGTGTCATCGGGTGTATGAGTACATGTATAATATACACATAGTAAAAAGCAGGCATTCCTTTTCTCACATACAGATTTTAATTACATTAAGTGTCACCTTGTTTGAAGCACTGCAGATAAAAACTGGAGATAAGAAACCCTCCATCCCTCGTCTCGGTTTACTGAGCGCTTCCTGTGGGTGGAGGGGTGGGTATGACCCACCCCCCAGCATTCCCTTGCCGGCTGCGCTGTTGTGAGTGCCTGATGTATATTTGCCGTTCAGTGAATATTTGTTGATCATATGAATGAAACATCAGTACTCTAAATATCTGTGCAGAGTTAAGTGGGAAAATAAGCTTGTCAGATCAGAGAGGTTTTACCTGAAGAACAGGGGGTTTATACCTCTCAGAATCAACATGGTGAGTGAGAGCCCACGCCCGTTCAGTGCTGGAGAGGCCGGCCATCTGGGTGGGGAAGAGCCTGGCGCCGGTGTCAGAGCCAGAGCCCGAACCCTGGCCTCGTTCATCACACACCTCTCCCTGGGACGGTCTTCTGTGGAAGTCAGCTTGCGAAGGATGTTTCTACTGGATCTGGTGGAATAAATAGTGGTAGTAATAACAACAGTAATGGCTAAATGAGTCTGTGCCAGGCACACTATTTGATGCATTCAGTTCTCAAAACACCTATGAGAAAGGTACTTTGGTTGCAGAAATTCCGGTTTATGGAGATTAAATTGCATTGCAAGCAGTGAAGCTATAGGTTTTACCCTAGAAAATTATTCCTTCAGTGTTTAGATGTGTTTAAATTTTGTATAAGTTAATATTGGCTTCGAGCTTACATTTTAGAAATGGTTTTAATATATACAATTATTGATTTTAGAAACTATTAGTTTCTAATATTAGAAACTATTATTAACAATATTAGCAACTATTATTATTATTATTACTTCTGTTAAAAGTAGTGTGCCTGTTATTATACACATCATATTCCTCTTCTACAGGGAGAGCAAGGTTTTGAAGGTAGCAAAGGAGAAATTGGTGAAAAGGTAAAGATCACTTTTCATACTCATCTGTAAAAATAAATTGTGTTCTTGAAAATATTTTGAACTAGAATATTTAACTTGTTTTTGTGCTTTCCATAAAAGCAATTCAGTGATTTTTATAGAAATAATTTAAAATATGTGCTTCACTTAAGGTAGACTTACCATATCGATGCCTGTCATAAATCTTTCTACACTTGTTTAGGTGGTAGTTATTTCCACATATTTCTAGTTAAATCATTCCATTGATACATAAATAATTCAAACATTTATTAAGCATTATATTTTTGTGCTGTGACATCATTGATGTGCTCATGAAATGTCCAAGTCTAAATAAATGCTTTGTTTATATGTACACCTAGTTTATCAGTGGAATTTTTCCTGAGGAAATAAATAAGTAGAACTAATTGTAACAGCCAAGGTCCAACAGAAAAGGGATGGCACATTCAAAATAGAATAGTGTGGAAGAGTTGAATAAAGGGAATGTTTAAAAGGCAGGGGCAACATTTAGGAAAACCATAAGGATTGTGCAATATTCCAGCCTGGGTTATAGGGAACTCCTTAAACCCTGCTAGGTTACCGGTTACCAGACTCAGAGGTAAAGAAAGCCATGTGGAGACGGCTGCAGATTGCAGCTGAGAGAAGCTGTTAACCCCCCCATTCAAGCAATCGTTTCACACATTCACAGCTTTGTACTCAAAGTGTAGAGGATAGAAGTGTAGTCTTAGTCATCCAGAATTTCCCTTCACACAGTCATTTGCATTCTTCTGCATTTCGTATGTCTAGTTTTATTTTCAGATAGAACAAAAACAGCACCATTCCTTTGTTTCATAAACTGCCATGTAATTGGACAGCCAGAGGGAGGCTGGAAAGGGGAAGAGATAATCTCAAATTAGATTGTGTGGCCTGTGTTGAGTTTTCTGAGCAGTTATCAGTTATTTGCTTCTTCAGTAAGTATTTATAGACAGAATGAGCGTCTATTATAATTATAAGACAAATTACACATGTTGTAAGCTACTTGCTAATTACTTTTCCTCACAGAACAGTGAGGGGGAAGGAAGGATAGCCGTATAATTATCGTATAATTGAAGAGAAGTCCATTGAGTGATGATTATTTTTTAAGTGGATCCTCCTTCTTAGGAATCTCTTGAATATTTTTGCTTTAGAATAACCGTCATTGCAAGACCATGGCTTTAAATAAATGCTTTACATATTCCTGTTTTATTAACGGGACTTTACCTGTAGGAATAAGTAAGAATAAGCAAGGAAAACAGATATATTCTCTGTAATTTAAAGTCGCCATCTCACTAAAATCTTACTGGCTATTTTGATATTTTAGATACACGGTTGGTATTGCTTAGTAATAAATAGATTCTCACAGGCTATGAGGTATTGAAAAACATTCAGTACATCTGGCTTCAAAGATTTCCCTTCTAATTCCTCATATCTGTTAACTGTTGCCTTCAAATAGTCCATGTCACCAAGAGGTGAAAATATTTATGGAGAATATGATTGAGTTATCAGGAAGAAATAAAGCACCAAGTAGAAAAGACAATGTCTTGAATGAGAATTACAACTTAAATGGTTTATAGTCAAATGTAAGATTCACATAACAACGCTTATGTTAAAAATATGTTCTGCTTTGGTTTTTATTTACCATATATGGGATGTTTGCGTTTCTTCAGTGTTACATGCTGTGTATTATGATACATGACCACACATATTTTTCCATAAGAGAAATAGTTGATATCCAAGTATTCGTTTCTAGATTAGAAACTTTTTGTTTCTAGATTAAACAAGAAAAGTATGTGAGGCACTCATTTCTGTGTGACACCAGAATGAGATTCTTGGACTGCTTGCAACACAATTCGTTTTCTGAATAAGGACAATCTGATTTGAATTTCAATTCCTTGTGGAAAACTGAATATATAGTGAAAATAAGACTCACCTTTCTTCTTTAATTACCTTAATGTGGTCTCCACTGTGTTTAAAATTTGACTGTTATAAATGACAAAATTCACTAGTTGCAAAATGAAATAATTCAGGAAGTTGCTGTTGTTCAGAGATATCATATCTACCAAAGCCACATGGCTACTGACCAAAAAAGGAAGTTTATCAACTGTCAGAGAGAAAATACCGTATGATGGTTTTCAGGTGATATTTCTGTAATCCAGTATAAACCACGTAGAGGAATCTGCTGCTTTTCTTTATGGCTAGAAAACTAGCTTTCAGGCCAGCTTAACCCAAGCCGGACTATCACGGGGTTCCTCAGTGTATTGAAGATGCTGCCCTCAGTCCAGAAAAGAACCCATGGAACTTGAGCAAGTATAGAGGACCTCATCTGAAAGCATATTCCTGAGTCTGTCTATAGCAACTTATAACAGGGCAGAAACTCACGCCTCATTACCTAAGCAAACACAGTTCAGCCAAGTCAGTCCTGAAGTGAAAATTATTTGAAGGGGTGGTTCTTTCTCTCAAAGATTGGTTTCTGATGCTGGCAAGACTCTCCCAGAGGACAGCTGTCTTCAGGTTTGCCACGTTCTGGTTTATCTTAGGAATGACCTCGCCCCACTGACCTGTTACTGGCTGGAGCATCATTCAAGGATCCCTGGATCCCTGACAGCATAGCCCATGCGGCAGGAGAGGGGATGTCTGTATTCTGGCTGAGGAATAGACCCCCAGCTGAGGTCTACATTCCGATTTCTCTGTTTCTGTAGGAGTGGTCTTAAACATCCCTTCTTCGGGGGATTTTCCTTAGGTTCCTTCAGTATTACTGTAGATGTTATATAGCTACTACTAGCAGTAAACAAAATGAAGCGTTCACTCTTCTTTTTTTAAAAATTTATTTTATGGAAGTATAGTTGATTTACAATGTTGTGTTAGTTTTTGCTGTGTAGCAAAGTGATTCAATTATACATATATATACAATCTTTTTCATATTCTTTTCCATTATGGTTTATTACAGGTTGTTGAATATAGTTCCCTGTGCTATACAGTAGGACCTTGTTGTTTATCCATCCTATATATAATAGTTTGCATCTGCTAACCCCAAACTCCTACTCCATCCCTCTCCCCAACCTTGGCAACCACAAATCTGTTCTCTATGTTTGTGAGTCTGTTTCTGTTTTGTAGATAAGTTCATTTCTGTCATATTTTAGATTCCACATATAAGTGATATATGATATTTGTCTTTCTCTGTCTGACTTACTTCACTTAGTATGATAATCTCTAGGTCCATCCATATTGCTGCAAGTGGCATTATTTCATTCTTTTTTTATGGCTGAATAGTATTCCATTGTATATATGTACCACATCTTATTTATCCATTCATCTGTCGATAGACATTTAGGTTGCTTCCATGTCTTGACTGTTGTAAATAGTGCTGCTATGAACATAGGGGTGCATGTATCTTTTAGAATCATAGTTTTGTCCAGATATATGCCCAGGAGTGGGATTGCTGGATCATAGGGTAGTTCTATGTTTAATTTTTCGAGGAACCTCCATTATGTTTTCCCTAGTGGCTGCACCAATTTACATTCCCACCAACAGTGTAGGAGGGTTCCCTTTTCTCCACACCCTCTTCAGCATTTATTATTTGTAGATTTTTTAATGATGGCCTTTCTGACTGGTGTGAGGTGGTGAAGAGTCCACTCTTGATGACAGTTATCCCCACTGTCAGCCTTCCTCGTAATGACATAGCCAAACCAACTCTTGTTATACGACCAAGGTAGATGCAAGAGCTAGGCTCTGAATATCACTTTAGAAAAAGGCCATCTGGCAGGGGTTCAATGAAGTGATCATCATTCCTAAACGCTGAGCCCAGATCTTTACTTTAGATCTTTGTGAAAATAGGAATATTACTTGGTTGCATTTATGAAAAGGAGCAAATAGAAAAGCAAATGTAAACATCTGCTTCATAATAGAATTCAATATTTTAAGTAATTGCTTCAGATCACATAATTTAGTTTGCTTTTAAAATTCTCATTCTTGTATGTTGTCAATCAAACCCTAACTGACTTAAAGTTTAAAAACTAATTTCTTCAGCATTAAACTTGATTCTGCTGCACTTTACTGTTAACATATCATTTAATTGTGAGAGAGAAACATCCAGTGGCAACTGTTACTCTTGCCACAGTGTTCCTGACATTTTCTAGCTAAAATGTTGTCGATTTTGGTTCATTCAAGAGTGACATTTAAGATAATATGGGCACACATGGCAGCAAATCTTTACAGGGATCTAAGATGTTTCAGCAAGTGTAAAACTTTCCCATTTGATATTGAGATTATCTGGTCTCTTCAAGACCTCTTAAGTTTAATGAAAAGAAAAGAGAACAACCAAATTGCTTTTTGTCATGAACCATGTGGGTCCAGGAGATGTGGACAGTGTGCAACAGTTGACATGTCCTATAGTCTAGAGTGTTCATGGTTCAACAGTTTCTGACTTACGGGCATCACCTACTTTCATCATCTTGATCAATGATCTTTTCTTTCGCCCTGAGTTAAACTAATAACAATAACCATAACCATAACACTAACAAATGCATATGATTCCTGCTTTAATTTATCTCTGAAAACTTTGGAAAACTGGTTGCTGTAAATTTCCAGTGACTTGTGATTTTTACTGTCTTCTTACCAGAGTGTTTTCTAGGTCCTGAAATGCCATATATTTATTTAAATCAGAAAATTATATTTAAATATTTATTACTCTGGTTTTATAGCTTTTGCAAGTATTTTACCTGACAGAATCCACTGGAAAAACATCTAACTGATGCCTATTTTAGTTGGTTTATTTAACCACATATTATTGTATTATATTACTGCAATATAAGATAGTATAATATGTAATATAATTTTGTAGAAAATGTGATATTCAAATGAATAAAATTATTAAAATGTCTATTGTAATGTATGGTTAAGTACAAGTATGCTTTACTAATCCAAAACTATCTCGGTTATTTATAATTAAGGCATGCATCCGATCATTTGTATTTCTTAATTTTCAGATGACATAACTCAAATTTTCATTGGCCATCCTAGAATAAACTATACATTTAGGCTTAGTGTTGATTTTATGAATGATGTGCAGCCTTTTGCCTTCTAGCATTAAATATCATGAGATTATAGTCAATAAGGCAGTCAATAGTAATCATCTGCTACTAGAAACAACAATTATGGCTTCAAATAAATCAAGACCTTTTATACTGGAAGATATTTTCACTTTTCATTAGTCAATTTTCCATCCAATTGTTGTTATGGTAATTGCACATAGAACTTGAGTTGAGAATTTGAAGGCATAGCTGTGGTATTTTTGCCATTTAAAATTTTATTGGAGAATGAGAAAAAGCCTAAGTGAGTATGCCTATATAATATGCATAAATTATTCTTCAGAACCTTCTGGGGTAGCATCTAGGTCATTTGGCAGGGAACACGCATTCCTAGTTTCTGGAGAACCACTCCAGGGAGAGCCTAGACTTAACAGTTCATTGTGGAACTGATGGTGACCTATCGTAGGATAAATGGATTCACATTCCTGTGTCCCCTGTTCTAATCCAGCTCTGCCATGCCAGCTGTGTGAACCTGGACATGTTCCTTGCTGTCTTTACCTTACTCTCCTTTTCTATAAGATAAAGATAATTCATACTTATGGGATTTTTGTAGGAGTAAAACAAGTGCCTAGTAACTAAAAGGTGCTCAGTAAATGTTAATATCCCCAACAGCCAAAATGTGAAAAAAATGTAAATATTGATATTTTGAGGAAAATAGATTTGATATAATTACTATGTCTAATTTTTCATTTGCCTAGTATTACGTCCTAATTTTACTTCTAAATAAGGAAGCAAAAGACGAGAGGATATATTAGTTAGCTACTGGTGTGTAACAAATCACCCCAAACTTCAGTGGCTTAACACATTCATTTGTTTAGCTCGTTCTCCTGTGGTTTAGCAGTTTAGACTGGGCTTATTAGCTCAGTGACTTTGCTCCCAGCTGGTCTTGCCTAGGTTTGCTGTGTATCTGTGCTCAGCTGGTGGGTTGGCTGAGGGTGGCTGGTCTAGGTCGGGCTCTGATGGACAGCATGTCTACTCAGATGGTCTCCCATCCTCCAACGATTATCCTGGTCCTGTTCTCAAGGTAACGGCAGGGGTCCAAAGAGAGCAGGCAGAAGCATGTAAGGCCTCTCGAGGCCCCTGGTTCAGAGCCAGCATGCCATCAACTCTGCCACATTGTGTTGGCCAAAGCAAGTCCCAAACCCAGCCCTGATTCAAGGGGTGGGAAAACAGATGCCACCTCTTGATAGCGACAAAGTCGCATTTCAAGGGGTATGGCTACATAGAGGGGTGAAAAATGGGGCCATTTTTGTAATAAATTGAACACAAATGAGATAAAATTTCCTTATTTTAGTATAACAGTTGAACTCTACTTCAGAGCAAAAAGGGTGAATAGATTTAGCAACTTGATTTCCCTTCTCCTTCTCCCATGACTTGCACAGTAATCGTTAAAGTTATGTTTACATAGTGGGACTCAGAGACTGTGTCAAAAGATATTTCCATATTTGAAATGGTAGAGATGCTTTATGTGTAATAGGAAAATATTATAGAAAGATGAAATTCTCAATTAGAATGGGAAGGGAGAGATACAAGGTGTCAAATAGCTAAACCAAGGAATGACTTAGTACTTTTACATAGTCCCATGTGCTTATTAATTTTAGCTAAAGTAATACTGAGACCAGAACAACTGGGAAAAGCAGGTCAGAGTTGAAATGTATTTTTAGGATTTCACTATTAAAGCTTTCTTGGCAGTTAATGCTTAGCATTCAGAATGAATGCAAGAATGTTAAATACTGTTATTATAAATATAGCACTTTCCCATCATCACTTTAAAACAACTGTTGACATGTCACCTCACTTCCTGTGAATTCTCTCTTGTTTCCCCTTGTAGAATTTGCTGAATATCAGCATGTTGGACAATTGTTTCATTTACCCTGGTAACATGTAACACTTCTGCAACTTTTAGGAAGGGCTTACTTGTTTAATTTGACAGCTGACTTGAAAAATGAAGAGACCAGATGGAGTAGAATAATAACTATGATTTCAAAATACACAGCAATTTATCTGTGGCCAATGCCAATTGGTATGGGAGCAACCATGCGAACTTTCAATTAGCCATGGTAGCAGGCAGTGGGGAAGTGTAATGGTGATCCCACAGCCAAGCTGGAGGCTTAACGTTAGTCTTCACTGATTGTGTGTCATTTCCTTCATTCTTTACGGGGCTAGTGAATAACTCTAGATTATGTGAAATATGTTGCTACATCTTTTAATAGTGGTTATAGAAAAAGTGAAATGTCAAAAAAAGAGACATGAAAAAGAGGAGAATACCCATCAAGGGCTGTACTATTTCATGAATATTAGTCTTTTAAAGTATTATTTTTAATAATTGCTTAATATTTCACTGTATGGATATATAATATTTTATTTGACCATTCCCTTGTTGGAAATTTAAGTCCTTATTTGTTTTTGTTTCTGTTTTTTTAAATGTTTTCTCTAGTACATGTAATGCAGACTCAGCATACTTTGATAAGCATCTTTAAATATATCTCTTGTTCTTCCTTTAAACTAGATTTCTGGAATTAGAATTATTGGGTTGATGAGTATTGAAAGTTTTAAGATTCTTGATACATATACTCAAATTACTTTCTCCAAAGTTTTTTTTCAATCAGTTTACACATTCATAAGTAGTGGTTGCATCCTTATTCCACCTTCACCACTAGCTTTAAGTATTAAGTTTTTCAAATGTTTACAATTTTTAATCAATAAACATTATTTCCCTTTAAAATTTTATTTCTTTATTTCTTGTATTTTTTAACTACATCACATTAAACATTTATACACACAATTCTGTCATATATATTGTAAATATTATTTTCATCTTAAGGTTTGTCTTTAATGTTTACTGTGAATTGATATACAGAAATTCTAAATTTCTTTGTTGACAGTTGGTGTTTCTTTAATGATTTCCTTAATTCCTTCTGTATTTTGATATCCTGTGCTTTCAAGAAATGAGTTAAATATTCACTCACATTTTCTTCTAGTTTTGCTTTTACACATTGTAACCCTTTCTTCCATCTAAATGTATTTTGGTGACTGTTAGAGATGAAGATGAAACTTGACTTTTCCTTCAAAACTGTGTCTGATAATAATTTCCTTACAAGTTTGTTCATGATGCTTTCTTTATCATATACTAATTCTTACATACTAAGATTATTTTAGGGGTACGTATTCTGTTTATTGATTACTGTATTGCTCCCACATTATTTTATTTTTTTTTTTATTTTTTAAACATCTTTATTGGAGTATAATTGCTTTACAGTGGTGTGTTAGTTTCTGCTTTATAACAAAGTGAATCAGTTATACATATACATATGTTCCTATATCTCTTCCCTCTTGCATCTCCCTCCCTCCCACCCTCCCTATCCCACCTCTCTAGGTGGTCACAAAGCACCGAGCTGATCTCCCTGTGCTATGCAGCTGCTTCCCACTAGCTATCTGTTTTACATTTGGTAGTGTATATATGTCCATGCCACTCTCTCACCCTGTCACATCTCACCCCTCCCCCTCCCCATATCCTCAAGTCCATTCTCTAGTAGGTCTGTGTCTTTATTCCTGTCTTGCCACTAGGTTCTTCATGACCTTTTTTTTTTTTTCCTTAGATTCCATATATATGTGTTAGCATACTGTATTTGTTTTTCTCTTTCTGACTTACTTCACTCTGTATGACAGACTCTAACTCCATCCACCTCACTACAAATACCTCCATTTCATTTCTTTTTATGGCTGAGTAATATGCCACATTATTTTAATTATTTTAACTCTTATAATACATTTTAACATCTAGCACTGGAAACACAGTCTCATTACTCTTCTTTTAGAATGTTTTCTTGCATACTTTTACCCACTTATAGTGCTACTTGCTACATGTTTAAATTTGGATGGTTACCCACTCTTTGATTTCCTCATCCTTGAACCGAGAATAATAATGATACTGATTTTATTGGGTTTGTGTCAAACTTAAATGATGTTGTCATCAAAGGTTCCAAACCAGTGCCTGGCATAGAGTAAGATGTTGAAAAAGTGTTTGCTTTTATTTTTGTCTTCTTTATGAATTTAGTTTAGTTCTCCTAGTTCCAAAGTATCGATATTACTGTTGGTACAACTACCAATTGGTGTTATGTTACCTCTACACATCGCTCTGGGATGGAGCAGAGTGTGGCTGAGCCTCAGAGGAGCGGAGTCAGGAACTCGGATGCCTCTGCATCCTCTCTTTGCTTCTCTGGCTACGTGATCTCTCTTTTCTGTGAAACCGCTTTGTTCTCTCGTGTTACATCTTGACTCTGCTTGCTCATTGGTAAACTTAGTATTAGATGGCCACACCATAGTGGCAGCCTTGTCCCCAGCTTGCACACCTTCATAATCCCAAGACCAGTAACACACTGCCATCACCAGGTGTCATACCCACATTCCGAGTATAGAGAATCTAGTTGACTCGCCTCTGGTTCCATCACCTGAGTCTGGAAAGCCCTGCAGCCAACTCAGCTGACTTACAGAGAGTGCATGGGATTTATAAGAAGGAGTTATGGAGTGAGAAAAAAAAAAAAAGCAGCCATAAGTCTGTGAGTATTGCTGATATATGGGAAAGCTCTTGATTTTTGTATCTCTATTTAGTATCTAGTCACTTTACCCAATTCTTGTCTTGAATCTAGGTCCTAATTTTATTAATTCTGTTAGTTTTTCCATTGAAAGCAATGGGCTGTATGTGACAGTGTCCTAGGAAATGTGCATTCTGGCTTCTTCATTCCAATTGTTTTAGCTCCCTTCATGTTTCATGTCTTGCTGTAGGGTGACTACTACAAGACTCTGCAGTAGTCAAGCAAGAGATGATTGCAGCTTGTAATTTTCCTGGAGGTCGAGAGAAGTGGATAGATTTCAGATATAACTTGGAGATAGCACCAACTGATTTTAGTGATGTAGGTGTAAGAGAGAAGGTGGTGATAAGATATAACTGTCACATTCTGGCCATTGTACATTGGAAGAGGAACAAATTTGGGTAGGGGTTTATACCATGAGTTTGAGGTGTGTGTGAGGCATCTAATTAGGTCTGAGCCTGGAGTTCAGAAAAAAAAGTCTGTACTCCAGTTACAAGTGAGGGGTGGTCGGCACATAGCAATGGGAGTGGGCGAGACTGCATAAGGAGAGGGGTTGGAAATAGAAGGCCTGTGCCTGTGAGCTGAGGAACTTAAACATTCAGAAGTTGAGTAGAGGAAGAAGAAGAACATAGAGAAGATGCATCTGGAGAAGTACAGGGAAAATCAGTAGAATGTGTTGCCAAGTAGAAGAAAGTGAGTGTTTAAACGTTCAAAATGTACTTAGCAGTCAAATCAGATCACAATATCAGTAGCTAATATTTGTTGAACGTTCACTATGCTCAGCCATTTTTCTTCTATGAGCTTCATATGAATTACCTCATTTAATCCTCCCAGCAACTCTCTGCTGTTATTATCCCCACTCTGTAGATGAGGAAACAGGGGCAGAAGGTGAAAAATTAAGAAGGAACACCAGAGCTCTAACTCACTGCCTCCCTAGATGAGCAAGTAAAATTGTTGCTATGGGTCACTGGTAAAGTCACTGACTTTGGCAAAGGTCATTTTGGTGGAATAATAAGGGTAGACATCAAGTGCAGTATGTTGAAGAGTGGCGGACAAGTAAAGAGAGCATGCAGATAACCCTCTCAAGAACCATCTGTGAAGGGTGAGGGGGCACAGCAGTAGCCGAGGGGTGTGGATTGTAGAAGAAGAAACTTTAATGCACCAACATCCAAAGCAAGCTTGAGTCCTTGAGAGCAAAATCTTCTTGATTAAGATAGAACCCCAAAGAATAGTACAGACCAAGCTCACTTACACAGAGAGCTGCAAATGTCTAACATTTCATAAGGTATGTCAGACTTATGCCAATGATGATGTAATATTTAAGAAATTCCCATTAAAATCAAGAACAAGACAAAGGTATCACCATTATTATTTAACAGTGTTCTGAAATTTCCGGCCAGTGTCAATTTTACTTCCAAATTATAGTTTGCATCTATCTGTTTCTCTCCATAGCCCCCAATACCACCAAGCTGTAATCATTTATTATCAACTCCTGACTAATCTTCCTGTTTTCACTCTCTCTCTTCTCTCATCCATCCTCCAATTATAGAGATGGATCTTTACAAAACTACTCATGGGCTCTTTGTGCTTGAAACATTTAGTTGCTTCCCATTAAGTGAAAATCCCCAGTCCCTGTAGTTGCCTCTCATCTCTCATTCACTCCCCTTCTCTCCTCTGCTCCTGCCACAGTTCCCTGAATTCGCCAGCCTGTCTTCTGCCTCAGAACTGTCCGTTGGTTCTGTTTGGAACACCCTTTCCCTTCTGTTGGCTAACCTCTATCTACATCTTCAAAGTCGTTTTCTCAGGGGAGGCTTTCTTGATACTCCAATCAAATTCTGTTCCTTTTTAAAAATTTCTCATTGTACCTATAATACTACACTTCACCTTTATACCACTTATCACAATTTATAATTATAAATTTACTGACATGGGTTTTTTGTTTTTTTTTTTTCTATTTCCCCCAGTAGAACAGTAGCTTCATAAGAGCAGGGACCATATCTGTTTACATCTTTATCTCAGACAACCAACATAATGCTGAGCACATAGAAGAATTCAATTGGTTAATTCAGTGCTCAAGGAGATTAGTGTAGACAAGGCTTAGTGTTTCTTTTCAACCTTCTGAAGTATTCAATAATTGTTATTTTGATTTATTCAACTCAGTATCAACCCTGCTTTTTCAGATTCCGGCTATTGAATTTGTGAGGTGGAGTGAGAGATCAAAATTAGTTTCACACGTATGATCCTTGAAATTCTGTTTCATATGGTATTTGTCTTTAAAAGATATCACTTATATGTGGAATCTAAAATATGACACAAATGAACTTATCTATGAAATAGGAACAGACTCACAGACATAGAGAACAGACTTTTGGTTGCCAAGGCGGGGGGTAGGGGAAGGTATAGATTGGGAGTTTGGGATTAGCAGAAGCAAACTATAATATATAGAATGGATAAACAACAAGCTCCTACTGTATAGCACAGAGAACTGTAGTCAATATCCTGTGATAAACCATAAAGGAAAAGAATATGAAAAAGAATGTGTGTGTATATATATATAACTGAATCAGTTTGCTGTACACCAGAAGCTAACACAACATTGTAAATCAACTATACTTCAATAAAATAAATTTTAAAAAATAAATTTTGTTTCAAAAAAATACAATATATAAAACATATATTTAATAGTAAACTATATTTAATAGTATAGTAAAATGTGCAGAGAAGTAATCGGTTAACATAGTTCCATTTTTCATTACTTGTGAAGGACCTTGCCTTTGGCAAGCCACTATTCAGGTCCTTACTCTAAAAAACAAAATAATACAGTTCTTTTAATACCAGATATTACACAGTGTCTTTTTAACTTTGTGGTAGTGTTAAGGGTCGTCTATTGAGTCTTTTGTCATAATTTTTAGTTGCAATTACAGTGGAATTTTTGGAACTATTGACAGCAGTAACCTTAGGTTGGTTTTCCATGGAAATTTATTCAGTAACTATTTTACGTAATTTAAGGACAAAGAAATATGGAAATTTGGGGCACATAATGAGAGATAAGTAGAAAAGTCACGATCCTCATTCACATGATGATTAAGACAACTTGACTTTGGATAGTTTTTCTCTTTAGTAGGGGCTGAGTATTCTCAAAGGGTGGTTTACAGTTTGTCTGAATTTTGCTCTTATTTTGACCTTTATTCCAGTTACCCTATTTCTTCATTCCAGGCTCCGGCGCTGTCTCAGGTGCCCACTCCTGTGCTTTAGTCCCCTCCGCCTTGCTCAGGGTCACCCTCTGCTATAGACTTAGTCTCCTCCACTTTCCCCGGGCTCCTTTTTCCACAGCCTCTTGGTAATCCTGCTGCCCCTCGGCTTTCTTTCCCAGCTATTTTGCTTTCATCCCATCCAAGCCTGGTTCCCTTTTCGAGTTACTTTCCTTCCATTTTTATTTCAGGTAGCTCTGAGAAGGAAAGATAAATTTTAATATAAACATAAAAATTCCTGAACAGGTGACTTGAGTATTTTGTGGACTCAATAACAAGGAAGAGATCTGTTATGCAGTTCCCCTCTCATACGAGAGCATTCCTGAATCAGACTGGATTGTAAATTAAGAGGAAGGTGAGGGCAACCCTCACACTTGGTGACAGAGATTTTAGTGTATGAAAATGATGTGGTTTTTAAAAATTGAAAAAAGAAATGGACTTAAAAATTTATCTGGCAATTGCTTCTGCTTCGTATAATCATCAAATATTCATTATATCTCACTGTTTTCACTTAATCTCAGTTAATACATATACCTCACATAACCGCATCTCTTTGTTGGAGGTGATTCCAGATGGTAGGGGAATCATTAATTCATGGTCACCAAATATTAGATGACAGGTGCATCATTTTTATTTAGAGCGCAGTGGCATGTGAGCTTCCTTCACAGTCAATGTAAAAGCAATTCACTGTATAGTCATTGCTGAACAAGTGTCCCGCCAGACTTACATAGCAAAATTCCACTGCTCAGAAAGCAGAGGTGTGATGCAGCTGCTGTCCTAGTGGACGTTGTACAAACAACCGCCTGTGTGACAAGTTATTGTCTGGACTTAGGATCGTCTATTGCTTCTTCGTTTAATATCTTAAAGAATTTATTTTTGGGTCTTATTTTGCTTGCTAATCTTCACAATCTTCTTTAGGCCATGAGAGTAACTCCCATCACCTGTTGTGATAGCAACAGAGGATGAATGAGGCAAGACACAGAAAGCAATTAATATTGGCTTTGTCTTTCCTGCATTCTTCCTTGATGTTCTTCATGATCATGAGATCATCATACCATGAGATCCAAAATAATGACAAAATGGTAAAACACAAATGCTTTGGGCAGACATTTTGTGGGATGTTATTTTAAGTCCCCGCACTTGTCCAGCCCTGGGGCGGAGTGTGGCGATGCAGATGGCGTCACCTGCTGTCTGTGTTCTAGGGCTCACTGGCAGTGGCCCTTCCTCCCACTTACGGTTTACTTGTGTGTACAGATGATTCATGGCATTGACGTCCTGGTGAAAATCGAGGGCTGAGTCACACAGGAGCACCCAGGAGACAGAGGTCAAATGAAGGCCTCTTTCCTTTCAGAGGGGAACTCAGGAGGTCATCTCCGTTGACCATCATCTGTTACTTGGATTTTGACAGCTTCCAGGCTCTGCTCACTAATGCTAATAACAGACAATTCTAAGTTCTTCATTTTAAGTCAAAATCTATTCCCTGTTATTTTGACCAGTTTATCCCAGTTTGACCAGTTTATTCCCTTGGGAAGAATACATTCTCGGCTTGTTCCTTCTTCAAGTGACTGACAAGCTTTTGGAGAGTTGGCAATGGCAGATGTCTTCTTCTGAACATTTGCACGTTAGGATCTCTGGTTTTTCTGTTGTGCCTCATGGATGCAGAGGCCCCTCCTGGTCCTCACAGACTTCATCTTGTGATGCTACAGCTTATCAGGGTACTGTCAGTGTGATGCTCACAGGTGGACAAGATCTTCTGGTGTGTTTGAGGAGTGGATAATACAGGCGATATAAGAGAGTGAAGGAGGGTTTAGTGGGGCTGAGCCCTAATCCTGGCTCCAGCTTAGCTGATGGCACTGCTGTTTCAGAATCTCCATCTGTAAAAGGAGAGGGCAAGGCTAGATTACCTCTGGAAGCACAAATGTTCAGAGCTGGAATGAATCTCAAAGTATAAAAGGTCTGTACTATTGTCAGGCAGTTGTTTCCTTGAATCAGAATGTAAGCATTGACATTTATATGTGCCAGCTTTTATTGTGGGGTTTTCCCCTGGTGTTTCTACTTGGAAACTTTAACCCTTGACTCTGACGTCTATTACAACAGTCACTTTTTAGCTTCCTAACAGCCACAAAGTTTGTATACATAAATTCTGAGTCTTTGAGTAACTGATATAAATATTGAATAAGACAAGGCCTAGAGCACAGCTCTGTGGCACACCCTTGGAGAAATCTTTCTATGACAGCTAAACATAAATGGATATAAAATTAGCATATTTAACCACTAACTTCACTGCAGTTTAACCCACATTTATCTAACACATGCTAAGAAATTTTGTTAAATGTCTTACTGAATGAAATAAACCAATCTCATAACGTTTGAATGATCTTTGTTTTTTGGCATGATGTACCTTCTTGATATAACAAAGAGCGTAAAACCAATTTGCTTAATAACTAATTGTAGAATTTTGCCAAGGATCAATATTCAACGTACTCATTACTCATGTGTATTCTTTAAATGAGGAAACACTGTTGGATCTAGGCCTTTTTTTCTCCGAGATTCTCAGAAATTCATGTTAGTGGCTAATTTCCATGAGCTCTTAGTTATCTGTGCTTAATCTGTCCTCTCCTATCTTAATGTCTGTCTTGGTCTCAAGGGTAGTTAACTAGAATCAATGAATTAAAAAGCCTTGAATTTATTTTCAAAGCAGTTAGATGCCAACTAGAACCCAACTTGAGACTGAAGTTTCCTTCTGAACACATGCTAGGTTTTAGAACACGCTTGTTCAAGCAACCATTTACTTGATCATTTACTGTCTACTCTGTACCAGACACTGTGCAGCGCTAGTGTAACAGAGATGAAAGAGAAAACATTCTTTCAGACAGCATGTGTGAAGTGTTGGATGGTTTGTAAAGGATGCTGTGGGAAGGAAGAGGAGGGAGTGAAAACTCTGCCTGGCAGAGGGAAGTGAGCTGGGAAAGGGCTCCTTAGTGAGTCTTGAAGCATAAGTAGGAGTCCTCCAGAACAAGGGAGAGGCAAATGGAAGAGTCCACTTATAAAGGCACAGCGTGGGACAAGTATGAGCTGTGTGGGGAACCAGATGGAGTGTATTGTACAACAAAATGAAAAGCAGGGACCACCAGAGGGAAAAAGAAGGAAAGAACTTTGAAAAAACTGACTAAAGTACAGCTTCAGGCAGAGCACCCTTCAGGAGAGTTGCCAGGAAAGAATATCAAGAGGTTCCCTCTGAGCGGCCAGTTCAGCTCGCTCTCCCCTGGTAGGGGCACCACCTGACCCCCAAGCAAGCAGTCAGTAAGGTGGAGAACCTTGATATTCTGGAAGAATCATCCCACAAGAAAACCCATCTGAAGGCCAGTGTTCCTATGAAAGACTCAGGCTGGCTTAAATAAGACTGTAGTTCAGCCTTTTGCTTGGCGTTAACTAGGAATTTCTGAAGCTGTCTATTTTCTTTATTCTTGCAGTTTATAGAAACTGAAAATTTTAGCCTAAGAGGGAAAGTGGATTTGAGCTGTAGTCTTGCTTTATTCTGCTAGTTGCTGTCCTAAGGCTACTTCATCTAAATTAGTTTATCCTTTATTCAATTAAAGAAAGAAAAGAGCATGAGATATAGCCACCTCTTTTATGAGTCAAATGAGATTTAGCATTTGATCATAAAGTCTAAGAGGTGAATTCCTGGCTTTATGTGGTAATAAATAGCCGTGGTCATATTTATAGAAGAACCCAATTTACTGATCTGAATTCCAATAATTACTAGCCAGATGTTGAGTCTTTTCTTGTAATCTCCCTCCTCAAGTTGTCACAAGAATTCTCAGGGATTCTGTGTGTGTTACCTCTGATCAGTGTGTGTGTCAGCAGTAGGCCTTGCTGCTGCCATTCCCTCTTTTGGTTCTTGAGAAGAAGAAGAGGAAGAAATTTCAGGTCTAATTTGAGCCGGCACCTGCAGGTTTTGCTGTATCTCCATTCACTTAGGTTGATTGCTGGTATCTATATATCTATAAAGAGAGAGTCAGAGACAGAGACAGACAGAGAGACAGAGGGGGAGAATCAGTTATCCAATAGACAGTTATTTTGTTTGTCCATAGCATATTTAGAAAAAATTATGATTCCTTGGGAAAAAAATAAGTTTAAAAAGCAGACCTTTTGCAAGACACATTCCTGGATATAAACAATAATAAAGAAATCAAGAGATGAAGAAAAATACTCTTAAATATAACCCTTGAGCCAAAGAGTAAATAAAAGAGGAATTCATAGAAATTAATGAACAAGAAAATACTTTATATCAAAATAAGTGGAGCATGAAAAAGCTATACTGTGGGTGAAAATATACAGTGCTAAACATGTTTAAGTATAAAGGAGAAAATATAAAAAGAAAGGGAATAAGTTTTTATCTCATACAATAATAGAGCAACAAATAAACCAAAATAAAATAGTAGAGAATTAATAAGTATAATCACTAAAATTGTTAAACAGAATTTTTTTATTGATGTATAGTTGACTTACAATATTACATTAGTTTCAGGTGTACAGCCTATTGGTTCAGTATTTTTACAGGTTATATGCCATTAAAAGTTATTACAGGACAATGGCTATATTTCCCTGTGCTATATATATAATATATCATTGTTGCTTATCTAATTTATACATAGTAATTTTTATCTCTTTATCCCATACCCCTAACTGGCCCCTTCCCCCTGCCTTCTCCCCACTGGTAACCACTAGTTTGCTCTCTGTGTCTGTTAGTCTTCCGTTTTGCTGTATACATTCATTTATATTATATTTTAGATTCCACATATAAGTGATACCATAAAGTATTTGTCTTTCTCTGACTTATTTCACGATGTATAATATCCTCTAGGACTGTCCCCACTGCTGCAAATGGCAGAATTTCATTCCAACAGAATTTTTTTTTTTAATTGTTAAAAGGAAAACAAGTCCAAAATCTGGTTTAATAAAATGGCCAATAAAATAAATAAAATTCAGTTAAGGAAACAGAAAATAAAAATTAGAAATGAGACAAATTGGAAAGAAGAAAGAAATTTATAAACATAAATTTGACCACAGATAGTGTGTGGGCTAAAAGATTCCGAGAGACTACTATGTGTGATTCTAAAGAAGGGATTTTGATGACCTAGAAAGATGGATGATTTCCTCCCCAAAATGTAAAAAATAGACAAAGAATCATTGGAAAATATGACTTCACTAATTATGTGGAAGAAACTGAAGAGATGATTCAAGGTCTGCCACTGAATAAAGGACAAGGACTAAGTGTTTTCTCAACAGGGTTTACGTAGCTCATGTTATTTAAAGTATTTTAGACCAAAGAAAAGATAGACAGCTTCTAAGACGTCAGCACAGTTTTAATGCCAAGTCTAATACAAAACAAAAAGAAAACTGTAACCGAATTTTGTTTATGAATATAGATATATTTTAAAAACAAAATATTAGCAAATAGAATTCAACAGTTCAGCAAAAGGAAGTTCAATACTAGGAAGTCAAGGATGATTCAAGTTAAGGGATTTTATCAGCATACTACATGACATCAACCATGGGAAGTGTAAAGTTTTTGTGATCATATAGATAGATGCAGAAGCTTT
The DNA here is from genome assembly GCF_009873245.2 of Balaenoptera musculus. Taxonomy (NCBI): domain Eukaryota; kingdom Metazoa; phylum Chordata; class Mammalia; order Artiodactyla; family Balaenopteridae; genus Balaenoptera; species Balaenoptera musculus. The sequence continues at coordinate 84,831,692 of NC_045796.1, read as the reverse complement.
TGATAATACACGATAATGCAATGATCATTCATAATCAAATCTCCGAGGAAAACAGGAATTGAGGGAATATTTTTACTAAAATCCAACAGCAAATATTATTCTTAAAAAAGGCAAAACTATGTTAGAAATTGTTAAATAAGCAAAATTAAGACCTAAGGAGGTAAAATTGCCATCACCATTGCATCACAAGAAAATTAAATAACTTGTATGAATTGGAAAAAAGAGGTAAACCTATACCTTTTTATTGTATTGCATATGTAGAAAGCCTAAGAGACTTTGGTAGGAAAAAATGTTCAATTTCTAAGAGATTTGAGGAATTGGGTTAGATATCAGAGATGTATTGAACAATAGATTTTCTTTATCTTAGCCATAAACATCTGGAAAGGTAAATAGGAAATATTCTATTAATATTGAATGTAAGTTATAAAAGCAATAAGAATTGGGGAAATTTTGAATAAGAAAGGAATATGGTGTATACAAAGAAAATCAAAGCATATGAATAAGATCTAAATGAATATACAAACCATTTCCTTAAAAGTTTCAATATTAAAAGTTCAGTAATTCAAGGTCAATATGTAAATTTAATGCAATAAAAATAAAAATGCTGAGCTGTTTTAAAATTTGTTTTGGAGTTGGATAAGATTGCTTAAAATTTATAGGGCCAAATAAATACCTGAAAAGAGTCAAAAATGTTTCAAGAACAATAGTAAGGGTTGACTTGCTTTGCCAGACATTATACCATCCTCTAAAGTAACCATAATAATATAAATGTTATAACATGTAGTATAAAGATAGGTAGAACAAAACTGAGAATCTAGAAATTGACCCCTGAATTTATGAGAATTTAATAAATATTATATTTCAATTCAGTGGAAAGGGATGGATTATTCCACTGATGTTCTGGTACCACTGACTCTATACATATGAAAAATACCCTATACCCTATACAAAAATAAATCCCAGATGGACAAAGGATTTATGTAAAAATCAAAACAAAACAATAAATATTTTGTGTTTGTACAGCCTAGGGACAAGGGTATATCTAACCAAGATTTTAAACCCAGAAGCTATAAAGTAAAAGGCAAATATATTAGACATAAAGATTAAACATTTCAATGGTGAAGGACTGTAGTCAAAATCAATTAGAAAATGATGGTTCTGGTAATATTATAATGTAATTAGCAGGCAGCCAGTTAACATTTGTACTTTTCAGAGAGTTTTTAAAAATGGACAAGAAAAGATGAACAGTTTAATTTTTAAAAGTGAACAAAATGTATGAACAGGTTGTTTAGTAAAGAGAAAACTCAGAATACTAACAAACATACAAAAGGCTCAGATTCACCAGTAGGCAGTGATATGTAATTTAAAGCAATTATGAATTATGACTTTACACCATCAGCCTGACAGCTGTTGCTGGATGTGATTCAAGGACAAAGCATTCCCATACATTGCTGGTGGGATGTTTAGAGCTACAGACTCTTGTGGAAAGCAATTTGGCAACATCTATTTTTTAAAAAATTTTAATGCATAATCTTAAGACTCTGATCTATGTAAAGTAGATTGCATGCATGATGTTTATTGCAGCATAATTTGTAGAAAAGTGGAAACAGAGAATAGTCCTTAACAGAAAAACACTTGAACAAATTATGGTACATCTATGCTATAGAATATTATGGAACTATTGAAGAGAATAAATTAGGACTATACTGGGTAATCTAAATTGGTTTATGGAAAGTAATGTTGGGGGGAGAAAATAAAAATGCATAAAAATGTATGTAATATAACCAATTTTTTTTCCTTTGTAACATCCTTTTCTTTTCTTTTTTAACATCTTTATTGGAGTATAATTGCTTTACAATGGTGTCTTAGTGTCTGCTTTATAACAAAGTGAATCAGTTATACATATACATATATCCCCATTTCTCTTCCCTCTTGCATCTCCCTCCCTCACAACCTCCCTATCCCACCCCTCTAGGTGGTCACAAAGCACCGAGCTGATCTCCCTGTGCTATTCGGCTGCTTACCACTAGTTATCTATTTGACGTTTGGTAGTGTATATATGTCCATGCCACTCTCTCACTTTGTCCCAGCTTACCCTTCCCCCTCCCCGTATCCTCAAGTCCATTCTCTAGTAGGTCTGCATCTTTTTTCCTGTCTTGCCCCTAGGTTCTTCTGACAATTTTTTTTTCTTTTTTTTTTTTTAGATTCCTCGTATATGTGTTAGCATACGGTATTTGTTTTTCTCTTTCTGACTTACCTCACTCTGTATGACAGTTTCTAGGTCCACCCACCTCACTACAGATAACTCAGTTTTGTTTCTTTTTATGGCTGAGTAATATTCCATTGTATATATGTGCCACATCTTCTTTATCCATTCATCTGTCGATGGACACTTAGGTTGCTTCCATGTCCTGGCTATTGTAAATCGAGCTGCAATGAACATTTTGGTACATGACTCTTTTTGAATTATGGTTTTCTCAGTGTATATGCCCAGTAGTGGGATTGCTGGGTCGTATGATAGTTCTATTTTTAGTTTTTTAAGGAACCTCCATACTGTTCTTCATAGTGGCTGTATCAATTTACATTCCCACCGACAGTGCAAGAGGGTCCCCTTTTCTCCACACCCTCTCCAGCATTTATTGTTTCTAGATTTTTTGATGATGGCCATTCTGACCGGTGTGAGATGATATCTCATTGTAGTTTTGATTTGCATTTGTCTAATGATTAATGATGTTGAGCATTCTTTCATGTGTTTGTTGGCAATCTGTATATCTTCTTTGGAGAAATGTCTATTTAGGTCTTCTGCCCATTTTTGGATTGGGTTGTTTGTTTTTTTGACATTGAGCTGCATGAGTTGCTTGTATGTTTTGGAGATTAATCCTTTGTCAGTTGCTTCATTTGCAAATATTTTCTCCCATTCTTAGGGGTTTCTTTTGGTCTTGTTTATGGTTTCCTTTGCTGTGCAAAAGCTTTGAAGTTTCATTAGGTCCCATTTGTTTATTTTTGTTTTTCTTTCCATTTCTCTAGGAGGTGGGTCAAAAAGGATCTTGCTGTGATTTATGTCATAGAGTGTTCTGCCTATGTTTTCCTCTAAGAGTTTGATGGTGTCTGGCCTTACATTTAGGTCTTTAATCCATTTTGTGTTTATTTTTGTGTATGGTGTTAGGAAGTGTTCTAATTTCATTCTTTTACATGTAGCTGTCCCGTTTTCCCAGCACCACTTATTGAAGAGGCTGTCTTTTCTCCACTGTATATTCTTGCCTCCTTTATCAAAGATAAGGTGACCATATGTGCGTGGGTTTATCTCTGGGCTTTCTATCCTGTTCCACTGATCTATATTTCTGTTTTTGTGCCAGTACCATACTGTCTTGATTACTATAGCAGCCAACATCATCCTCAGTGGTGAAAAACTGAAACCATTTCCACTAAGATCAGGAACAAGACAAGGTTGCCCTCTCTCACCACTATTATTCAACATAGTTTTGGAAGTTTTAGCCACAGCAATCAGAGAAGAAAAAGAAATAAAAGGAATCCAAATTGGAAAAGAATAAGTAAAGCTGTCACTGTTTGCAGATGACATGATACTATACATAGAGAATCCTAAAGATGCTACCAGAAAACTACTAGAGATCATCAATGAATTTGGAAAAGTAGCAGGATACAAAATTAATGCACAGAAATCTCTTGTGTTCCTATACACTAATGATGAAAAATCTGAAAGTGAAATTAAGAAAACACTCCCATTTACCACTGCAACAAAAAGAATAAAATATCTAGGAATAAACCTACCTAAGGAGACAAAAGACCGGTATGCAGAAAATTATAAGACACTGATGAAAGAAATTAAAGATGATACAAATAGATGGAGCGATATACCATGTTCTTGGATTGGAAGAATCAACATTGTGAAAATGGCTATACTACCCAAAGCAATCTACAGATTCAGTGCAATCCCTATCAAACTACCACTGACATTTTTCACAGAACTCGAACAAAAAATTTCACTATTTGTATGGAAATACAAAAGACCCTGAATAGCCAAAGCAATCTTGAGAAAGAAAAATGGAGCTGGGGGAATCAGGCTCCCTGACTTAAGACTATAATATAAAACCAATTTTTAATGCAAAAAAAAATTAAAAAAACGAAATCCATAGTGTGTGTGTGACTCTGTGTGTGTGTGTGTGTGTGTATCCAGCAATGATTATATGAGTTTGGAGAAAAAAATTGGAAGGATACCTACAGAGTTGAAAACAAAGGTCTGGCATTCAGAGAAGGGGTAAAAACAAATAAAAAGTATGGGAAGAAGTGTATGATTTATTGTTATGCTTCATTACTTACATTATATATATATATTTATATTAAAAAAATTTTCTATCTATGAAATATATGAATTTAATATATCATATTCATAAATTTTACATTCATAAGATATATGTATAAATATATTCATATACTATATAAATCCACAGATACATATATTCTTGAGCATGTATCAAATATTTTATAAGACAACATTAAAAATCTACTATAATATATATTTTATGTGATCATGTTTAGGAATTTATGTAAAATTTCTGTAAGTTTTAGGTGATTTTTTAATTTGAGAAACAAGTACAAGAGAGATAGATTGAAGAATGAAAAACATCTAGCTAACTGTTACAATAATACATAAATGAGATTGAACTAGGATTATGATAATGGTAATGCCAGAATCAGGCAGAACAGGGGCAATTTAACAAGAATAAAAACGAAAATACACGAAGAAAGAAGAGTGGGGGAAGGGAGGAGGGATTCTCTTCTGATCCGTTCGTTTGTTTGTCTACCCTTGTACCAGTACAACACTGCCTAAATTACTGACATTTTATAGTAAGTATTGCACTGAAAGCACCAGTAGTGTGAGTCCTTCAACTTGCTTATTAAGATTGTCTTGGGCGCAGACGTAGAGAATGGACTTGAGGACACGGGGAGGGGGAAGGGTAAGCTGGGACCGAAGTGAGAGAGTGGCATGGACATATATACACTAACAAACGTAAAATAGATAGCTAGTGGGAAGCAGCCACATAGCACAGGGAGATCAGCTCGGTGCTTTGTGTCCACCTACAGGGGTGGGATAGAGAGGGTGGGAGGGAGAGGCAAAAGGGAGGGGATATGGGGATATATGTATACATATAGCTGATTCTCTTGGTTATACAGCAGAAACTAACACAACATTGAAAAGCAGTTATACTCCAATAAAGATGTTAAAAAAAAGATTGTCCTGTGTAACCTAGGACCTTGGCATCTTCTTATTAATTTTTAAATCGACATGTCAATTTACACACTCACATACATACAACCTGCTGAGGTTTTGAATTAGTTTTCTTTCAATCTATAGATTGTTTGGGAGGAGTTTGCCTTTTAATAATAGAGTCATCAAATCTATAGTATATCTGTTTATTTAGGTTTTTCAAATCATCTCGTAGTAATTAATTTTCACTGTAGGCTTCTTACATAATTTTTGTTATCACTAGGTATTTGATGTTTTTAATACTATTTTTGATAATTTTCGATTTTTAACTTCCAACTGATATTTGCTAGAATATTGAAATACCCTGAGTTTTGTTTATTGACCTTGTATCCAGCAACCTTGCTTAATTAACTAATTTAAATTCTATTAGTTTGTAGATTATTATATTGTATGTGAATAAATAGTTCTGTTTCTTCCATTCCAGTTCTTATCACTTGGATTTCTTTTTCTTGTCATATTGTACTGGCTAGGACTTTTAGTACACTATTGAATAGAAGTGGTTATAGTGGATATCCTTGTCTTTTTTTCTGAATGCATGGGGAAAGAATTCAATACTTTATCATTAAGTATGCTTTAGGTTTTTGTAGAGACCCTTTATCATAATAAGTATATCAAGAATATAGTTTTCTGAGCTTATTCCTGAATACCCATTCAGATAGTTAATTTTTAGAATGTTTTTTCAGCAGCTGGTGAGATGATACTATGATTTCCCTTCTTTTCTATTTCTTTCTTTTCTGCACTGGTTGATTTTTAAATGTTAAGCCAGACTTGGATTCCTAGAATAAAACTCATTTGCTCATGATATATTATCCCTTTTTGTATATCACTGGATTCAATTAACTAATATCTTTTTTAGGATTTTCGAAGCAGTGTTTATGAAAACTTGAGAGTTTTTTCCTTGTAATTTCCCTGTCAGATTTTGGTATTAGAGTTATGCTGGGTTCATAAAATGAGCTGAAAACTGTGATCTCTATTTGTGTTCTCTGAAGGAGTATGTATACTATTTGTGTTAATTCTTCCTAAATGTTTCTAAGAATTCACCAGAAAAGCCAACAGGATCTGGAGGTTTCTTTGTGAAATATTTTAAATTATGGGTTTAGTTATTTTGTATTACTTAATTGCTTTGTTTTGCACGTCTCCTCAAAATTTGGAAAACTTTTGTTCCAGTGGTTATGTTCGTAAACTATGATATCTATTTTTCCACTCAGTATCTATTGATTTCCTTCTCTGGAATGGCAGAATTAATATATTTCCACTTCCATCCCTGCCACTGTCTGACTTCAGTGAATTATTATTTTTCTTAGTTTTTACATTGGTATTATTGATTTGCTTATCTCTGTTAATTTTTTAACTTTAAAGACAATTTTTATTACCTCATCACAAAAGGTAAAGGAATTATTACACCCATGTTACCATTCTCTTTCTATCTCTCTTCTAATTTTTGTTAGATGTACAATTTCAACATTTTTCAACATGTATTTATAGTAATTACATGTTGTTCTTTAATCACAATTTGTGATTTGTCTTTTTATTCCAGTCCTGCAGCTAAATGGAATCTGTGTTCATTGTTAGTCCTTTACCTACAGCTTCTGTATTCTTTCGGTTGGGTGATGTCTGTCTTCTAGTAGTTCCTTCTCAAAAAGTTTATGAAAAAAACGTGGAGTATGTGGCAATCACCACAGATTTTCTTTTACTTTATAGTTTAATGACAATTTAGTTGGGTTTATAGTTCTTGGGACACTTTGTTTCCTTGGGAGACCTTTTAGCCATTGCTACTAACATTGAATTTTGAATGCTGCCGTGGAGTTATGTGCGACCAGCTTAAGACCTTTTGTAGGAGATTGATAATTTTCTTCACTTTAAAGAAGGAGTTAATGCAAATACAATAATCAAATGTATAATTTAAGGGCTTCATTTAAGAGCTGGTAACATTTGAGGGAAATTGATTTTTTTAGATTTAATTCGGCTAAGTACAAAAAGTCTCCCTACCTGAGGAGTTGGGGTCAGAACATAAAGTATACCTCAGACATGTCTTTTAGGGAAGATATTTTTTCCCCTGGGCATTATAATACTTGAAAAAGAACTCCTCACTATTAAAATTTTGATAGTACAAGGTTAAAAGATATATTTAACCTGAGTTTTGCTGTGTGGGATGGTCTTGGAATCTTTAGCTTACTGATTCCACTTGTAGCCAGGTTCTGGCTTTCAGTGGAAGAGCCTCCAAGTGAATCAGTGGAGAAGGACTAAAGCCAAATGCAGAGGCATGACAATCACTGCTTTACTCCTTCCTCTGAGTAGAAACACCCTTCCAGATACCCATGGTTCCGTGGTCCAGTGTGAGTTCAGCACCATTAGAAAAGAAGAGGAGGATGAGAGGAGACACAGAGACTTTGCAGTTAGGTCGGGTGGAGAGAGAGCTTAATCGGAAAAACCTGGACCACTGGTAAGTGAGTGCAGACAGTGGAGAGTGGAGACAGGGGCCCTGGAGCCTGCATTCCCTTCACCACCACGGAACATCTTCAGAAGTTCCTGAAACGTTTCTTTGTCCACAAAATTGTAAACATTTACCTTATTTCAAAAACTTTGCTCAAAAAAGTTTCTTCTGGGAGTCTTTGAAAGTTCAGGCTATTTAAAAAATGCATATTATTAATTTTACTGAGTTAATAGCCATTATGGTCTAGCAGTGTGTATAATATATATCAGGGGACATCTTAAAACACATATTATCGTAAAATGCATATTTAAGGAGCTTCCACTTACATAAATTGAATTTAATAGATTGTAACAACTACAGTGGGACCATTAGGGTCTTTGGAAAACATAGTTCAGGGTCTTGTTAAAACATATATTCTCTTGGTGTCATATTCTACTTAGGGAATTTGCTCTAGTAACCTAGAGCTTGAATGTGTTTGTCTTGCTTAGTTAAAAATAAAAATCGAAAAGTAAGTTTTTTTCAGTGAGACAGTCTACTAAGTCAGGAAGAAAGCAAATTTTGCAATTAATTGAATTGTTTTTAGTTTCAAATCACATACAGAGAAAACTGTCAGTTAAGAATAATAGCTGCCAGTAAAAGTTTTTAATGACTTACAAATTACTGTGTATAAAAAAATCTTCCTTTTTTGTGTCAGAAATGTGAAGGTATATGTGTTTCTGGTTAAGCTGAGGTTATTAATTGTTAGTTATCAACAGATATATTTAATGAAAAGCACTGAGTGTAAATTATATCGAGTGTTTTTCAGAATGTGATCTGCAAACCACCTACATCAGAATCTCCTAGGTGCTTAAAATGCCTGCTTCTGAGTCCCACCCTAGGTTTTTGCATTTTAATCAGCTCCCTCATGGATTCTTGCACACCAAGAAAAATTTGAGAGCAGTAGTAATTTTCATCTATAAACCTATAACGTAATCAAATCCTGGAGTCCTATCTAGACTGAACCCTGCTGCCTGGGTGTACACTCGGACCGCGCAGTGTATGCTATAACTCCTTAAACATTCTTCAAGGAATACGTATCATGTCGACTGTTCAGAATCTAAAGGCACCACCCACTCAGGGCCTAGGGATGCTCAGTGATGGTAACCGACCCTCACCTACAGCACAACACTGGACCCACCAACACCAAAACCACAGCGAAACAAAACCCTCTGTCGTGGTGTCTCATTGTCTTCCTCAAAAACGGAACTATATTAATAACGAATAACCCTATCTCTGAATTTTTTCACTGTTTTCTCTTCTTTTAGAAGTACAAACAATAGCCTCTCGAGCCAGTGAAAATTGCATTTATCTGTGCCCCAGCTACAAGGCTACATTGAAGGAAAATTCTTCATTTGCTACCGAGAAGTATCAACTCTGATGGTTGAAATAAAGTTCGAAACGAATCGTACGCTAATGGCTTAAAGTCCTTAAAAGGATCGCCTGGTTACTGGTTTCACTCACAGCAAAGTGGTTGTAACACATAGAATCATCTAGAGGTGCTTATGTGCTTGAGAAGTTTTCTAAAAGTTAGAGTCCTAAGCACCACCATTGGTATCAAAGCTCTTCAGTTCATAGGCTTCCAGGACTTGGATGGAGCAAAATGCCTCCTGGCTGTGCTTAATGGCCTGGGGGGGCGGGTGGGGGTTGGTTCTTGATTGTGGAGAAGGATTCCCAGCTGTGCTTACTTAGGAGCCCTCTGACTAATACTCTTCGTTCCCCTGTAGAGAAGCCCTACCGGAATAGAGTTATTAATACCATAAAAGTGCCCTATAAAATCTTGTGAAGTCGTGGGCTTTCTTAGCCCAAGGTTGCAGTAAATGGAAAATGTGAAAAGTTTGAAATTAAGTATGAACATCAAGTTCTGACATGGGAAGAATAAACTGAATAAGTAAAAGAAAAAAAGGATAATTATTTGGATCTTTAAAGCTTTAAACTAAATTATTTGACTCATACAGGTTCTGGGAAACACTCAGAAGTGGTATGCTGTTGGCCTTGCTGTTAGAAACAGGTCTTTATTTTAGTTTTTTTTATTTTTTTATTTTTATTTTTTTTATTTTAGTTTTTAATGTTTTAAACTTAAATTAGAAATGATTTAATTGTGCAAAAGTATAGAGTTCTTACAGTTTTCTCTCATTCCTGTAGTTTCCTTCTCGACTAACTGCAGTCTTATTTGTGAGTGATTTGTTACGTTAGAGACAGGTGAAAACGTACATCACTTCATCTACTTTTCCCACTAGCTGGACTTGACTGACAATTCAATAGTGAATCCTGACATGATCAGTTTTTGAGTAATAAAGGCCGAAGATAAAGATCTAGATCCTCAGTCTAGAGTAGAGTTGTGTTGTCTGAATGATTTGGAAAGGGTTCCTAGTCCTCCACTACAAGTTTGCTTTTGGGATTTGGCCTTTCCCTGTTACTTTGTTCCCAGATGAGACAGTAAGGAAAAAACCATCCTCACTACCAATAAATAAATGCTGTACTGGGATCATTTGGGAGATCAGAACTCTGATTATGAGAAGACTCCTAGCACCTCATGAATCAGACAAGAGAGTTTGCTTAGTTCTGTGCTAGATGTTTTGGAGGAATTTTTTAAAATATATGTGTTATGGAGACAATCTCAGTGTCCCTCAATAGATGAATGGATAAAGAAGATGTAATTAATACACACACACACACAAACACACACACACACACACACACACAATGGAATGGTTTCAGCCATAAAAAACAATGAAATTTTGCCATTTGCAGCAACATGGATGGACTTGGAGGGTATTATCAAACAGAGAAAGACAAATACTGTATGATTTCACTTATATGGAATCTAAAAAATACAACAAACTAGTGAATAAAACAAAAAAGAAGCAGACTCACAGATGTAGAGAACAAACTAGTGGTTACCAGCGGGGAGAGGGAAGGGTGGAGGGGCACGATAGGGGTAGGAAAAATTATTATCATGGAACTATATGAAATCATGTGTGTGAAACTTTTGAAAATTGTAAAACACTATATAATTTAAAGACGCATTCAGTAAAAACAACTGAAGGAAAAAGACCCATGTGTTAAGAGACGCACAACACTGCTGGAGAGTCAAACCAGCCTACCTCCTCTCCCCCTCGGCAGACTCAATTTGTCGTCAGTTCAACCATCACCCCTCGGGAGGGTGATTCCCAAACCTGTGTCCTGCACCTGAGTTCTCTCCTGGAGTTTGCTTCACTTTCCAAACTCCCCGAGACCTGTCCTCCTGGATGTCAGTGTCTCAGACGAAACCCATCCCCTTCCCTCTTTCCTCTGCCGTTTGCTCCTCTTCCTGCACTTGCTCTTTTCTGCTTGTGGTGATGACCTCACCATCCTCCCGAGCTTTGCGTAGGCCCAAACCTGTAGTTTTTGTTAACTCTTATTACTCTTGCTTCGGTTGCATCTCAGTTCTCGTAGCTGCCCTGCTTTTTCATTCCCGTGCCGTTGTCCCGAGTTCCAGCCCTCCTCGCTCTTGCTAGACTGCTGGTATAGCCTCCTAACTGAATCCTACCTCTAACCTCTCCCCTCCCCAAAATGTGTCCTACAGGCCTCGCTCCGTTCATCTCCAAAAAGTCCAGTGCCCATCTTCTGCTCAAAAGGAGCCAGTGCCTCCACCATGGCTACACGAGGGCGTCCTCGCTCCCTAACTTACCCATCAGGGTCCTTCACACTTAATCCTCCCTGTTGGCCGACTTCTTTTCATAGCATTGCTCTTTTGCAGAATCCTGTGCTTCACTGAAACCAAGTAACTTGCTGGTCCTTCAGATTTGTGCCTTTACTTCTACCTTTTCCTTGTTCTGGAATAGCCTCCCCTCATTTCTTTTGATCTAGACTGTGCCTAAAACATGAGAACTTGCCCAGGAATTAGGGACAGAGTTAAATACAGACTAAAGTTGAAGAGCCTGAGCCCTAGAATGAAACTGCTGGCGTTCAAACCCTGGCTCTCCCACTTATTGGTGTGTCAAGATACTCTTTCTCTACCTCAGTTTCCTCATCTAGAAAATGGGGAAAACAATAGTATCTAATGCATGGTGCTGTGGTGAAGTTTATTTACTTGAAGTTAAGGCTCTGAGAATAGTGTCTCATGCATGTAAGATGTTATATAAATGCTAGACACCAATTGTGAATGAGTAACTGTTTTCTTCATTTCTAGGGCTTTACCCTTTAAGCAAATTCTTTTATAGGTATCAGAAAGTTTAATAATCAATATGTGTATATAACTTATCTCTATAATTGTGGGCATGAAAACTACACTTCACTTACCTTCAGGTAAAATAAAGAACTAGTACTCAGGCATACTAAAGAAATTATTAAGGACAATTTCAAACAAACACAAACGTCAATAAAGGAGGCTTGTGAATCCCTACGTGTGCATAGCTGGCTTCGACGCCCGGCCGATCTTGTCTCCACTCGACCCCGTCCGTGTTATTGTGGGAGTGATCCCTATGCTTCATCTATGAACAGTTCAGTACGTGTCTCCAAATAAGAAGAACTTTTTAAAAACGTAACCACTATACCAATTTCACACTTAAAATGTTAAACAATAACTTCTTGACGTCATTAGGTAATCATATGGTGTTCAGATTTCAAGAATAGTGTAACAATCGGAACTTTTTTTTTTAACATTTTGCTTTAGTCAGGATCCAAATAAAGGCTCACACATTCCAGGTGGTTGCTGTGCTTTTAGGTGTGTTCATCTGTAATTTCCCCTCTATCTCTCTGTTATTTTGTTTGTTTTCATTATATTATTTGTTAAGGAAGCGGGGCTGTTTGTACCGAAGGGTTTGCCAGTGTGGATTTGATTACATCTCCGTGGTGTAATTTAATATGTTCCTCTCTCCTCTGTGTTCCTTTCAAATGGGGAGTTAGATAAGCCTTAGGTATGCTGTTCTGGGCACGGTCACTTCATAAGTGGTGTGGTATTCGTCTATCAGAAGGGACCTAATGTCCAGCAATCTCTCTTTTTGTGATGATGGCAGCCATTGATCATCAATACCTATGCCCATTAATTCATTTAGGGTTGCAAAATGGTAACATTTTAATTTCCTCATCCCCTCTACATTTATTGGCTGGAATATTTCTATAGGGAAGAACCTCCCCTCATCTGCTCTCTGATTACTCAGTGGTATGGTTCACATAGGAAAGTCCTGCTAAATGCTTGATTCTTTCCATTTATATACCAGTTTTCAAAATAATGAGTTGATTCTCTAGTATCTTACAGTGGTTACCACTTATGTTTTATTTTGTTTGTTTTTTGTCAGTTTTGTGAACCTGTTTTTCTTCCATTGTAGTTACCCTTATTGCTTCTCAAATTGTCCTCTTCGTGGTCAGTAGGAACCTCTCCAGTCAGCCTCCTGGTCTCTCTGATGTGAATCAGGCATCTTTGACAGCTTCCATGGATAACACGTTCCATGCTCCTGCGTATGACTTAAGTCCTAACCATGCTGCAGGGCCTTAGTTTTTACCTCCAGCCTGAAGGCTTCCTGCCCACATCTCCTTACAGTACTCACCTCACCACTGAAGCCCTGCAGCCTCAAAGTTGTAGGGTCTTTGCCAGTCATCAGAGGCTGGTTTCCCCAGACGGCAATGTTCAGTCTTCACATCCCCAGTGCTTGGAAGAAGGCCTTGCATAGGTCCTGATGAAGTCGACTTATTTGATTACTTAATGTTGCTTTTGTTAAGTAGACTTAAAGTTATGTAACCCTTCAAGAATTTAATGGGAATAATCTTGCGTATTGTGGGATTTGAGAATCAAGTAGTTTTCTGATCTTGTGTGTATTACTGGATGTGCTTTCTTCAGTCAAGATTCAATGAGTAAAATTAAACCACAAACTTTATAAAATATCAGCAAAATTATAAAAACAAATAGTACAGAAAACACCCGTATATCTTTCACCTGATATGGTAGGTCATTTGTGTTCTCTTCCTCTCTCTCTCTCTTCATATCTATCTACCTACCTACCTATCTATAAAATATACATATAATATATATCTCTACAAAATATATATAACATACTTAATATCATATGTATTATATTACATAATATACATAATGCATTACATATAATATATAGGTAATAGATTATGTGTTTTATATATTTATACATAACATACATATTTATATATTATACATATTTATATTATATAATAATATTTACATATAACTTTTTTCATATGATTTGAGAATAAGTCACTTAAATCATGGCCTCGTAACTCTAAATATTTGCTTGTGTATTTTCTAAGAATAGGGCTATTCTCTTATATAACCACAGTATAAGTATCAGTTTCATAAGTTTACATTAATTTATTACATGTTTAGATTTTAAGAAAACTAAGTAACATTTACTGGCAGTTTGTAAGCACCTTTTGCAGGCAGCAGCTCAACGTCATGACAAGAGATAGAAGATATTATTAGGCTGTTTGTTGATAAGGAAACAAGCTCAGACAGGTTATAATTTTGCTGATGTTTAGTTCTTTGCTCTTTGTCTTGCTAACTCCAGTTAAGTGAGACTTCCTAGAAAAGTTTATAGAAGATCTGCTTCCAAAGCAAGCAAAGAAGGGTTGCATCCTAGTCAGACCAAGAGCAGGTTAGAGACAGCCATGGGAGCAGTGATTCATTGGTCTGGTTGAGATTTGCCTGTGATGACTGTAGAGGGTTTCCTTGCAGATCTGTCATTCTCACTGGATTCTCAGGAAGCAGCTGCAATGGACTGAGCTGTCTCTCCCAGATGAGTGTAAAGTTTCAGCTCTTTTCCTCATCAGCAAAATGAAATGAAATGTAGAATTTTGAAAAGGCCTGTTATATTATTGCAGACATTGCTGTAATTTGGAAATTTTCATGCTAACACACAGATGATGTGGCAGTTTTGAGAATTCATTCTACTTGAATTCCAAATCAGTTTTAGAGACTATCATTTAAAATGCCATTATTTTACTCAGAATTCTTCCTGATGATGCTTCATTTGGGAGACATTTGTGGGAGACCCACTGTGTGCCTCCGCCCATGGGCATACGCGACAAGGCCGTTCAGTTTGGGCCCGTCTCCCATCCCACCCATCCTCATGTTCTGCCCATGCTCTATCCACCTGCTCACACATCACCTCATGCCTGGCTTCCCCAAGGATGCACCTCTTGGTATGTCACATCACCAAGGGAGGGAGGTATGTGCCTCCCTCCTCTTTATAATCAAATTCATTCATATTCCCCCTTCCCCTCCCCCTCAACCCCCATCAGTCAATATGAGAATAACTTGTGTCTTCTTAATGGTCATTCCTAATGTAGTCACCACAATTTTAGGCACAGTGGGAAGGGTGGGCTGTGGCATACCATCTTGTCATCATGGTACACTGGGACCATTTCTACAGATGCTTTAGTTTACTGTCATATGTTAGTATCTGTAGAAGTCACGACAACAGTTCTTTGAATGTTTCCTTTGTCCCTGTACCACAGAATCAGTTTCTAAGAAACTTGGAAATTCAGAGGCTACATTAGCAAACATAAAACACCACTGCCTAATAGTGGATTTTCCAAAGATATAGCTTTCAAGAAGAGAGTCTTGAATTTAGACCTCATACAAATGTCAGTTGGGTGGCTTTCCTTCCATAGCAATTAGCCAGTTAACTGGGCAGCCACGGCTAAGGAAACTTAATAATGGATGACTTAAGCTTGTATAAAACCATGTGTTTGTTTAACCAGAATTATGCCATTGTTTTGTTAGTAAATCAAAGCATAGACCACTTCTTGCTATTTTGAACTCCAAGGACCATCTAGATTCTTTAATTATATTAACATTTTGTGTTTAAAATTATTTGAAGTAGTGGACCGTCAACTAGATCTTGGAAATGGTTTGTGATACATCAGTGAGAGTGTTTCTTGAAAGGGGATTTGCTCTTCTTATATGAAATATGAACCAAATTAAAGTTACAATATAATTATCAATAGATCTGCATTTTTAATTATTAAAGGAAATTGATATAAGCTGATTTTATAAAAGTTATTTTGTTAGATTAAGTTCTTTCTCCTCCTTGGAGAGATAACATAATTAGGTTTATGCGACACATGCAGTTAGGTGAGTAATCTTGGCTCCTATCCATTTAGATAAAAGAATTTTGAACAATTTGTGACGTAACACATAAGTTTATCGAGACAGACTCTTTTTGAGACTTTGAAAAGCAGGGGCACTTGTCTCTGAATGCGAAGTTGTCTCAGCCTTTATCTCTATTCATTCTTAGAGCCTCAGGAAGTCATTATTTTAAAAGAATCTTGGGAATGTAATTCATAATGTAACACTTTACATATACATTCTTTCGTCTCAGCATTGCAACAGTAGTATTCAGGTAGGTTTAGAAGTTATTTGCTTTTCCTAGTTAAAAATCCAAAAGCCAATAATGGCAAAGACTTTACACAGCTGTAGAGACACGTGTAATTAGACTCAGGCCTCCTGTTTCCTAGCACCAGACTCACTTCACTAGATCACAATTGGAACACTAAGCTCTGGCTTGGCAGTTTCTGAGAATCTATCACGTTTCTCAGTATATATTTAGCTGCTAGAGACATAATCAGTCAAATCTTTATCAACCTCATTATCCCTAATAACAAAGCACTAAATTAGTACTGATTGTAAGCTATATTAAGATGGTAAGTCACAGATATTTTTAATTTAGAAAAGAATTTCTTATTTGGAAAAGAAAAGTTCTTTTTTGTAACTGACTTTCATTATCTAATCTATATATATGTGAGTTAGTAGTGCAGTTGACCCTTGAACTGTGTGGGTTCACTTACTTGCGGAGTTTTTCAACAGTAAATACTACAGTACTATGCCATCTGTGTTTGGTTGAATCCATGGAGGCGGAAACTCAGATATGGAGGAACAGCAGATATGGGGAGCCAACTCGAAGTTATACGTGGATTTCCCACTGCTCAGAGGATCGGTGCCCCTAACCCCCTCGTTGTTCAAGAGTCAAGTGAATACTACAGGTGTATTCTTTTAATTTTCAAATTTACAACATTTAGGCAAAGGGGTTTTGCTTAAAATGGTATTTCTTAACTTATTGATTCTTAATAGTGAATGGAAAACAAGATATTTTAATGGTTTAAATAACTGAAAAATTAATTATATTGAACATTTATTTGAAACCTATGAGCCTTAACAATTCACAAAAGAAGTGTGTTTTAATTGTTTCTGATCTCCTATATTGAGTAGATTTATCTCCATTTCAATAGACCAGGTAATAACACAAATCAGAGAGTCCCCGTATTAAGTTTATTTTGTTAAAGGTTTACACTGATGCACACACACACGGAGTTGACCCTTGAACAACTCTAGGGGTTAAGGGTGCCGACTCTCTGTGCAGTTGAAAATTCTGGTATAAATTTATAGTCAGCCTTCTGTATCTGCAGTTCCTCAATCACAGATTCAACCAACCACAGATTTTGTAGTATTGTACATATTTACAATTGAAAAAAATTTGCGTATAAGTGGACCCAGGCAGTTCAAACCTGTGCTGTTCAAGGTTATGTTATATGAAACATAAAATACATGTACAGGGTAGAAGGATGTAATTATTGATAATTACATTAAACATGATCTAAAAGTCATACAGAAATACAAATGACTGGTAATGCCAATGGAAAAAAAAACCCTGAATGGCTAAAACTACCTGGTTTCAATATTTATGATAAAATAATTAAGAAAGTGTAGTGTTAGTGTAATGACTGACAAATAGACCAATGGAAAAGTACAGAATCTAAAAATAACCCCACATATATATGTACAACTTATTTTCAACACAGGTACAAAAACAATTCAGCAGATAATGGATAGTTTTTTCAACAAAACTTTTGGAACAATTAGATATTCATGTCAAAAAGGAAGAATTTCAATCCATATCTTCCATGTTATCTGTTACATTTATCCATTTATTTATAAATAAGTTTATTTATAATTTCTTGGATATGACACTAAAAGTCCAATCCATAAGAGATAAAGTTGTTACATTAGAGTTTGTCAAAATTAAAACTGTCTCTTAGACTCTGCTCAGAGAATGAAAAGACAAGCCACACACTGGAGAAAATCTTTGCAAATTACATATAAGATAAAGGGCTTTTATCCAAAAAATATAAATAACACTAAACAATCCAAATTTTAGAATGAATAAATGATTTGAATAGACCACTCAAAAAATAAGGATCACAAATAAACACATGAAAGAATGCTCAACATAGTCACTAACGAAATGCAAAAACAAAAAACAAATTTTAAAAGACCACACAAATGTTTGTTATTTTAATTGTTGTGATGGTTTCATGGCTGTATACATACGTCAAAACTTATCAAATTGCACACATTAAATATGTGCAGTATGTTAATTATACCTCAATAAAGGTGTTAAAATTTTTTAAATTTAAAAATGCCTTGACAAAAATAAAAAGCCAAACCACATCCTGGGAGCAAATATTTGCGAATTGTATCTGATAAATGACTTGCATGTGTAACATTCAAAGAACTTTTAAAACGCAGTAATAAGACAGGCAAACATTAAAAATGGGCAAAATATTTGAATGGATACTTCATTGAAGAAGATATGTGAATGGCTAATTAGCACATGAAAAAAATCATTAATTATTAAGAAAATTCAAGTGAAAACCACAATGAGATAACTCTATGCACTGACTAGAATGGCTGTAATTAAAAAGACTGACAATACCAACTACTGGTGAGGAGTAGTAGTAATTTGACACCTTTACACTGAGGCTGGGAATGGCAAATGATACAGGCACTTTGGAAATTGGTTTGGAAGTTTCCTAAACAGTTACACATACACTTAACCATGTGACCTGGCTATTACACTTCTAGGTATTTACCCAAGAGAAATAAAAACCATGTCCACACAAAGATGTTTATGCCATTGTCCATAGCAGAATTATTTAGAATAGCTAACAATGGGAAACTGCTGAGTGGATAAAAAAAAATGAGATATATGCATACAAAGAACACTACTCAGAAATAAGAAATGAGCTACTTATCCATGTAGCAACAGAATTATGCTGTGTCAAAGAAGCCAGACCAAAAAATAAAAAACCTGCATATTGTATTCTATTTATATGAAATTTCTAGAAAAGAAGCAAAAATATAGACAAAAAGCACATCAGTGGTTGTCTGGGCTGTAGCTGTGATGGGCAACTGACTACAAATGGATACAAGGGAACTTTTCCGGGTGAGGGTATCTTAATCCTGAATTGTGGTGGTGATGGCACAACTATATAAGTTTACTAAAATTCAGTGAACTGAACATGTCAATATTATGGTGTATAAATTATACCTTAATAAATCTGTTAAAAAGATACTTAGGCTGGAAGTAGAAATTTGGGGCTCATCAGCATATAGATGGTGACTCTAGCTATAAAAGTAGAGATGATACCGGGAAAGTCTGCTGAAAAGGAAAACAGAAGAAGCTGTTTTCTGCAGATCCCTGTGGAAGAGCAACATTTAGACGATGCAGCAAAAAAAGAAAATGAGGAAATGTGGCTACTGAGGTAGAATAAAAACCAAACAAATATAGTGTCTCAGCAAGCAGTTATTTCTAGGAGGGTTTGGTCAAAAAGATATCAAATGCTACCGATGGGTCAAAGGAGAAAAAAGACTGTACGGCATCTGATGGTCACCTGAGACCTTGGCATGAGCGGTTTTTGAGCAACAGGGAGGGTCCAAGTCAATCTGGAGTGGGCTGCAAAGTGAGTGAGAAGTAACAGAATGCAGACAAGAAGTATCAGAGCCTGTTTCCAAAGCTTATCTGAAAATGGAAGGAGCAGATGAAGCAGAGACCAACAGGAGAGGAAAGTGAGAGGTTTTGTTTTAGTAGAAGATTCAACAACCTCTTTCAGCAGGAGCAGGGGGATGGAACAGAGGATGAAACAATTCTTCCATGCTTTAGAATAGAGGAAAGGACGGTATCGATGTAAGTGAATTCGGAGATTTCAAGGCATTAAGGGAAGGTTTGTGTGACAGCATCTGTTTTCTCCGTGGGAACCATGCTCACCCGAGGGTA
The DNA here is from genome assembly GCF_009873245.2 of Balaenoptera musculus. NCBI lineage: Eukaryota > Metazoa > Chordata > Mammalia > Artiodactyla > Balaenopteridae > Balaenoptera > Balaenoptera musculus. The sequence continues at coordinate 84,811,867 of NC_045796.1, read as the reverse complement.
AGAGCAGTAGTCTTAGTGCCGAGGGTTTGAAGGAAACAGGGTAGTGTAAGGACCTAGAATGAGGTTAGTGATCGCGATTCTATAATGGCACTTATCGGCCCAGTTGTGTGACTTTCTCTAGGACTGGTCAGCAGCTGAGGAATAAGAGGTGGACAGTTGGACTCCTTGAGGTTGGCTCCGTCAGAGAGACAGAAGAACAAGTGTGTTCAGAGTAGTGGTGAAAGAGTGGATGAAGTAAGAATGCAGACAGAAACGAAGACACTGGGGTCTGATGGACACTTTTTTCACTTGGGTTCTCCTGACTTAGAAGCAGGTAGTTTATTTAACAGGGGTCTCAAGAAGCAGGAGTAAGGGGATGGGGAAAAGCTAATTAAAAAACGCACATTTTTAGCTGCTTATCATTGTAGGCAGCTGAGGCTGAGACGTGCTGGGGATCCCTGAGGAACCCTGTAGAATGTGCTTTACAGTTGTCTCTCTACAGGACAGAAGACTGGCACATTAATCCAACTCCAGTTACCCTTTGGTGGAGGGTTGCTTCAAGGGCTCTTAAGTTCCCCCCACCCCCTTAGATGTTGACAGTGTCTAAGAGTCCTTAGGAACTGAACACAGCTTCAGCTTGAGAGTTGAGCCTAGGGCATGTGGTACAAGGTAAATTACACCAAGTGAAGGAAAGTCCCTATGAGGTCAAAGTAACAGCAAATAACTTGGGATAGTAGGAGGAGTTCTTTGGGTGTGTGAAAGTTACATATGTCCTCTGAGCTACTGATTTATCATCAGTAAAAGGGGATGAGAACATGCAACTTGCAGAGTTACTGCTACAAGTAACAGGAGCCCTTTCTATGTAAAGTGCTCGGCACAGAGCCTGGCCTATAGTAAAGCACACAGAATGGAAGCCAGTGTATTATTGCTACTATCTATTGAGATATCAGTAATGTTAATAACTACCTGCATTGTGGATAATAATAGATTAATCCAAACTCTGTAAAAGAGTTCCACTACTTACCTGAACACAATATTTTGCATACCAAGGCATTGTGATTTTGTTTTGAAGGATATTAAATTTTGGTATGGTTTTTTTAAACCATTTTTTAATGAAGTATAGTTAATTTACAGTATTGTGTTAGCTTCAGGTGTACAGTAAAGTGATTCAGTTACATATACATTCTTTTTCAGATTCTTTTCCATCATAGGTTATTACAAGACATTGAATATAGTTCCCTGTGCTATACAATAGGTCCCTGTTGTTTATCTGTTTTATGCATAATAGTGTGTATATGTTAATCCCAAACTCGTAATTTATCTACTCCCCATACCCACCCCTGCTATCCCGTCTGATAACTGTAAGTTTGTTTTCTATGTCTGTAAGTCTGTTTCTGTTTTATAAATAAGTTCATTTGTATCATTTTTTAAAATTCCACGTATAAGTGATACCATATGATATTTGTCTTTCTCTGTCTGACTTACTTCACTTAATATGATAATCTAGGTCCATCCATGTTGCTGCAAATGGCATTATTTCATAAATTTTGGTGTAGTTTTGAAAATAGCTTCATCAAAGAATGGGTATGGGAAAAATGTTAAATGTAATCTGATTTCCATTTATCCTCTTTCCTTTGGTTGGGATTGCATTTAAGTTTTGTCAGACTAGATTGATTGTATTTTCAAAGAAATCTCCAGAGATGTTCTACTGGTTTTGTTTTTGAATCTTCTGCATTTGAATTTATCCAAACACTGAGAAACAATCTAAATGCAACTACACTCTTAACAACTTCTGATGTCAAATAAATTTTCTTTAATTCTGGCTTATTAATGCTGTAGTTTTGTTTTCACTCATTTTCTTCTCAATGGAGAAAAAAGGAACAACTGGTTACTATTGTCAGCTTTCTTTTGTTTGGGATTTATTAAGTATGCAATGCTTGAATATCTTTTTTTTTTTCTGTCTGGATATAGAACTCCCACTGCTTTCAAAGAATGGTAGAATTTACAATAACGAAGCTTTAGAGCTCACCTTGTCCCAGTATATAACCTGATGAATTAATACTAGTTAAAATATTAGTAATTGTCATCTAGCATTTCTTTTGTATTCCTCGTGGGTAATTGCCTGATGTGTCCTTTGCTCAATTAGCAGTTGGTATATTATTCTTTTTCTTACGAATGATAAAACCTCTGTGTATTAATGATGTTAACCATTAAGCCACCATATGATGCTTTTTTTCCCATTTTGTCACTTGCCCTTTAGTTTAGTTTATATTTTTGCCTGACAAGTTTATAATTAGTATTTTGTCAAATATATTATTTTTTATGAATTTCTCTTTTTTGTTTCTATACTTAGAGACACCTTACTCACCATGAGTTCTAAGCTATGTTTCACTTATATTTTCTTCTGCTCCTTTAACATTTTTATTTTTAAGTGGGCTATCTAACCCATCCAGAATTCACTTTAATGCAAGATTGCACTTACTCCTAATAAAGCCCATGGTGTTTATATAGCATATTGTTTCAGTCTAACATTTCATATCATGAATATGAAATGAAATGTTCATAATATATATCAGTGGCTCTCAGCTGAAGACAGTTTTGCCCTCTATGGGAAGTTTGGCAATATCTGGAGATATTTTAATATCTGGAGATATTTTATTTGTTAAGACTGCAGGTAGGTAGGGTGCAGGAGAGGCTGGTTACTGGCCTTTAGTGAACAGAGGCCAGGATGATGCTAAACATCCTATAATGTACAGGAGAGCCCTTGCAAGGAAGAATTGTCAGTGATGCCAAGAGTAAGAGACCTTGATCGGAGAGAGGAGAGAGGGAGAGAGAGAGAAAGAGAGAGAGAGAGATTGATTGGGAGGTCCTCTGACAGTTACAGGCTCATCAATAGTGATAGTACCTGGCTGATATTTGTTTCCTACCCTGAGGGGCATTGTCAGAGACTTTGCCTCCTGATTTGCAGAAAAACAGATTTCTACATTGTATTTTTGCTTATCCCCAGTCTGTTTTAAAAACAAATGAGCTTAATAGTTTTAGAGCACAGATTGTGGAGCCATAGTGCCTGGGTTGAATCAGGATCCTGCCCCTTTTAAGTTGTGTGACATTGGGCAAGTTACTTAACCTCTCTGTCTTCAGTCCCCTTATCTGTAAAATGAGGGTAATAATCGTATCTTTACCCCAGATTGTCAGAGAATTGCAGGATGCTTAAAGCAGTGCTTGGCACATAGTAAACATTATAGAAGGGTTGGTGACAGTGTTAATAATAAAGTAAATGACTTTTTTTTAATGAACCTTATTTGATCACCATGGCCCCTACTTCTTATATTAAAAGTAATACTTTTTAAAATTGATTGCAGATTTTTGCCACTGATCAGTTTGAAGCGGCATGTTTCTTCTTTAGCCATCTGCCACATTTCTTGTGCCCTTGCCATGCCGCATAAACCCCATCAGACCATCAGCTCTGTTCTCTATATTATTGTTGTTATTATTATTTAACTTTTATAGCCGACAAGTTGCAGGTTTCCTTGTAGGCACATATCTCTTTAATATTAGAGTTGCTTACGCTTTCTGTCTATGAGAACCATTAATTTTGAATAAAGACTGTATTCATTTTTAGTTACATTCTGAAAGTCGATGATATCTATGGAATTATGTTTGTCTTCTTGTGTCAAAAAATTCAGTTTATTCTACTAACTTGTGAGGAATACATTTTATATCGATATCTAGACACTGTGTTGTTTTGGATCCCCTTACTAGATATTTTCTTCTGGGTATTTCTGAACCTCTTAATTTCTATTTTGCTTTCTATCATATATGCCACTCTCTGGATTAGTACAGTCAAGTGGAATTTTCTGTGGTGATGTAAATATTCCATCCTGCACAGTCCAGTATAGTCGGCACTACTGAGCACTTGAAATGTGGCTAGGGAAACTGAAAAACTGAATTTTAAATTTTATTAAATAGCCATGTGTGGCCAGCAGCTACGAGCCTGGAGAGCCCAGCTCTGCAGCATCTCCTTACCCTCCGTTTCCAGTTTAACGTCTTCAGTTTCATTATATCTTGAATGTGTTGCACTGAATGTATTTGTGTGGCCTTTTGTTTATCCTATATATTATATGTATTTCTTGTATTGCAAGTAATCAAATTATTTTTACTTCATTTCCTGTGTTTTCAATATGGTAATAATGCATAGTCTTAGATGATTGTGTAGGGGTAGAAAACTTTTCTTCCCTTCTTCCCTTCTAGGTTCTTTGACTGGTCTAATAATTAAATTGACATACGATAGACTAACAGGAGAAAAAGAAAGTTTTAGTACCAGAGCCCCATAAAAATATGACACCCAAAGGCAGTCCGGCAGTTGAGGCTTGTCTGCCATCGGACCTAAGGAGTGGGATGGGCCAGGCTTGGAAGGGGAGGAAGACCACTCACGGAAGGATGAGAAGGGCATATGTGTGGTAATCAGATGTTTGCCTGTCATGTAGACAATTCTTTAGATACAGAGTTATCTCTGGTAATAGTTCTGTTTCTGGGCCAAGCCCCCTATTAAATTATTTTAGGCAGTTAAGGGAGAGGGAAAAAAGCTGTTCCTGAGTCTTATGGGGCTTAATTGCCTTGAGCTCAATGCAGTCCACATGCCAAAGTGGCACATTTTGGGGTGGTTTGTGCTGCTGGCACTTAATTGGGACTGTACATGTGTATTTCCACTTGTAAAATATTTAAAATATTATCTCTTAAAATCAGGTGCTTGCTTTTCTTTTTCTTTTTTTTATTGAAGTATAATTGATTTATAGTATTATGTTAGTTTCAGGTGTACAGCAAAGTGATTCAATAGTTTTATAGATTATACTCCATTTAAAGTTATTACAAAATAATGGCTATATATCCCTGTGCTGTATAATATATCTTTGTAGTTAATTTGTTCTATACATAGCAGTTGGTACCTCTTAGTCCCATAGCCCTATGGTGCTCTTACTTCCTCTCTCTCTCCACTGATAACCACTAGTTTGTTTTCTAGTTCTGTTTTGTTATATTCATTCGTTTTATATTTTTATATTCCACATATAGGTGATAACATAGAGTATTTGTCTTTCATCTGACTTATTTAACTAAGTATAATGCCCTCCAGACCTCTCCATATTGCTGCAAATGGCAAAATGACATTCTTTTTTATGGCTGAGTAGTATTCCAGTGTGTGTGTGTGTGTGTGTGTGTGTGTGTGTGTGTGTGTGTACACCACATCTTCTATATCTGTTCATCTGTTCATGGACACTTAGGTTGCTTCCATATCTCGGCTATTGCAAATAATGCTGTGAACATTGGGGTGCATGCATCTTTTCAAATTAGTGTTTTTGTTTTCTTTAGATATATGCCCAGGAGTGGAATTGCTGGGTCATATGGTAGTTCTATTTTCAGTTTTTTGAGGAACCTACATACAGTCACTGTTTTTCACAGTGGCTGCACCAATTTACATTCCCAACAACAGTGTACAAGGGCTCCCTTCTCTCCACATCCTCGCCAACATTTATTATTTGTGGTCTTTCTGATGATAGCTCTTCTCACAGGTGTGAGGTGATATCTCACTGTGGTTTTGATTTGCATTTCTCTAATGATTACAGTGTTGAACATCTTTTCATTGCCTGTCAGCCATCTGTATGTCTTCTTTGGAAAAATGTCTATTCAGGTCTTCTGTCCATTTTTTAATTGGGTTGTTTTTTTATTTGATATTGAGTTATATGAACTGTTTTTGTATTTTGGATATTAACTCCTTATCAGTCATATCATTTGCAAATATTTTCTCCCACTCATTATGTTGTTTTTTTTGTTTTTGTTGCTGTGCAAAAGTTTTTAAGTTTAATTAGTTCCAATTAGTTTACTCTTGCTTTTGTTTCCTTTGCCTTAGGAGACAGATCCATACAGATATTGCTATTATTTATGTCAGTGATCTGCCTATGTTTTCTTCTAGGAGTTCTATGGTTTCCGGACTTACATTTAGGTCTTTAATCCATTTTGAGTTTATTTTTCTATACGGTGTGAGAAAATGTTCTAACTTTATTCTTTTACATACACAATAGCCATCCAGGTTTCCCAGCACCACTTCTTGAAAAGACTGTTTTTTCTCCATTGTATATTCCTGCCTCCTTTGTCATAGATTAATTGACTATAGGTTAGTGGGTTTGTTTCTGGGCTTTTTGTCCTGTTCCATTGATCTATGTGTCTGTTTTTGTGCCATTGCCATGCTGTTTTGATTACTGTAGCTTTGTAGTATAGCCTGAAGTCAGGGAATGTGATATGTGTAGCTTTTTTTTTTTTTTTTGGAAGCTTTCTTTGGCAATTTGGGGTCTTTTCTAATTCCATATGAATTTGGGGGTTAGGTGTTCTAGTTCTGTGAAAAATATCCTGGGTATTTTGATAGGGATTGCATTGAATCTGTAGATTGTCTGGGGTAGTATGGTCATTTTAACAATATTAACTTTACCAATCCATGAACATGGTATATCTTTCCATCTCTTTGTGTCAACTTCAGTTTCTTTCATCAGTGTCTTATAGTTTTCAGAGTACAGGTCTTTTACCTCCTTAGTTATATTTATTCCTAGGTATTCTAGTCTTTCTGATGCAACTGTAAATGAGATTGTTTCCTTAATTTCTTTTTCTGATAGTTCGTTGTTAGTGTATAGACATGCAACAGATTTCTGTGTATTAATTTTGTATCCTGAAATTTTACTGAATTCATTGATGAGATCTAGTAGTTTTTTGGTGGTGTCTTTAGGGTTTTCTACGTATAGTATCAGGTCATGTGCAAACAGTGACAGTTTTACTTCTTCCTTTCCAATTTGGATGATTTTATTTCTTTTTCTGTCTTGATTGCTGTGGGTAGGACTTCCGATACTACTTGAATAAACGTCGTGATAGAAGACATCCTTGGCTTTTTCCTGATCTTAGAGGAAATGTTTTCAACTTTTCTCTGTTGAGTATGATTTGAGCTGTGGGCCTATTATATATGGCCTTCATTATGTTGAGGTACGTTCCCTCTATTCCCACTTTGTGGAGAGTTTTTGTCATAAATGGATGTTGAATTTGAAAAATTTTTTCTGCATCTATTGAGATGATTATATGATTTCTGTTCTTCAATTTGTTAATGTGGTGTGTCACACTGGTTTGCAAATACTGAGCCATCCATGCATCTGGGATAAATCCCACTTGATCATGATGTATGATCCTTTTGATCTATGGTTGGATTCAGTTTGCTAATATTTTGTTGAGGATTTTTGCATTAGTGATTTTGGCCTGTAGTTTTCTTTCTTTTTTGTGATATCTTTATCTGGTGATGCTAGCTTTATAGAATGAGTTCGGAAGCATTCCTTCCTCTACAAGTTTTTGGAATAGTTTGAGAAGGATAGATGTTAACTCTTCTCTAAATGCTTGGTAGCATTCACCTGTGAAGACATTTGGTCCTGGACTTGAGTTTTGTTTTGTTTTGTTACTGATTCAATTTCATTACTGGTAATTGGTCTGTTCATATTTTCTATTTCTTCCAGGTTCAGTCTTGGGAGATTATACATTTCTTGGAATTTGTCCATTTCTTCTAGGTTTTCCATTTTATTGGCATATAGTTGTTCATAGTAATCTTTTATGATCCTTTGTATTTCTGTGGTGTTGGTTGTAACTTCTCCTTTTCCATTTCTGATTTTATTGATTTAGACCCTCCCTCTTTTTTTTTTTTTTTTTTGAGTCTGGCCAAAGGTTTATCAATTTTGTTTATCTTTTCAAAGAACCAGCTCTTATTTCATTGATATTTTCTATTGTTTTTTAGTCTCTATTTCATTTATTTCTCCTCTGATCTTTATGATTTATTTCCTTCTACTAATTTTGGATTTTGGTCATTTTTCTTTTTCCAGTTCCTTTAGGTATAAGGTTAGGTTGTTTATTTAAGCTTTTTCTTGTTTCTTGAGGTATGCTTGTATCACTATAAACTTCCCCATTAGAACTGCTTTTGCTGCATCCCATAGATTTTTGGATTGTTGTGTTTTCATTTTCATTTGTCGCCATGTATCTTTTCATTTCTTCTTTGATTTCTTCAGTGATTCATTGGTTGTTTAGTAGCATATTGTTTTGCTTCTACGTGTTTGTGGTTTCTTTGTATTTTTTTCTTGTAGTTAATTTCTAGTCTCAGACTATTGTCATCAGAAAAGATGCTTGATATAATTTCAATCTTCTTAAAATTATTGAGACTTGTGGCCTAGAATGTGATTTATCCTGTAGAATGTTCTATGTGCACTTGAAAATAATGTGTATTCATTTTTTTGGTGAATGGAATGTCCTGTATATATCTGTTTAATTCATCTGATCTAATGTGTCATTTAAGACCCAAGTTTCCTCATTGATTTTCTGTCTGGGTGATCTGCCCATGGATGTAAGTGGGTGTTAATGTCCCCTACTATTATTGTGTTAGTTACAATTCTCCCTTTATGTCTGTTAATATTTGTTTTATGTATATAGGTGTTCCTATGTTGAGTTCATATATATTTACAATTGTTATATCTTCTTTGATTGATCCCTTGATCATTAAGTAATGTCCTTCTTTGTCTCTTGTTTATAGCTTTGAAGTCTATTTTGTCTGAAAAATTATTGCCACCCCAGCTTTCCTTTTTGTTAATTGAAGTATAGTTGATTTACAATATTATATTAGTTTCAGGTGTACAACATAGTGATTCAGTATTTTTACAGATTATATTCTCCTTAAAGTTATTACAAAACAGTAGCTATATTTCCCTGTACTGTACACTATATTCTTGTTGCTTTTCTATTTTACCCATAGTAGTTTGTATCTCTTAATCCCAGACCCTTGTCTTGCCCACTGGCAGGCAGAGCCAGGTCTTGGGGTCTCTAGGTGCAGAGCCCAGGCATCCCAGAGTGGGCCAATTCCTGACACAGCTGGCTTTAGGGTCTGGGGTGTCCTGAAGCTTGTTTCAGCCTGCTGGTGAGTGGGGTCAGATCCTGGGGCAGCTGGCTGAATGGCCCATGGTGTCTCACAGCTGGTGTTGGCCTGCTGGTGAGTGGGGTTGGATCCCAGGGTGTCCTGTAACTGGTGTCTGCCCACTGGTGGGTGAGGCTGGTCCTGAAGCTAGAGCAGGCTGGCTGGTAGGCGGGGCCAGGCCCCACGTCTCTGGCTTCAGGGCCCTGGGAGTCCCAGGTCTAGTGCCTGCACACTGGTGTGTGGAGCTGGATCTTCAGCCCTCTGGTGGGCAGGGATGTGTCCAGGGGCAGCTGTGGACTCAGGGGGTCTTAAGGCAGCCTGCTTGCTGGTAAGCTTTGCCCCCACCCAGTTAGTTGCTTGTCCTGAGACGTCCCAGCACTGGCACCTACAGGCTGTTGAGCCAGTGTGGGTCTGGGTCCTGGGGCTGATAAGCTAGAAGGAGGATTCCACTGCCCAGTGGAATCCCAGTGCCAGTGTCAACACGGTAGAATGAGCTCCCGCAAATGGCTGCTGCCGGTGTCTGTGTCCCCAGGGTGAGCTCCACTTGCCTCCTTCTCCTCTGGGAGACTCTTCAAGATCAGCAGGTGGGTCTGACCCAGGGTCCTTTCAAGTTACTGCTTCTGTCCTGGGTCCCAGATCATGTGAGATTTTGTGTGCACCTTTTAAGAGTGGAGTCTCTATTTCCCACAGCCCCCATGGCTCTCCCCAAAGTGATCCCCACTGGCCTTCAAAGCCAAATGTTCTGGGGCTCATCTTCCCAGTGCAGGACCACCAGGCTGGGGCGCCCAATGTGGGGCCCAGACCCCTTGCTCCTTGGGGAGAATCTCTGCAATTGTAATTATTCTCCCATTTGTGGGTCACTTACCCAGGGGTATGGGTCTGGGTCCCCACCCCTCCTATCTGTCTTGTTGTGGTTCCTTCTTTATCTCTTTAGTTGTAGAAGATCCCTTCTGCTAGTCTTCATTGGTAGGTGCTCTATAAATAGTTGTAAATTTGTTGTACCCAGGAGAGGAGGTGAGCTCAGGTTCCTACTCCACCATCTTGGCCCAGGAGGTGCTTGCTTTTCCTTTTTTGCAAATAAAAATAATAATGTTTATTGCCTTAAAAAATGAAGAACAAAGGAATATATAAAGAAGGGAATAAAATCACCCTAGTGGCACAAAGCAGAGATAACTACTACTACTACTATTACTACTATACACACGCAGAGTGATGTGTGATGCACTTGGAACTTGAATGAGTTCTTTCTACACATTATATATTCTTTTATTTTTAAACACTTTACAAATTATACAAATAATACATGTTTATTGTTTAAAAATTGAAAAACACTGAAGAGTATACTGAAGGAAATAAAATCATCCATAGTCACAGCATGCATAGATTATTTATTTTTATTTTTCTGATTTGTTTTCTTCCAATAGCGTTTCTAAGACCCATAGGTAGGTTTATACACAGGTAGGTAGGTGGATGTTCAGGTAGACAAGCATTTTTTAAAAATTTTTTGAATTATACTATAGCTATGCAGGGTGTACCAATAAAAGTATATACCTTTCAGATAGTAATCAGACAAAAATATATGCAGCTATGAGATGTGTCATCAACAATGGTATTAGTGGCCATTTTGAACATTTATAACTTTACAGTAATAAAAATAGATATTAACATTTATTCACTAAATTTGGTAATCAAATATTTGTATCTTTTTTATATTGTGAGAGCTTTCCTATAGTATAAAATAAAATTCATAAACATGATTTTAATGGTTGCAGCTTATTCCACTGTATCTATATACCATAATTTATCTACCCAGTTCCCTATTATTGGACATTTAGTATGTTTCTCTTTTTACTACTATAAATAGCATTGCACTCTACATCTTACTGCCTAAAACTTTTCATCTCTGATTATTTCCTTAGGATACATTCTTAGCAGCAAAATCACTGGGCCCAATGACATGAGCAGATTTAAGACCCTTGATATATATTGCCAAATTGCCCTCCAGGAAATTCTTTGTTGCTTATAGAAAAAAATAAATAATCCTTGTTCTATTTATACTCTTTAATCATTATCATTTCCATGCAGCTTTTTTTGAACCTTTAAACTTCTCTTCAGTTTTAGGACTCAGAATTGTTTTTTAATAAATGTTTCTTTCAAGGGATTAGTGAAGTAATCATGTCATTATAAATACCCAAACAACAGCAACTCCCTTGTTTTTTCTTAGTAAAGGTTTTCAGATGTAACATTTTTCATTGTATAAATTGTTTCTTTCTAGGGTGCACAAGGAGAAAAAGGAGATCCAGGTTTGGCCGGAGTTAATGGGCAAGATGTAAGCCTAACTTTCTTTTTTCTAACATTGTGTTAACATTTTGCTGCTGAAATATGCTAACTATCTAATGCTATTGAGACTTGACTATGCTTGGAAGAACTAGCCACAGTTATTGCGAAGTCAAGAATCAAGGTCGTTTTTTACGTGGCTCAGTGGAGCCCCAGTATTTTTTTTTTTTAAAGGCCACTGACTTTATTGATTTAAAAAGCTTTACAGAGACAGTGACTATCCTGCCCAAAAGAGGGCCAAAGAGCATGAAACAGACCGGGTAGGGGGAGCTATGTGGTCCTCGGCCAGCTTCTGGTGCTAAAGAAAAATGAGGACCTTCTTAGGAAACGGCTGAAGGACACATGCGGCGCCAGTATTTTTAGTTTCGTAACGACCAGGTAGTTCCCTGGCTTTAGATGCCTCTTACGTGTACTCATCCTTCACAGCCCTTTCTTCCTTGCTATTTCTGGCTTGCATTTCTTCTATCTTCCTTTCTCTGTCTTTTTTCTTCTTGCCTGTGTTCTGCTGTGACCTGTGTTCTTACCCAGGTTACTTTTCATCTTACCCCCAATCTCCATCTACTGAGGGGTCTGCAGAGGTTGATCTCAGTGATGAGAAGAAAGGGCAGAAGGGAGGGAACCATGTGTATCTGTGTCGCTCCCCTCCATTGCACCTATTCCCCAACCTCAGGGCTCCTCTGTCTGTCCCAGGGAACATCCCTGAGTCCTCCCCTGCACCCTACCCCCGCCCCCCGCCCAGGACAGCTGTCCCCCCGGAGCTTCACTTGGGTTCTTATGATGGAGTTCGGAGGACAGACCAAATCTGGGCTTCCCTCTAAGTGTAGATTACTCCCCCTTCAGGACATCAGATGCACCATTTACTGTAGATATACTAACTTTATTAAGGCAGGTATCCACAATGAAAATTATTTTTTCTCACAGTTCCCTTATTCATTTGCATAAAAGTGTTTCAGAAAGGTTCTGAAGGACCATACTACTTACTTTCTGGATAAAAGAATAAGGAAGCTAGATCCAGTTCCCTAATGCCCTAGAGGTACTATGAAATCCATCTGGTCTGCAGTAGATGGTTGCACACAGTGGGAAGGGAGGCTGAACTGTCCCTGGGGCCTGTGGACAAATAAGAGGGATACTGGGAGCGGGAGAGAAACATCCCAGGAGTTAACCCTACTAATTACCGTGGGCTTGAGGCTCTAGCCCCCCTCAGCTTTACTCTCTTACTTCCTAAGAAGCCCCATTCACATCTTTAATATGACATCCTTCTTGTTTCTGTCTTCTTCGAAGGGATTTTTCTCCACCAGAGACTGGGAGCTAGCACCAGTGGTTGGAGCTAAGGGAGTCTCTGCATTTTCTCTGCCTCCTTACAGTACATCAGGATGCTGAATGTCCTAACCATTGGCCCGTACACTTAATAGAGCATCTAATTCCCCCCCCCCCGCCCCCGACCCTGTCACGGGAGATCCTGGTGTCGTGGGAAGTCAGAGCCCAGTGTATGTCCCAGTTCTGTCACTAGTTGAGAAAATCACTTCTCAGAGTCTGTAAGGTGATAGCCTTAGAATAGATTCTAAAGTCCCCATCACTGCAATGCCCTATCATTTAATACAAAGAGATTACTAAGATTAATTAGTATTACAGTCTTGAAAAGCATGATGAAACTTGAAGCATTCATTCAGGTGTTTGTACTTTCAGCTGCATGTAAGGCAATGTAGGGAAAACACGATGGGGATACAGCTGGAGCCCAGGCATGGGCAGTGCTCTGTGTGAAAGTGTTCGCCTTTCCTCCTCTGGCTGGGGGCGTGGGGTGATGCGGTTCGTGTTGTGTTTAAAGGAAGAGTCCTTTCACAGCGTGTTCTGCAAAATGCACAGAATTGAGGCCTTTGCCTGTGCTTTTGTTCTTCCTATCATACTCTTTATGAGAGCAAAGACCATTTCTTGCAGTCGCTAGTACTTAGTAGATGTTTGGAGTAAGTTCTCAATAATTAGTTGCTAAATTTTCATGTTAAAACTTGAGAGATTATTATAATAGTCTAAAATATAAGTAATTAGAACCTAAACTAGGAAAACAGAGGTGAAAGGGAGTGCACAGTGATATTGCAGAGGTAGAATACATGCAATTTGGTGCTTGATTGCAGTGAAAACTCAAAAATAGCCCAAGGTTTTGACCATTCATTACAGGAAGGATATTATCTCATGATAAATGTAGGAGTGTTGAGAGAGACTAACTACAGCGTTGCAAAAGATAACCAAGCTGCATGTATGCCGCTCCCCGAGATACAGGAGCAAAACAGGGATTTTTATTTTATTTTATTTTATTGGCCACGCCTCGCGGCATGCGGGATCCTAGTTCCCCAACCAGGGATCGAACCCGTGCCCCCTGCAGTGGAAGCACGGATTCTCAACCACTGGACCACCAGGGAAGTCCCAAAACAAGGATTTTTAGAAGTTCATTAAGATAGTGTTAGAATTGAAATAGAGAAAGGATTTATCCAAACACTCGAATAAAACTGGAAGGAGATTTGAGGGGTTGGAGCCTGAAATATAGTCACATTAACTTAAAGATTTGAAAACTTTTCTTACGGTATCTTAAAGTAAGGTGGTTTGGCTTTTTAGAATTAATCAGTTGTACACACATAGATATGAGTGCCTTCTACTTGCCCAGATCTAAAGACCATCTTGCTGAGAGAGCCCCCAGCCTAGTGGGTAGTGTGACCTTTCCTCTTTGACAAGGGTCTGGGAAGAGTCCTTCACACCCCCCCATCCACGGGTGTGTTATTCCTTTAGCACCATCACTGTCTCATATAGCTCATTAGGTACATTATAAAGCGTGACAAAGCACATTAAGTTTTCTCATTTGGTTACTTAATTAATATTCCTTCCCTTAATTTTGCCAAAGGTATTCAGAGGTCATGACTAAGGAGAAATAAGAGAAAGTTCTCTTTTTACCCCTCTGCTCTTACTAGGGGTAAAGAATCACATGCTCTGTTATTTATTCCATCGGTGGTGGTTTTAATATTGTGCCATAGTCCAAAAAACTGTTTTCATGAGGAATTTGAAATTCAGTCTTTACCCCAACTTTATGGGGTAGAAGGTGTAAGGGGTGATAGCATCCCTATTTTTAGAGGCAAGAAATAAGAGCTTATGAAATTAAGAAATTTTCTTTTAGAAAATGGTAAAATCAGCCTTTATCCCTTGTTTGACTGAAAAGTCTCTTAATTTTCCCACTAAGTCATGCCGCATTTCTCATTGTCTATTTTTCAATGGTAAAATAAACTGACTCCACGAACCAAAGTCATTCAGCATTTATGACAGTTTGCTCTGCCTTTCAATAAGAACAGGTACACATTCTTAGGGAATGAAGGGCATTATAATAGCTATCTCAGTTTGCATTGAAGTCAAGCCATGATGGACATTTTAACTTCAGGAACATTCTGTTGGAATGCAGAGTGAATAACCTTAGTGGGCCAGGTCATGACAGCTACTTTCCAAGTCAGAGAAAATTGGAAGAATTTAATATTCCTGTGAAACAGATTCAAAGCCTTTTTATAGTCTTTATTCTTGTATATTAAATATATCTTGATGTAAATGTATCTTTTAATAATTTCATCTGTGCCAGCTTTCCCGCAAAGTGGACAAGCTCACTTCAGACAATGTAAACCTCCTTTAAAGGGAAGTATGCCAGTTCAGCTTTCTTAATGGGACACTCTTGGCATTTTGGTCATGATGGTTCTTTGCCACGTGGGACTATCGTGCAAGAGCAGAATGCATAGTGTCCTTGAGGCTCACCAACTAATCACCAGTAGCAGCTCTTAGTCATTAGGACAAAAAAAAAAATGTTCTGATATCTTTCTAAGTGCATCCATGTGTGTGTGTGTGTGTGTGCGTAAACTTTGATTGATCTTCAAGGTACTGGGGTATTGGACTATACATGCTCATATTTCCCTAATAGTTTAAATAATGCATACCAAATATATATTGAAATTTTCAAAACTTTGAGTTACTAGAATTTAGCCTTCAAAATATAAGACCTCAGCTTCACATATTCTAGTTTATAATTAAGTGATTTTGACTGTGACCTACTGTGAGATGCATTCAACAATGGCACCTTAAAACAGACTTGAGGGGGAATCTTAGAAAGTTGTTAACATGATCTTCAAAGCCAGACTACCTGGGCTCAAATCCCAGCTCTGCCACTACCCAGCTGGCGTACTAATTAGTACATTATTTATTGTCTCTGTGCCTGTTTCTTCATCTGCACAATAGGATGATAATATTAGTAGCACTAACTCATAGTCTTTTTTTTTTTTATGATTAAAGGGGTCATCATACATAAAGCATTTAGATCGGTGCCTTGCATACAGTAAGAGCTATATAAACATTTGCTATTATTAGAAACTTAAATAAAGCACATTTTCTCTAATATAGAGATAGGTAGATAGATAGCTCTTTTTATTTATTTTTTGTGGGGTTATGTAATCTTGGAAAAGTAGATTTCAATTATTTAGTTTAGTCTTCTCCTTTGCATCTTTGTTATTGTCTTTCAAACAACTCTTATCAGAATTACAGCATCTGATGTTTCTAAAATGGTCACGTTAATCTCCTTACACCAATGCAATCTGTATACTGAATACAAAAATACTGGAATCACAAAGGTGCGATATCGGCTGGCGACAGCTGGTGCCATTGCTAGGGAACAAGATGCAGTGGGTGGAAGATGGGGAAAATAATGAATAGTCGGGTTAAAAATTTTAACAAATAACATTACCTTGTATCAAATGATGTTTAAAGATGCTACATACCACCAGTAAGTAGGTCATCCAATAAAAATTAATTCATGGTCTACCTGCTTTTATAATTTTAGTTGTGATACTGTCCTTCAGCTTTCAGCTTGCATTTTTAAAAATTTTTTATTGAGATATAGTTGATTTACAATGTTGTGTTAGTTTTAGGTGTACAGCAAAGTGAGCCATAAATATATATATATATATATTCTTTTCTAGATTCATTTCCATTATAGGTTATTACAAGATATTGAGTATAGTTTCCTGTGCTATACAGTAGGTTCTTGTTGGCTATCTATTTCATATTTAGTGGGGGTATATTTTAATCCCAAACTTCTAATTTATCACTTCCCCCCTTGCCCTTTGGTAACTGTAAGTTTGTTTTCTATGGCTGTGAGTCTGTTTCTGGTTTGTAAATAAGTTCATTTTGCATTTGGATAAGAGTGCCTGTCTCTCATAACATACAGAGCCCACTTCTGTGCTTTTGAGCATCTTTATATACACAAATTTTATTAAGAACCTTAATAATAGATGCCCATCTTATTCAGTATTAAATTCAGAGTCTGTTCCATTTTATTCTCACTCACTTATGGTGAGTGCTGTGTCTTTTTCTCCCCAGTACTCAATATCCATTGATAGCAACACTAATGTCACACGAGGAGAAAAATTGCACTTGAGGAAAGCATTACTGATCTACTTCTCGGAGCCTATTATGATGCCATGGCCTTAACAACATAGTACTTGATCACAGGAGGACATGAGCTCCATTGTCCCACGTCAATGGCCAATAAAAGTAGAAGCTCGATGAGTGCAGTACTTCCCAATTGCATTTTATTGTATGTGAGTTAAAGCACAGTTGTTACATATCCATCAAACTGAGTACAGAACTGGACAGAACAATTAACTATCCCTTAGACTTGGGCTTGAAAAGTAAAAGCAACATTTATTAAGTGTCTACTCTGTGCTAAGTAATTTTACAACATATGAATCTCAGAACAACTCTTCAAGACAGCTATTACTTTCTTCTTTTGTTGAAGTATAGTTGATTTACAATGTTGTGTTAATTACTGCTATACAACAAATTGATTCAGTTATACGTATATATATATACACACAATCTTTTTTATATATATTCTTTTCCATATGGTTTATCATAGGGTATTGAATATAGTTCCCTGTGCTATACAGTACGACCTTGTTTTTTATCCATTCTATATATAAAAGCTTACATCTGCTAACCCCAACCTCCCATTCCCTTCCTCCCCCAAACCCCTCCCCATTGACAACCACCAGTCTGTTCTCTGTGTCCGTGATTCTGTTTCATAGATAGGTTCATTTGCATCATATTTTAGATTCCACATAGGAGCACTATCATATGATGTTTGTCTTTGTCTGGTTTACTTCACCTAGTATGATAATCTCTAGGTCCATCCATGTAGCTGCAGATGGCATTATTTCATTCTTTTTTATGGCTGAGTAATATCCCATTGTATACATGTACCACATCTTCTTTATCCATACCTCTGTTGATGGCAATTTAGGTTGTTTCCATGAAGATGACTATTATTTATACCTATTGTATAGGGAAGCTTAAATAATGCACCCATGATAATGCACAAGTCCTTTCCTGACTGTCCTGAACTCCACGTGTCTGAAGTCCTGAGCACATCCAGGAGAATGAGGCGTTTCCGAGACCTGCTTCTGTCATGCCTGCTGTGCACATGTCTATCATAGTCCTCACTGCTCCCGTCATGCCTGCAGCTGGTTGCTTTATTACCCCACCTCCTCCCCGAACAGTTGATTAAACTAGGGATAGTTAGCTGACACAACAGCAAGTAAGTCCCTACTCCAGAAGGTGCAGCTAGGGTTAGTTTGTCAGGCAGGAATGTTAAAGTTCTTAATGTATTATTTTATGCTTCAAATAATATTTTCGTGGCATGTCACATATATGATGATTATGAATTATAGAAGTAACTGGAACACCGATCTACCCAGAGCTCAACCTAATGCCATGCGCACTGTAGAGTTAACCATTTTCCCGAATGTTGTGTTTCACGGTCCCTGCCATTATTAAAAACAATGACTTCCGATTATTGAGCCTGAACCAAGATGGTGGAGTAGAAGGACATGCTCCCACTCCCTCTTCTGAGAACACCAGAATCACAACTAACTGCTGAACAGTCATTGACAGGAAGACATTGGAACTCACCAAAAAAGATACCCCACATCGAAAGACAAAGGAGAAGCCACAATGAGACGGTAGGAGGGGCACAATTACAATAAAATCAAATCCCATAACTGCTGGGTGGGTGACTCACAGACTGGAGAACACTTATACCACAGAAGTCCACCCACTGGAGTGAAGGTTCTGAGCCCCACATCAGGCTTCCCAACCTGGGGGCCAGGCAATGGGAGGAGGAATTCCCAGAGATGGAAGGCTAGTTGGATTTGATTACAGGACTTCGACAGGACTGGGGGAAACAGAGACTCCACTCTTGGAGGGCACACACAAAGTAGTGTATGCATCAGGACCCAGGGGAAGGAGCAGTGACCCCAGGGGAGACTGAACCAGACCTACCTGCTAGTGTTGGAGGGTCTCCTGCAGAGGCGGGGGGTGGCTGTGGCTCACCGTGGGGACAAGGACACTGGCAGCAGAAGTTCTGGGAAGTACTCCTTGGCGTGAGCCCTCCCAGAGTCTGTCATTAGCCCCACCAAAGAGCCCAGGTAGGCTCCAGTGTTGGGTTGCCTCAGGCCAAACAACCAACAGGGAGGGAACCCAGCCCCACCCATCAGCAGACAAGCAGATTAAAGTTCTACTGAGCTCTGTCCACCAGAGCAACAGCCAGCTCTACCCACCACCAGTCCCTCACATCAGGAAACTTGCAGAAGCCTCTTAGCCTCATCCACCAGAGGGCAGACAGTAGAAGCAAGAAGAACTACAGTCCTGCAGCCTGTGGAACAAAAACCACATTCACAGAAAGAGAGACAAAATGAAAAGTCAGAGGGCTATGTACCAGATAAAGGAACAAGATAAAACCCCAGAAAAACAACTAAATGAAGTGAAGATAGGGAATCTTACAGAAAAAGAATAAAGAATAATGACAGTGAAGATGATCCAGGACCTCGGGAAAAAAATGGAGACAAAGATCAAGAAGATGAAAGAAATGTTTAACAAAAACCTAGAAGAATTAAAGAACAAACAAACAGAGATGAACAATACAATAACTGAAATGAAAAATACACTAGAAGGAATCAATAGCAGAATAACTGAGGCAGAAGAACGGATAAGTGACCTGGAAGACAGAATGGTGAAATTCATTGCTGCTGAACAGAATAAAGAAAAAAGAATGAAAAGAAATGAAGACAGCCTAAGACACCTCTGGGACAACATTAAACGCAGCAACATTCGCATTATAGGGGTCCCAGAAGGAGAAGAGAGAGAGAAAGGACCAGAGAAAATATATGAAGAGGTTATAGTCGAAAACTTCCCTAACATGGGAAAGGAAATAGCCACCCAAGTCCAGGAAGCGTAGAGAGTCCCATACACGATAAACCCAAGGAGAAACATGCCGAGACACATAGTAATCAAATTGGCAAAAATTAAAGACAAAGAAGAATTATTGAAAGCAGAAAGGGAAAAACAACAAATAACATACAAGGGAACTCCCATAAGGTTAACAGCTGATTTCTCAGCAGAAACTCTACAAGCCAGAAGGGAGTGGCATGATATACTTAAAGTGATGAAAG
This sequence comes from Balaenoptera musculus, assembly GCF_009873245.2. Lineage (NCBI taxonomy): Eukaryota > Metazoa > Chordata > Mammalia > Artiodactyla > Balaenopteridae > Balaenoptera > Balaenoptera musculus. The sequence goes on along the minus strand of NC_045796.1, from coordinate 84,792,049 downwards.
GGAAGACCCTACAACCAAGATTACTCTACCCAGCAAGGATCTCATTCAGATTCAATGGAGAAATCAAAAGCTTTACAGACAAGCAAAAGCTAAGAGAATTCAGCACCACCAAACCAGCTCTACAACAAATGCCAAAGGAACTTCTCTAAGTAGGAAACACAAGAGAAGAAAAGGACCTACAAAAACAAACCCAAAACAATTAAGAAAATGGTCACAGGAACATACATATCGATAATTACCGTAAACGTGAATGGATTAAATGCTCCAACCAAAAGACACAGGCTTGCTGAATGGACTCAAAAACAAGACCCATATATATGCTGTCTACAGGAGACCCACTTCAGACCTAGGGACACATACAGACTGAAAGTGAGGGGATGGAAAAAGATATTCCATGCAAATGGAAATCAAAAGAAAGCTGGTGCAGCTATACTCATATCAGATAAAATAGACTTTAAAGTAAAGAATATTACAAGAGACAAGGAAGGACACTACAGAATGATCAAAGGATCAATCCAAGAAGAAGATATAACAATTATAAATATATATGCACGCAACATAGGAACACCTCAATACATAAGGCAACTGCTAACAGCTATAAAAGAGGAAATCGACAGTAACACAATAATAGTGGGGGAATTTAACACCTCACACCAATGGACAGATCATCCATAATGAAAATGAGGAAACACAAGCTTTAAATGACACAGTAGACCAGGTATGTTTAATTGATATTTATAGGACATTCCATCCAAAAACAGCAGATTACACTTTCTTCTCAAGTGCACACAGAACATTCTCCAGGATAGATCACATCTTGGGTCACAAATCAAGCCTCAGTAAATTTAAGAAAATTGAAATTATATAAAGCATCTTTTCCGACCACAACACTATGAGATTAGAAATCAATTACAGGGAAAAAAACGTAAAAAACACAAACACATGGAGGCTAAACAGTACGTTACTAAATAACCAAGAGATCACTGAAGAAATCAAAGAGGAAATCAGAAAATACCTAGAGACAAATGACAATGAAAACACGACGATCCAAAACCTATGGGATGCAGCAAAAGCAGTTCTAAGAGGGAAGTTTATAGCTATACAAGCCTACCTCAAGAAACAGGAAAAATCTCAAATAAACAATCTAACCTTACACCTAAAGGAACTAGAGAAAGTAGAACAAACAAAACCCAAAGTTAGCAGAAGGAAAAAAATCATAAAGATCAGAGCAGAAATAAATGAAATAGAAACAAAGAAGACAATAACAAAGGTCAATAAAACTAAAAGCTGGTTCTTTGAGAAGATAATATTGATAAACCGTTAGCTAGACTCATCAAGAAAAAGAGGGAGAGGACTCAAATCAATAAAATTAGAAATGAAAAAAGAGAAGTTACAACAGACACCGCAGAAATGCAGAGCATCCTAAGAGACTACTACAAGCAACTCTATGCCAATAAAATGGACAACCTGGAAGAAATGGACAAATTCGTAGAAAGGTATAACCTTCCAAGACTGAACCAGGAGAAATAGAAAATATGAACAGACCAATCACAAGTAATGAAATTGAAACTGTGATTAAAAATCTTCCAACAAACAAAGGTCCAGGACCAGATGGCTACACAGGTGTATTCTATCAAACATTTAGAGAAGAGCTAACACCCATCCTTCTCAAACTCTTCCAAAAAATTGTGGAGGAAGGAACACTCCCAAACTCATTCTATGAGGCCACCATCGCCCTGATACCAAAACCAGACAAAGATACTACAAAAAAAGAAAATTACAGGCCAATATCACTCATGAATATAGATGCAAAAGTCCTCAACAAAATACTAGCAAACAGAATCCAACAACACATTAAAAGGATCATACACCATGATCAAGTGGGATTTATCCCAGGGATGCAAGGATTCTTCAATATACGTAAATCAATCAATGTGATAAAGCATATTAACAAATTGAAGAATAAAAACCATATGATCATCTCAATAGATGCAGAAAAAGCTTTTGACGAAATTCAACATACATTTATGATAAAAACTCTGCAGAAAGTGGGCATAGAGGGAACCTACCTGAACATAATAAAGGCCATAGCAAACCCATAGCAAACATCATTCTCAATGGTGAAAAGCTGAAAGCATTTCCTCAAAGATCAGGAACAAGACAAGGATGTCCACTCTCACCACTATTATTCAACATAGTTTTGGAAGTCCTAGCCGTGGCAATCAGAGAAGAAAAAGAAATAAAAGGAATACAAATTGGAAAAGAAGAAGTAAAACTGTCACTGTTTGCAGATGACATGATACTCTACATAGAGAATCCTAAAGATGCCACCAGAAAACTACTAGAGCTAATCAATGAATTTGGTAAAGTTACAGGATATAACATTAATGCACAAGAATCTCTTGCATTCCTATATACTAATGCTGAAAAATCTGAAAGAGAAATTAAGGAAACACTCCCATTTACCATTGCAATAAAAAGAATAAAATACCTAGAATAAACCTACCTAGGGAGACAAAAGACCTGTATGCAGAAAATTATAAGACACCGATGAAAGAAATTAAAGATGATACGAATGGATGGAGAGATATACCATGTTCTTCGATTGGAAGAAACAATATTGTGAAAATGACTATACTACCCAAAGCAATCTACAGTTTCAGTGCAATCCCTGTCAAATTACCAATGGCATTTTTTATAGAACTACAACAAAAAATCTAAAAATTTGTATGGAAACACAAAAGACCCCAAATAGCCAAAGCTGTCTTGAGGGAAAAAAGTGGAGCTGGAGGAATCAGACTCCCTGACTTCAGACTATACTACAAAGCAACAGTAATCAAGACAATAAGGTACTGGCACAAAAACAGAAATATAGATCAATGGAACAAGATAGAAAGCCCAGAGATAAACCCACATACCTGTGGTCAGCTAATCTATGACAAAGGAGGCAAGGATATACAATGGAGAAAAGACAGTCTTTTCAATAAGTGGTGCTGGGGAAACTGGACAGCTACATGTAAAACAAATTAGAACACTCCCTAACACCATACACAAAAATAGACTCAAAATGGATTAGAGACCTAAATGTAAGACCGGACACTATAAAACTCTTAGAGGAAAACATAGGAAGAACCCTCTTTGACATAAATCACAGCAAGATATTTTTTGATCCACCTCCTAGAGTAATGGAAATAAAAACAAAAGTAAATGGGACCTAATGAAACTTCAAAGCTTTTGCACAGCGAAGTAAACCATAAACAAGATGAAAAGACAACCCTCAGAATGGGAGAAAATATTTGCAGATGAATCAACAGACAAAGGATTAATCTCCAAAATATATAAACAGCTCATGCACCTCAACATTAAAAAAAACAAACAACGCAATCCAAAAATGGGCAGAAGACCTAAATAGACATTTCTCCAAAGAAGACATACAGATGGCCAAGAAGCACATGAAAAGCTGCTCAACATCACTAATTATTAGAGAAATGCAAATCAAAACTACAATGAGGTATCACCTCACACCAGTCAGAATGGCCATCATCAAAAAATCTACAAACAACAAATGCTGGAGAGGGTGTGGAGAAAAGGGAACCCTCTTGCACTGTTGGTGGGAATGTACATTGATACAGCCACTATGGAGAACAGTATGGAGGTTCCTTAAAAAACTAAAAATACAATTATCATATGATCCAGCAATCCCACTCCTGGGCATATACCCAGAGAAAACCATAATTCAAAAGGAGTCATGTACCACAATGTTCATTGCAGCACTGTTTACAATAGCCAGGTCATGGAAGCAACCTAAATGCCCATCGACAGATGAATGGATAAAGAAGAGGTGGTACATGTATACAATGGAATATTACTCTGCCATAAAAAGGGACGAAATTGGGTCATTTGTTGAGACGTGGATGGATCTAGAGGCTGTCATACAGAGTGAAGTAAGTCAGAAAGAGAAGAACAAATATCGTATATTAACGCATATATGTGGAACCTAGAAAAATGGTATAGATGAACCGGTTTTCAGAGCAGAAATTGAGACACAGATGTAGAGAACAAACGTATGGATACCAAGGGGGGAAAGTGGGCAGGGGTGGCTGGTGGTGGGATGAATTGGCAAATTGGGATTGACATGTATACACTGATGTGTATAAAAAAATAAAATTCAAAAATTCAAAAAGTAAATAAATAAATAAAACAATGACTTCCTACTTATCTGTTCCTAGGAGTACCGGGTTCAGTCTTGCATGTATGTAGATGTTCCATAATATTTGTTGCGTAAATAGAAAGTTGGTGTCTTTCTCCGCCATTTCTTTCTTCATGTTTGTTTTTTCTCTGGATGATGTTCTACCAGCAAGAAGAGAGAATACCTCTTTTTAGTAAATTTCTCAGCAGTAAATGGCACTCTGACAGTTGTTAAAATGGTAAAGAAGGCTTTTTGTTTTTAATATCTTTATTGGAGTATAATTGCTTTACAATGGTGTGTTAGTTTCTGCTTTATAACAAAGTGAATCAGCTATACATATACATATATCTCCTCCCTCTTGCATCTCCCTCCCACCCTCCCTATCCCACCCCTCTAGGTGGTCACAAAGCACTGAGCTGATCTCCCTGTGCTATGCGGCTGCTTCCCACTAGCTATCTATTTGACATTTGGTAGTGTATATATGTCCATGCCACTCTCTCACTTCGGTCCCAGCTTACCCTTCCCCCTCCCCGTGTCCTCAATTCCATTCTCTACGTTTGCGTCTTTATTCCTGTCCTGCCCCTATGTTCTTCAGAACCTTTTTTTTTTTTTTTTAGATTCCGTATATATGTGTTAGCATATGGTATTTGTTTTTCTCTTTCTGACTTCGCTCTGTGTGACAGACTCTAGGTCCATCCACCTCACTACAAATAACTCAGTTTCGTTTCTTTTTATGGCTGAGTAATATTCCATTGTATATATGTGCCACATCTTCTTTATCCATTCATCTGTTGGTGGACACTTAGGTTGTTTCCATGTCCTGGCTATTGTCAATAGAGCTGCAATGAACATTGTGGTACATGACTCCTTCTGAATTATGGTTTTCTCAGAGTGTATGCGCAGGAGTGGGATTGCTGGGTTGTATGGTAGTTCTGTTTTTAGTTTTTTAAGGAACCTCCATACTGTTCTCCATAATGGCTGTATCAATTTACATTCCCACCAACAGTGCAAGAGGGTTCCCTTTTCTCCACACCCTCTGCAGCATTTATTGTTTGTAGATTTTTTTATGATGGCCATTCTGACTGGTGTGAGGTGATACCTCATTGTAGTTTTGATTTGCATTTCTCTAATAATTAGTGATGTTGAGCATCCTTTCATGTGTTTGTTGGCAATCTGTATATCTTCTTTGGAGAAATGTCTATTTAGGTCTTCTGCCCATTTTTTGATTGGGTTGTTTGTTTTTTTGATATTGAGTTGCATGAGCTGCTTGTAAATTTTAGAGATTAATCCTTTGTCTGTTGCTTCATTTGCAAATATTTTCTCCTGTTCTGAGGGTTTTTTAAAATGGTAAAGAAGGCTTTTAATTGAAGATTATCACAATATGATTATTGCAATAGGGAAGAGAGATTTGGCTGAACTCTGAATACAAGGATGAGTGGGGACTTATGGCCAAAGAATAGAAAGATGTAGTCAGTGAGTGGAATAGCCAGTCACTTAAGCCAAGTACACATCAGCCTTGGTACCTCCCTTTCCCTGGCCCTACCTCCAGCGTTTTTGCAAGTCCATCTCCACCCTCAGCCTTCTTGCTCTCTTGCCTGCAAAGCTGTGAGAACCCCTTTTCTGCTTCTGCTCTTGCTGTGTACAATCTACTTTCATGTTGTAGCCAAAACTATCTTTTTTTTGGAAACACGGTCAAATCATGCCATTTCTAGGCTAAAACCCTAAGTGGCTTCCCCTTGCACTTAGAACAAAACCCACCCTTCTCTCCATGGCCTGCAGTTCTCTATGTGCTGTGACCCTGGACTAACCTTGACCTCATCTCCTGCTCTTTACCTCCTTACCTGCTCATGACACTCCTTCCACCTGGAGGGCTTTTGTGCTTGCTGTTGCCTCACCCATCCGTCCCTCCGCCTGCCCCAACACTTTTTTCCAGGATCACTGCATGACTGGATCCTGTGAAACAAACATCCCCTCCACCCAGAGGCCGTTTCCAGCCACTACCCCCACTGAAATAGCAGCCTCTGCCCCGCACTCATCGCATTCAGCCCGTGGACCTGTTCATCGTCGGTCACCCTCCTCTATAACGTGAATTCCATTGGGACAGGAATCCTGACTTTGTTATCGAAAAAAGTATTATGATACTTGTTAAAATGGTAAAGAAGATTTTTTATTCAAGATTATTGCAATATGAGTATTGCAATAGGGAGGAGAGATTGGGCTCGACTCTGAATACAACAAGGATGAGTGGGGATTTGTAGCAAAGGAGTAGAGCGATGTAGTCAGCGAATGGAATATTACTAAGAGCAGACATCAAGGCTGGGGGATTTTCTCTAAACTGCCTTAACAGGCTTCTTGCTAAAGGCACACCAAAGACTTATGCATCAAAGAGGGGGATGAGGGACTTGATCAGATATCAAGGCTGGGGAATTCTTTCTAAAGTGACTTAACAAGATTCTTGCTAAAACTGGGCCAAACAAGCCAAGGACAGACAGGATGGGCCCGAAGTTGAGGCCTGGCTCAAGTTTCGTTAGGGAGGGAGTCTTTGTCAACTTGCTGTTCTTTTTTGTGTCTCTCAATAACACTCTCTAATACAAATAAAGTATAATATATTATATTTTTAAATTTAATATTACAATTTCAAGACAAAGGTAAATATACTATACTTTCTTATAGCCACATTTTAAAAAGTAAAAAGAAACAGGTGAAACTAATTTTAATAATATATCTTATTTAATCCCATATCCACAGTGTTATCTTTTCAATATATAATCAACAGAAAAATTATTAATGAGCTACTGTACATTCTTTTTTGTACCAAATATCGAAAACCCGATGGTATTGCACACTCACGGCACATTTCCATTCAGACTAGCCACGTTTCAAGGGTGAAAAGCTACATGAGGCCCAGGGCCACCTATCGGGCAGTACAGATCTGACAACTGCAGGGGTGACTGCACAGAGGGTATCCAGTAAATGTCTACTGAATAAATGCATGAGCGAACTAAGAATAAACCGTAATCACAGAAATAGCCGTTTTCTTTCCACAAGTGTTTAGAATATGTTGATGCCAAGTTTTACTCCAGAGGCATGTATAAATAGAGTATGTGTTGCTTGATTTGGGAAAGAATGGGTATTTCAAATAATAAAGAGAATATCACATCTCAAATATGATTTAATTTTTCACTCATCCTTGTTCTATAAATACCTGGAGGTAATGATGGAAGAAACATAGCTATGAATTTTATCCACGAAGTTGTTTATGCACCACAAAGGTGTTTATTTTAACCAATGATTGAATAGATGTTTTCACCCATTAAATTTTTTTTCTTAAAGTATAAGGCTACAGTTTTCACATATCCTTTGTAACAAGATTATTTTAAATATCTCGTTTACTTTTGTTCCTTTAAATTCAGCCTCATCTTCTACACTTAGTAGCTACAAGTGATGGCATTTGGCATTGTTTATTCACTACAAAATGTCAGAGTAGTAAGAGTGGGATGCCTCAGCTAGGAACAGTAAGATGCTCGGATTTACTGTGCATTCTGTGGCTTCAGAATATTTCTTTTTTCCATTATTGTTCTTCCCTCACCCAATGTGTTAAATTAAGGATGAGAAAATATATTTTTTCCTATTTACCATACAGTCGGGACGTGTCTATCTAACTTTCTTTCTGTTTACACTGTGAATACACTCAGCTGTAGCACTGATCTCCTCCAGTGAAATCTATTGTGGTGTTCCTGACAGCTGTCATTTCTGAATCGGATCAACCAAATACCTACTAAAACACCCAAGAGTCCAGAAGACTCATGAATATATTTATCTGATATGCTGTCTATGTCTTATGTAGTTTTATTTGATAGCTTTATAAATCCAGGTAAAAAAAGAAATAGGAGTTAGAGAACTAAACCAGACTTAAAAACGGGAGAGAGATTGCATTTTAGCTCCAGCTTTGTGAGGGATGAGAAAAGAATACATCCTTCATCCCTTTTACCCCCACAATTAGATTTCTCGATAGAGACGAAAAAATGTTTTTGATTTAAATCTTGAATTTTGGGGGCAAGCTTTATAAAGGCCAAATCAATGCTAAATCAGCGGTATTTACAACATCTACAAATTTAAGCCGAAGTGGATACTTAGAAGCTCATATAGATCTAAATGATGTTCCCCCAGATGGTGAATTAATGTAATTTTAGCAGGAAGCAAAGTTGCACAAATATGCAGTATTGCGGCCTCACACTGATTTAATGTATCTGTACCCACCACAGCACAGATGTTGTATATCATTTTAGAGCCAGTTTTTCTGTACTACACACTGAAGAATGGGATTTGGGAGTTCAGTAAATTATGATTTATTTTGCAACTAATGACTTGTTAGAAATTGAAGCTTTCTGTGAACTGTATATAGAAATCACATTAGCTGTGTTCTTTGCGCAGGGTTTGAAAGGTGACGTGGGTCGTCATGGTCCACCTGGCCCAAAAGGAGAAAAGGTACCGTATTCACCCAGGAAAGTGCCAATCTTTTCTTAAGCAAACCCTGAGAACCTATGAAGTGACTTTTCATTGATACTGTTTAACTGCCAAAAGTTAATTTTGTTAAAATTAACCAAAGGCTGTTATGTTAAAAGCATCTGAACAAGAAGAAAAGCCTTTTGGTTCATTTAATTAGTTTGAGGAGACTAAATGCACAATTGCTAATTGACATTAATTTGTGTTTATAAGATTTCCCTTTTCTCTCCCTTGCTTAACTGCATTAAGTATTGCGTCACCAAATTAGCAGCCATGTCCTGTACTGGGGACCTTTGCCAGTAGCACTGAGCTGCTACCACGATGGTGAAGCAGGCGGCCTTTGGGGGGAAGGACACTGACTGTTCATCTCAGTCTTAATCTAAATGCCCCATTTCCTAACACCTTTTCTCTTATGTCATTTTATAGTGGCCTGTTGGCAGCGACCTTGAAAAGAAAATTATGAGATAGTGAAAGCAAAAGTTGTTTTGAGTAAGGTCCTTGGATGATACTCGTTTGATGACAGTTGTACGTGTAGATGGTTTGCACTGTATTTTGTTCTCCATTCTCAACACATTTAGAAATCTTTGTCTATCTTCAATATTTACCTCTACATTAAAATTGACTTTGCAAATTGGTCCCCAATGACTGATTTAAGCTACCTCAATGTTCTTTAACAGCTATCGGTTATTTTTATTCAGTTTTTCCCAAAATAATGATTACACAAGGCTAAGTCCTCACTTTTGAGGTGATTATGTTAGATGAAAAAAGAGAACGTCATAGAGATACTCCCAACACGAGAATACAGCGTGCCAGTGCCCCATGCCACATGGTGTTGCTTCCACAATGTCCATTTGAAGGGGGATTATGGCAGTGATGCTTGACTTTTTTTTAAGCAATGACTTTATTCAATTCACCAACGGCACTCTGGGATTCGATTTATTTGTCTGCAAAATGAGGGGTTTTGATGAGATGGAGGGTCCCTAAGAGTCTGTCAAATTTAACATTCTAAGACTTACCTTTTAAAAAAACTTAAATTTTTTTATTGAGGTATAGTTAATTTACAATATTATATTAGTTTCAGGTGTACAGCATAGTGATTCAAAATTTTTATAGATTATACTCCATTTAAAGTTATTGTAAAATATTGGCTATATTCTCTGTGCTGAACAGTATATCCTTGTAGCTTATTTATTTCATGCATAGTAGTTTGTACTTCTTAATCCTTTACCCCTATCTTGCCTTTCCCAGTGATGCTTGATCTTAATAACTAAGAGTTCTCATGAAATAAATAGGGATGCTGATACAATAAAGCATATAGGTGACATATTTATAAATTGGAAAATGATAAACTTTTAGATTAACTGTATTTTTTAGATTTTGAATAGTTTGTCAATATATCCACCTGGTAATTTGTATTCACATAGGTCAGCAAAGCAACGTTAGTATTTAAAAACACGTGAATATAGGCAAAGCCTCATACAGTTGTTGGCAAGTGCAAGGCCAGTTCAGCAAAGCTTTACAAGAGGCAGTGGGACTGCTGCTTGCAGCTGGAAGGCATGAAGTGGGGAGACCCACTTATTATTTCTGCAGATCCCCATGCTAACTTTGTCAGAAATATAATCTGTCGTTGTGACAATTCCCAGCTGCTCCATTGGCAAGCAACCATATTTGAAGAGATATTCTTTCTAATTTTGGATTAGTAGACAAAAGGATGGAAACTAGATTATTTTAGCTTTTCAAAACAAGTTCTGCCACTGCAGAAAGCATGGGGATGCACAAGGCGATATTTATATCATGAGAACTAAAAGCACATGATCAATTTTTCATTGTGCAGAGACCTTTATCAAGGTAAAATTCTACTTTTCTTCCAGATTTATCTAGATATTGCTTCGATCCATTCAGAAAATTTATAAATAACATGAGCAAAAAGGGACTATTGGTAATTGCAGCTTTTCTTTCATCTATTTTAGGGAGATATGGGACCTCCAGGACCGCCAGCCTTAACTGTAAGTGTTCTTGAAGTCAAAATTCAAAACTGAAATACGTTATCCTGTTTATTATTCACATTACATCATGATTAAACCAGAATTTAAGCCACTGGATATTTTGAGAACTGAAAGTGACTTGAGTAGATCTAGGCAAACCTCCAGATTTTAAAGATGGGACATCTGCCCACAACACTGAAGGGCTTAACCCGAGGTCATGCGAGTAGTTCTAGAAAAGCCTGGAAGCAGTACCTAACCTAAGCAATTTTCTCCACCCTCCATATGGTTCATAATTTTGCCCCTTAAAAGTTTGATTATACATCCTTAACATGACATTTAAAGTTAATGGAAGCAGAGACAGTTCTATTTACTCTAAAAACTGTAAAAGAACAAAATTATAATCACCCAATGTATAAATATAGCTACCTATTTAAACTGTTACATTCTCCAAAACCTGTTCAAGACTCTTGTTTTTTCCTATGTCAGTTGCTTCTAAGATTTGCACATGATAAAATGGCAGTATTTCAGAAACAGATTTATGAGAAAAGTTTATAATGTGTGCATAATGGGATTGTTCTCAATTAAATGGTTCATCATTTATTAAACATTTAATCATAAGTATGTAATGCTTTTATATTTGGATACAATTTGCTGTTACTGATTTTCTTCGTCGTCCATTAGGGTTTCTCATTTAACTTAAAGATTTGGTCTGAGAATGACACTAAGCCTAATGGAAAAGAGGAAAGGCTTTTACATAAGATCATGTGTAGCCTGAGGTCTCTTGAATTTTATGTTGCTATCATCTAATGACATAAATTAAGAATTTAAATCATCAGTTTTCCGAGACCTGTCGTGATCATAGAAGGTTAGGTATAAAGAAGTCTTCTAGCATCTGGATGGGGGTCTTCCAGCGGAGCAGCACAGGACTCTCAAAGGCTGTGTGACTTTGATAACATTCCTATTTATCTTTGTACTTGAAAATGTCATTCTGAACACTATGTTAATAATGTCTTACACAGATTATCTTGGCAATGCTCACCTGAAGGGCAAATATTTCTTCATAAATGGAAAATCTAAGGAACCAAACAAATGACTTTCTTAGGACTATCCAAGTTCAATTTACAGTGGAATTCTCTGCTTGAAGCTTTGATTTTCAAGACGGAAATAAAAACTATTTATTTGAGAGAAGACTTTAAATGATTATTATTCAATTTTTTATAATTTGTGGAGTTTATTTCTTAAATTATTTGGCAGTGATTTCGAGTTAAGTCTGCTCATTTTATTTAAATCACATGCTTGCTTTTCTTCAACTGAGTTATGTGCTCAATCATTCCACGTAGTTATCTGATTACCTAGTCGTTTTCAACTTGTGTTTGAAGACCAAAATGCAATCTCTATCTGTATCATTTCACCCGATAAGCAAATTTGACCCCTCAGCCAGAATATTATATTGGACTATATCTATCTTGTGGATTTTTAGTGACAGGTGACATCTTTCTGCCAGGTAGCACCTTGTAGATGTCTGTTTGCAATATTCAGCTGGCAGACACCAAAGGAGTACAAGCTGATTTTTACACTTATCTAAAGATATGAGAGAGACGCTAAAGTAGGAGGTCAAGATGGCAGATTAGGAGGACGTGGAGCTCACCTCCCCCCACAAACACATCAAAAATACATCTACATGTGGAACAGTCCTCACAGAAAACCAACTGAAAGCTAGCAGAAGATCTCTTATACAGCCAAAGCTGAAAGAAAGATTCCCGCATAACTGGGTAGGACAAAAAAAGAAAGGCATTGGGACAGGACCGGTGCCCCTGGGAGGGAGCTGTGGAAGAGGAAAGGCCCGCATGGGCAGCCCCTCACCCTTGGAAAGCCTTCACTAGCTGGGAGGTCCACCGGGATAGATAGAGGAGCCGGAGGGGCTTGCACTCTGCCCATGAGGAGTGTGTGTGTGCTGGCTTGTTAGCAGTCAGGGCACAGCGAGACTGGCACTGATGGCTGCCACCTCACCCACTTCCCAGCCTGAAACGCACTTTGGGTGGGGCTGCCAGTACACAGAGTAGGTGGGAGCTGAAACTTGGGCTTCTGTGGACGAACCCTGGGAGAGGACTCGGTCTAGCTATGCGTAGACAGCCCCCAGGGCCTGGAGTGCAGTCCAGGCCTAACCTCAGAGCCTGTTGTTAGTACACACATGGCAGGGTGTGGGCCCACCATAGGGACCCCACTATTAGCATGCCCATGCGGGACACTGCTCCATTGGTGGGCTTTGTGCGTGCACACACTGTGGGGCAGGCGCTGACACCTGAGCCCATAATCAGCACTCCCACAGTGGGGGCAGGTGGGAGGTGGGTCCTGCAGAAGCAGACTTCATTGGTGTGTACACCAGTGGGGGGCAGTGTCCACAGAATCGCACATCTCCAGCGGACAGGCCCTGGTGAGAAGTGTGCAGAGGTTCCTTTCCCAGCAGGGGTGCTCCAGTTCCACCCACCTCACATAAAGCTTGGAGCTGGCATCTAGGGGGAGAGGCCCTGGGAGAGCCTTACCACAGAGGAGGCCTAGGTCTCAGGTGGCAGCACACCACTTCAGTTCCTGCAGCTACAATGCCCTGATCCCCAGGGCCAGCCTTACACTAGGTCAGGGACAAACACAACAGAGAAAGGGATGTGACCTTGGGCTGCTTCTGAGCAGAACCGTGGACGCCTGAGTAGGTGGTGCATAGGTTCACTGTGACCACATGGGCCTCTCTTGCTTCAGCACTCACCTCCTTGGGACAGAGCACACACTTAAGGTCAACAGAGCCTTATCAAACCCAACCTTCAGGGCTTCTACTGAAACAACTGGGGAGCAGACCCCACCCTCAACAGGGTTGTGACAGCCACAGAGCAAAGAGGAGGCCCTGCCCAACATGCAGGGCGGGAACTGGACACCACAACACCAGTCATACCCTCTATCAAGGGGATAACAGCCAGCACACTCTGAGGAAAGATGTGGCAGGCATCCATTATGAAAACAGCTCTCACAGCAAAAATATTAGACTTACATAGTCTACAAAGGGATGCTCCCACATAAAAACAGCCCTCCAAGACCACAGTAGATAACTGTTTCTCCTAACTTCATAGAGTCAGAGAAATATAAGTAAAATGAAGAAACAGAGGAACTACTCTCAATAAAAAGAACAAGTGAAATCCCCTAAAAAACAATTAATGAAACATACCTCTTTAGTCTACTAGACCCCTGAGTTCAAAAAGGAGGTAATTAAAATGCTAAAGGAATTAAGAAAGATTTTCAATAGAAATGCAGATCACTGTAACAAGGAACTAGAAACTATAAAGAAGAAACAATCAAAATTAGACAACTCAATTGCTGAGATAAAAAATGAGCTAAAAGCAGACTGAATAATGCAGAAGAACAAATTAGTGATTTGGAAGATAGAATAATGGAAATCACCCAATCAGAACAGCAGACAGAAAGACAAATGAAAAAACAAATGAAGGCTTCCCTGGTGGCGCAGTGGTTCAGAATCCACCTGCCAATGCAGGGGACATGGGCTTGAGCCCTGGTCCGGGAAGATCCTACATGCCACGGAGCAACTAAGCCCCTGCGCCACAACTACTGAGCCTGTGCTCTAGAGCCCACAAGGCACAACTACTGAGCCCACGTGCCACAACTACTGAAACCCGTGTGCCTAGAGCCCATGCTCCACAACAAGAGAAGCCACTGCAATGAGAAGCCCACACACCACAATGAAGAGTAGCCCCCACTCACTGCAACTAGAGAAAGCCCACGCACAGCAACGAATACCCAACGCAGCCAAAAATAAATAAATAAATATTTTAAAAATGAAAGAAACATACGAGATCTATGGGATTATATAAAGTGTGCTAACCTACACATAATAAGAGTTCCAGAAGGAAAAAAAAAAAGAGAGAAAGGGATCAAAAATGTATTTGAAGAAATTATGGCTGAACACTTCCCAAACCTAAATAAAGAGACATTCAGGTACAGGGAGCACAGAGGGTTCTGAACAAGATGAACCCAAACAGACCCACATCAAGACATATCATAATTAAAATGGTAAAAGTTAAAGAGAGGATTCTAAAGTCAGCAAGAGAAAAACAAAGAGTCAGTTACAAGGGAACCCTCATAGGCTGATTTCTCCACAGAAACTTTGCAGGCCAGAAGGGAGTGGCAATATATATTCAAAGTCCTGAAAGGGGAAAACCTGCAACCTAGGATACTCTACCCAGCAATATTATCATTTAAAATAGAAGGAGAAACAAATAATTTCTCCGACAGAAACTAAAAGAATACAGAAATACTAAAGCTAACCTAAAAGAAATATTGGAAGATCTACTCTAAATAGAAAAGAAGCAAGAATCTATAGGAAAGGGAAAAACACAGTAGGAAAGGCCAATATATAAAATGATTAAACATCACTTAAATAAGCCAGTGCAAAGATTAAAAAACAATAAAAAAATGTTGTTAAAGCAATTATAACTACAGTTAACAGCAAAAAGCTAAATATGAAGATGTGAAATAGGACATCAAAATCACAAAATGCAGAATAGGGGAGTAAAAAATATGTGTATATTTTTTAGAATGTGTCTGAACTTACATGACTATCAGTCTAAGGCAAGTAGATATAGTTCTGGGTTAAAATACTTGAAAACCAGAGTAACCACAAATCAAAAACATACAACAGATTCACAAAAACCAAAAAGAAAGGAACTCAAGCATAATACAAGAGAAAACCATCAAACCACAAAAGGAAAACCAAAAAGAAAGGAACAAAGAAGAACTACAAAATCAGCTGGAAAATAAGGTTTAAAATGGTAATAAATACATCTTATCAATAATTACTTTAAATGTCAATGGACTAAATGCTCCAATTAAAAGACATTGAGTGGCAGATTGGATTAAAAAAACACAAGAATCTATAGTATGCTGCTACAAAAGACTCACTTTAGGGTGAAAGACACACATAGATTGAAAGCCAGGGGGTGGAAAAAGGTATTTCATGCAAATGAAAACAACAAAAAAGCAGGGGTAGTAATAGTCATATCAGACAAAATAGACTTTAAAACAAAGTCTATAACAAATGGCATTAGATATTGATAAGGGGGTCAATACAAGAAGAAGATATTATACTCATTAACATATATGCACCCAATATAGGAGCATCTAAATGTATAAAACAAATACTAACAGACATAAAAGGAGAAATTGACAGGAATACAATAATAGTGGGATACTTTAACACCACACTGACATCA
Organism: Balaenoptera musculus; assembly: GCF_009873245.2. Classification (NCBI taxonomy): domain Eukaryota; kingdom Metazoa; phylum Chordata; class Mammalia; order Artiodactyla; family Balaenopteridae; genus Balaenoptera; species Balaenoptera musculus. The sequence goes on along the minus strand of NC_045796.1, from coordinate 84,776,096 downwards.
ATGGACCAATCTTCCATACAGGAAATCAGTAAGGCAACAGAGATCCTAAATGACACAATAGAACAGTTGGACTTAATTGATATCTACAAGAAACTACATCCAAAAACCCCAGAATACACATTCTTTTCAAACGCGCATGGAACATTCTCTAGGATAGACCACATACTAAGACACAAAACAAGCCTCAACACATTTAAGAGGATAGAAGTTATTTCAAGCATCTTTTCTCACCACAATGGTAAGAAACTAGAAATCAACCACAGAAAGAAAAACAGGAAAAAAAAACATTACATGGAGACTAATGAATCATGCTATTAAAAAACCAGTGGGTCAATGATAAAATCAAAGAGGAAATCAGAAAATACTTTGAGACAAACAACAATGAAAACGTAGCCTTACTAAAATCTATGGGATGGGGACAAATGTATATGTATAACTGATTCACTTTGTTATAAAGCAGAAACTAACACACCATTGTAAAGCAATTATACTCCAATAAAGATGTTAAAAAAAAAATCTATGGGATGCAGCAAAGGCAGTTCTAATAGGGAAGTTCATAGTGATACAGGCCCTCTTCAAGAAACAAGAAAAACATCAAATAAACAACCTAACTTAGCACCTAAAAGAATTAGAAAAAGAAGAACAAACAAAACCCAAAATCAGCAGAAGGAAGGAAATAATAAAGATCAGAGGGGAAATAAATAAAATTGAGATAAAAAACAATAGAAAAGATCAATAAAAACCAAGAACTGGTTTTTTGAAAGGATAAATAAAATCGACAAACCTCTAGCCAGGTTCACCAAGAAGGAAAGAGAGAGGACCCAAGTAAACAAAATGAGAAATGAAAGAGGAGGGATAACTACCAATACCACAGAAATACAAAACATCATAAGAGAATACTATGAACAGTTGTATGCCAACATTGTAGACAACCTGGAAGAAATGAACAAGTTTCTAGAAACATATAGCCTGCCAAAACTGAGTCAAGAAGAAACAGATCATTTGAACAGACTGATTACTAGAAGTGAAATAGAATCTGTAATTTAAAAAACAAAACAAAAAACCTCCCTGTAAACAAAAGCCCAGGACCAGATGGCTCACTGGGGAATTCTAGCAAATATACAAATAAGAATTTATATCTATGCTTCATAAACTATTCCAAAAGAATGAAGATGAGGGACCATTCCCAAAGTCATTCTATGAAGCCATTATCACCCTGAAACCAAAATTAGAGAAAGACACTGCAAAAAACGAAAATTATAGAGGAATATCCTTGATGAATATAGATGCAAAAATCCTCAACAGAATATTAACAAACTGAATCTAACAGTATATGAAAAGGATCATACACCATGATCAAGTTGGATTCATTCCAGGGTCACAAGGATGGTTCAACATACTCAAATCAACCAGTGCATTACATCACATCAACAAAAGAGAAGACAAAAACCACATGATCATCTAAATAGACACAGAAAAAGCATTTGATAAAATTCAACATTCATTCATGATAAAAACTCTCACCAAAGTGGGTATAGAGGGAACATATCTCAACATAATAAGAGCCATTTATGACAAACCCATAGCCAACTTAATACTTATTGGTGAAAAGCTGAAACCCTTCCTGTTGATTTCTGGAACAAGCAAGGATGCCCACTCTTACTACTTCTATTCAACATAGAATTGGAAGACTTAGCCACAGCAGTCAGATAAGAAAAAGAAATAAAGGTATCCAAGTTGGAAGGGAAGAGATTAAATTGTCATTATATGCAGATGACATGATACTCTATATAGAAAACCCTAAGGACTTCACACAAAAACTGTTAGAATTAATAAAAGAATTCAGCAAGGTTGCAGGATACAAGATTAATATACAGAAATATATTGCATTTCTTTACGCTAACAATGAAATACCAGAAAAAGTAAAAAAAAAAAAATCCCATTTAAAATCACATCAAAAAAATAAAATAAAATATTTAGATATAAACCTAACTAAGGAGGTGAAAGACCTATACAGTGAAAGCTATAAGACATTGGTAAAGGAAATTGAAGATGATTCAAAGAAATGGAAAGATATCCATTTCTCTTGGATTGAATGAATTAGTATTGTTAAGATGGCCATACTACCCAAAGCAATATACGAATTTAATGCAATCCCTATCAAATTACCCATGACATTTTTCACAGAACTAAAACAAATAATCCTAAAATTAATATGGAGCCACAAAAGACCCAGAATTGCCAAAGCAATCCTGAGGAAAAATAATAAAACTGGAGGCATAAGCCTCCCAGACTTCAGATAATACTACAAAGCTTCAGTAATCAAAACATCGTGGTATTGGCACAAAAGCAGACATATAGGCAAATGGAATAGAATAAAGAACCCAGAAATAAAACCACACACCTACAGTCAATCTACAACAAAGGAGGCAAGAATATACAATGGAGAAAAGACAGTCTGAAACTAAAATCAATAAAAATAGAAAAGCTGGAAAATTAAAAAATATGTGGAAATTAAGCAACACACTCCTGAACAGCCAATGGGTCAAAAATTAAAAGGGAAATAAGATATCTTAAAACAAATGAAAATGGAAACAAAACATACCAAAACTTATGGGATGCAGCAAAGGCAATTCTAAGAGGGATGTTTATAGCTATAAATGCCTACATTAAGAAAAAAGAAAGATCTCAAATAAACAACCTAACTTTACACCTAAATGTACTAGGAAAGGAAGAACAAACAAGGTCCAAAGTTAGCAGAATCAAAAAAATAACAATGATCAGAGCAGGGATAAATGAAATGGAGACCAGAAAAGCAATATAAAAGATCAATTAAACTAAGAGCTGGTTTTGACAAACTTTTAGCTAGACTAACTAAGAAAAAAGAGAAAAGACTAAATAAATAAAATCAGAAATAAAAGAGGAGACATTACAAATAATAGAAATACAAAGGATCATAAGAGACTACTATGAATAATTATACACCAACAAATCAGACAGCCTAGAAGAAATGGATAAATTCCTACCAAGACTGAATCATGAAGAAATAGAAAATTTGAATGGACTAATAATGAGTGAAAAAATTGTATCAGTAATAAAAAAAACCTCTCAATAAAGAAAAGTCCAGGACCAGATATTTCACTGGTGAATTATACCAGACATTTAAAGATTTAATGCCACTCTTTCTCAAACTGTTCCAAAAAATTTAAGAGGAGGAAACACTTCCAAACTCATAACATGAAGCAAGCATTACCCTGATACCAAAGCCAGATAGGGACACTATAAGAAAACTCCAGACCAATATCCCGGATGATTATAAATGAAAAAATTTTCAAAAAAATACTAACAAATCGAATTCAACATCATATTAAAAGGATTATACACTGTGATCCCTGAAATGCAAGAATGTTTCAACATACAAAAATCAAATAGTGTGATATACCACATTAATAAAATGAAAGATAAAAATCATATGATCATCTCAATAGATACAGAAAAAGCATTTGATACAATTCAACAACCTTTCATGATAAAAACTCTCAACAAATTGGCTATAGAATGAACATACCTCAACATAATAAAGGACATGTATGACAAGCCCAGAGCAAACATCATACTCAACAGTGGAAGGTTGAAAGCTTTTCCTCTAAGATCAGGAACAAGACAAGTGTGCCCACTCTTCCCACTCTTATTCAACATAGTACTGGAAGTCTTAACCAGAGAAATTAGGGAAGAAAGAAGAAATAAAATGCATTCAAATCAGAAAGGAAAAAGTAAAGTTGTCTTTATTTGCAGATGTCAAGATCTTACATATAGAAAATTTTAAAGACTCCACCAAAAAACTGTTAGGAATAATCAACAAATTCAGTAAAGCTGCAGGATACAAAATCAACACACAGAAATCAGTTTCATTTCTATACACTAACAAAATACCTGAAAAAGAAATAAAGAAATCAATCCCATTCACAATAGCATCAACAACAACAATAACATTTTAGGAATACATTTAACCAAGGAAGGAAGAAGATATGTGCAGTGAAAACTACAAGACTTTGGTGAAAGACCTGGAAGAAAACACAAACAAATAGAAATATATGCTGTGTTCATGGATTGGAAGAAATAATATTGTTAAAATGTTCATACTACCCAAAGCCATCTATAGATTCAGTGCAATCCCTATCAAGATTCTAATGGCATTTTTTTACAGAAATAGAAAAAAAATCCTAACATTGTTATGAAATCATGAAAGACCCTAAAGAGCCAAAGCAATCCTGATAAGGAAGAACAAAGCTGGAGGCATCACTCTTCTTGACCTCAAACTATATTACAAAGTTGTATTAATCAAAACAGTACGGTACTGTCACAAAAATAGACACATACACCACTGGAACATAACTGGGAGCCCAGAAATAAATCCATGCATATACAGTCAACTAATATTTGATGAGGGAGCCAACAACACTCATTGGAGAAAATACAGTCTCTTCAATAAATGATTTGGGGGAAAACTGGATAATCACATGCCAAAGACTGAATTGAACCCCTATCTTACACCACTCACAAAAATTAACTTGAAATGATTTAAAGACTTAAATGTAAGAGCTGAAACTAAAACTCCTAGAAGAAAACATAAGGAAAATCTACTTGACATTGGTCTTGGCAATGAATTTTTGGCTATGACTCCATAAGTACAGCAACAAAAGCAAAAATAAAAATGTGGGACTACATCAAACTCGAAAGTTTCTGTACAGCAAAAGAAACAGTCGACAAAATGAAAAGGCAACTATGGAATGGGAGAAGTATTTACAACTGTATATCTGACAAAGGGTTAATATACAAAATATATTAGGAACTCATTTAACTCAACAGCAAAAAGCCCAAATTAATCACATTTTGAAATGAGCAAAGGACCTAAATAGATATTTTCCCAAAGAAGACATTCATTTGGCCTACAGGTACATGAAAAGATGTTCAACATTGCCAGTCATCAGGGAAATGCAAATCAAAACCACAATGAGATATCACCTCACCCCTGTCAGAAGGACTATTATCAAAAAGACAAGAGATAAGTGTTGGTGAGGATGTGGAGAAAAGGGAGCCCTGTGCCCTGTTGGTTGGAATGTAAATTGGTGCAGCCTCTATGGAAAACAGTATGGAGGATCCTTTAAAAAATTAAAAATAAGACTACCATATGATTTAGCAATCCAAATTCTGAGTATATATCCCAAAGAAATGCAGTCAGTACAGTTGACCCTTGAATAACCCCAGGTTTGAATTGCATGAATTCCCATTTATATGTGAATTTACTATACGAGCCATGGTTGGTAGAATCCAAGGATATGGAACCATGGATACTGAGGGTCGGCTGTAAAGTTATACACAGATATTTGACTGCACTCCTAACCCCTGTGTTGTTAAAGGGTCATCTGTATTTCAAAGGAATATCTGCATTTCCATGCTCATTGCAGCACTATTCACAATAGCCAGGACATGGAAACAACCTAACAAGTGTCCATCAAGGGATGAATGGATAAAGAACATGGAGATACACACACACACACACAATTATTCAGCCATAAAAAGAAGGAAATCCTGTCACTTGTGACAGTATGGATGGTCCTTCAGGGCATCATACTAAATGAAATAAGTCAGAAGGACAAATACTATGTGTTCCCACTTGTATGCAGAAGATACAAAAGCTGAATTCATAGAAACAGATAGTAGAATAGTGGTTGGGAGGGGTGGAGGGCGGGGGAAATAGGGAAATGCTGGTCAAAATGTACAAACTTCTAGTTTTATGATGAATAAGTTCTGGAGATCTAATATACAGCATGGTGACTCTAGTTAACAATGCTGTATTATATACCTGAAAGTTGGTAAAAGACTAGATCTTAAATGTTATCACCACACGTGCAAAAGAAGTGTGTCTATGTGAGATGATGGAGCTATTAACTAACCTTATTGTGGTAATCATTTCACTATATATACACATCTCAAATCATCAAGTTGTGCACCTTAAACTTACACAATGTGATATGTCAATTATATCCCAATAAATCTGGGGAAAAAAGTGAGTTACTGATGAATTTGAAATGTCTCTTCTGTTGGTATTTATAACTTACAAAGAAGATATGTATTTATGTGAGTTAAAACCAACACTGAATAAGGAAAACTTATTATAATAACATCCAAACTTGTTTGATCAAAATACAGTTTATTCTAAGAGCATAATGCAAATTTATGTTAAAAATAGATTCTGATAAATTATTCTGAAATCACCAAGATTTTGACCTAATAATCCTCTATTAAAGGTAGGTATTTTATGGTTTATTCACGTTATTTGAATCATGACATTTTACATTAGCATTTTCTTTACATTTAAATATTAGATATAAACCCTTACATTTAAATATGCAGGTATTATAAGTACATTTTCTTTATTCTTTGTCATTTGTTGTTAAAATCTTAATTTTGTGTAAATGTAGTACGTCTTTATATATAACTTTCTAAAATTGTTATGTATGTTTTATATTCTTACTATTACCAACTTCTCCTCCACTAGATAATATACTACTGTTTTTTCAGTAAAGTTTTGCTGAAGCTCCAGAAGCAAGGCAGCGACTGTTACTGAAATGAGGCAGTCAGCTGACACCTCTGTCTCCTTCCTTCTTTGCTCTTCTGGCCTTTGCACCTCATGTCAGAAGCGACAGGTGAAGGAAGGTGCAACAGTGCTACTTCAATGTATCCACTTATTTTAGTTCCCAGGAAAATGCCTGTGTGGCTCTGGCCATGTCTCTTTGGGGAGTCATTAAATTCTCACCCAGATGGCACCAAATGTTTACACAGAAGCCAAAGGTTAAGTCAATCAACAGCAGAAGTGTCTTAGGCATGCTCACTAAATGATACTTTAAGTGCAGTCCTGGGGCCCAGATAAATCCAGCTTATGTGAGTTATAGGCACAGAGGTGGGGGGGGGGCACAGACTTCACCCTATAAAAACTACCTTAAATACCAAAAGTAACTGAGAGACAATCTCAGCTGGTCATTTATAGATCAAATGACACAAATTAACAGATGGCCCTAATGCACAAGAGATCATATAGTATTCACCTAAGACGAGCCTTGAAATAAGGCTTTTTTCTAAATTAGTGTGTACAAGATACAAAATCAGTTCAGTAGATGACATGGTCCCTTCCCTAGCTTCTCCTTCCCTTTTACCTACTTTTACTTATTCGAATGCTAATTATGTATCAGACACTAGATATCTGGAGACACAGAAATACTCATTGTCACTGCCTTCTTGGGACCTATTTGGTTTAAGAAAAAGCAACCAGATGGTTAAAGCTGATCATTTTATAAACTGATCATTTGCAATTAATATACAAATAGTGTACAAGTATTGGTACACAACAGAACAGTAGTTCTGTTGGCCCTACACAAAAACATTATTTCAGAGAAAATCATTTTTTAACTAGAATTCTCATGCTGTAATTTAAACAGTTATTTACTTTGAATACATTTAAATCACAGCCTCAACTACTAAATGATGCTTTCTTATTAAAATTGCTAAGGAACTATAACTATTTCTTTTTAGGTGAATGAAGTAGAAAAATTCTTGTTAAATGCCCATAGAACATAATTTCTCTTTCTGTTCTTATCAGAATAAATACATGTTCTATAGCATTTATGAATTATACATATTTCTATTTACCTATTAAAATATGTACATAGTAATTGACAGGCAATTCAATTTAGGATTATTTTGAATTCCTTACATTTCAAAATCTGTTATTTATATGGTCTTTCTATGGATTGCCTGAATTTGAATTAATAATATTAATCTAGTAAAGTTACATAATTCATATTTAATTCTTGTTAACTTTCTGAAACTGGTGATCCAGGCCAATATTGGGATTTTTTAGGGTACTAGTGGATCAGTAGAAAGAAGGCAGTTGATATATTTTTTTAAATTAATGCTTTTTTAAATTTGTGGGCAAAAGACTTACATAAATAAATTAGTTGATTAAAATAGAGGGTGTTTCTATACTATAAATCCATTTTTATTGACTCTGTGCAGAAATGTAGGGGAGTTGATGCTTAAGGCCCTAGAAAGATTTATGTTTAGCCTCAGAGAAGATTTATGTTTTGGAAAAACCTACCATCAGCTCATTTGACAAGGAGGTGATTTATGTATTTTTCATTAGATGAATGGTTTGAGAATAGCTCCTTCTGCCCTTCTGTTTATAGTTTGCTTCTGTTTCAAAAGACATTTCAAATTGTTTTCACCAAAATTCTAAATTATGCATTTTAAAACTCAAGAGTAAAACTTTATTTCCTAAAAGTGCTATACACTGGCAATTTAGGACTGTTAGGAAAGAGCTATTTTATTTCAAGTTGAGATGCTCAGCAACCTAGAAAAATACCTTAAAATGTATCTCAAATGCCATTAGAAATTTATAAAATGGGTAAGACTTGAAAAATTATATGCAGAAAAACGTACTTAAGTCATGAATCTACACAGAAATTAGTTTAATTCAATTCTACTCTGTTTAAACATTAAAAAAAAATTTGGTAGAAACCTTATATTGATCTATAAAGTGGTATTTTAAGATGATTATTCTCTAAAAGGATTTGAGTTATAGTCATTACAATTAACCATTCCATTGGTTTTAGCAAACCAAAAATCCATGATAGCTTAAGAGTTATGCAGACCCTGGATCCAGACTGAGTGGCTTTGAACCTCACCATGTTACTTGAATTTTCTGTGCCCTAGTTTCATCCTCTAAAAATGAGATAATATTTCTTGTTGCATAGTGTTGTAGTGATGATTAGATTAAATGGTACATGTAAAATCTTTTGAATAATGACTGGCTCTCAGTAAGTACTATTTAACTTTTAGCAGGTATTCTTATCACTATTATATCACTATTCAGTGGCAAAAATATCAATAGGAATGAACATCAATGGGAATGAGGCCTTTATGAAGTACTTGCTGAGAAATGTTCAGAGAGAACTTTCGTATAGTCGTCTTTATGGGTAGAATTCTTTCATCTTGAGAAAACTAGTAAAACTAGTAAATGTAAACTGAATTGAACTATTTTCTTTTTTACCTCTAGTATAACCTCCATGAGGACAGAGCCTTTTCTAACTTATATACAGCTGTAGCCCCAGAGACTAAAAGTACTTGGTGCAGTGTAGGGACCCAATAAACATTTCCTCTTCATAGGTAGAGGAAACAAATATTTTTCATTGACAGACATATTATGAAAACAAAATACCACCAAATCCTACAGTTAAAATATCTATAGGAAAATATAAAATCACCAACTTGAACATCGTAATGAAGAGAGAAGATTCTCTCTTTCCAGCCGAAGCTAATTACTTTAGGGCAGGGATTCTCCTTCTCCCATGTTGAAATTTTTCAATTTCAGAATGGCGGTTCTGATATCACTTATTGTCCCTGATTTTTTTTTTTAATTCAGTTTGAGAAACGTTGTTTGTGGGCAACTGGAATTATCGCCTTAGTTGAAGAATCCTACCTTCTGTTTACTATACTGCAGACATGAACAGAAGCTTTATATATTCTAATCCATTATTAAAGTCAGCTTTTGAGAAGTAAAGAAACACTGGATGTGGGACCTAGAAACCCTAATCTATCCTGAAAGGTGCAACTATTTTTGTTTAATTATTTACTTGTTTGTTTATTTTACCTTGGACATGTCACTTACTAATATTTAGGGATTTTAAAGGTCATTTCCCACTCCAGAATTCTATTATGTCCTCTTTTACATTTCCTAAGGGATTCTCATTTGTTTAGCTACATATGATCTACTATCTATCCCTTTAATAATGTTTTTTTTTAAATCCTATTTTGTCACATTATTTTAAAAGGATACAGACTAAATATGAAGAGTAGTTTAGTTAAGTCAGATATATCCTCAGTGTGGAGAAAGGGTTTGACTTGCCAGTCTCAACTATGAAAGGTATGAAATTTTACCCTACTTGCAAGGTAACAGTTTCATGGGTCCTGGCAGTAGAAATGAGACTCCTGGGTCAGAGACAAAGGTATCATCGCTCATGGCATCAGGCAGCATGAGCTTCGTGTTTGCGTGGGCTGTCCTTGCAGCCAGGCCTCAGGAGTAGGTGCTGCACATGCAGCGGGTTTGTGTCACAATGGAGAACTCAAGCTTAGGGAATCCAAATCCTCTGTAATGGACTGCAAGAAAACTGGCCCTTTGCCCCAGAGGAAGCGCTTTCCTATACAAACATCCTTAAAAAGATAGTTCAGAATGAAAGGGCAATTAGTACTTCCCTCACAAGATACACAGAAACATGCAAGACCCATGGGAAGACCCATAGTCTCCCAAAAACAGCCACCCCTCTTGCTCTACTGTCTGAGCTTCTGGCAAATTTTCCTATGAGTGTGCCACTCAATCAACCTCTCGGATTGGCCTCACCAAAAGAGGCTGGGACCAAACTTTCAATCTGTCTCAGGTAGCATTTAACAAGGGCTACTATTAACAGGACTCCAAGCAAGTAGATGAGGCCAACCTGTAGTGTTGATCTCAACCATGTTCCCCAGAATCCCACACCCAACCAGCTTAGCAAATCCTCTGAAGCATCCAAGTCTATCTTAGGAGACCAGATGATGTTCCCAAGTTTCTGAACTGACCTTTCCCCTTGACTTGAAGGATCAATTCCGGTACATCAGTCAGGACACACACATTTTTAATAAAACTTACAGAGACCCATTGTGTGTGTCACTTTAGCTGGGTGGGCTGTCATAAGGGTGCTGAGTGATCAGTGTCCTAAACCAAGTGGCCATTATCTTTCTGATCTAGAGCCACATCAAGCCAACAAGAGCATCTAGGTAGCTGAGCCAGAATTAAATCTGAATTCTCTAGGTCGCCTTCTGAAGGGTGAAAAGGTAGTTCAGAACACAGAGTGGTTAGCGCCTCACTCACAACACAAGCAGAAATGCACAAGCTTCATGGAGAGTTTTCTCCAACAACCAGCCCTGGTGTATTGCATCTCTTTTTAGACAAGTCCTGGCAGATGATTGCTCTTTTATTTACCACAGCACTGCTAACTGTACAGCTGCCTCCTCCAGCTTCTGACCAGTTCTAATCCTCAGATGCCTTTTGGGGCTTTGCTGTTCTTAACTTCCCTTCAGTCTGTGCTGTTGGCTTTTCATTCCGTTTTTTTTTTGTTTTTTTTTTTGTTTTTTTTTTAATTAATTTATTTATTTATTTTTGGCTGACTTGGGTCTTTGTTGCCATGCGCAGGCTTTCTCTAGCTGTGGCAAGCGGGGTCTACTCTTCCTTGCGGTGCGTGGGCTTCTCATTGCCGTGGCTTCTCTTGTTGCGGAGCACAGGCCCTAGGCATGCGGGCTTCAGTAGTTATAGCACGCAGGCTCAGTAGTTGTGGCGCACGGGCTTAGTTGCTCCGCGGCATGTGGGATCTTCCCAGACCAGGGCTCGAACCCGTGTCCCCTGCATTGGCAGGCGGATTCTTAACCACTACGCCACCAGGGAAGCCCCATTCCGTTTTATAATAACATGCCATCCTGTTTCACAACCACTCTCAGTTTCCCAGTATAATATATTCTGGAAAGTTTAATATCTTCATATATCAAAAATGTTGCGGGTCTTAAATATGATACGATTGACCTGAAACACAATTCATGGATTAAGATTATGTGTATTCAAATAAATCTTATGCTCCAAATAATTCTTGGGAAGTAGAAGTAGAATATATTCGAAGTAGAATAGGGTTTTGGGGTCAGACGTACTTAAGTTTAGAGCTCAGGTCCCTCACTTATTTGCAGTGTTATCTCTAGGAAGTTTGTTTTTCTCATCTATAAAAGGGCAAAATTATATTTCTTAGAGTTGTTAGAATTAAATAAAATCACTTAAAGTGGCTAGTGGAATCCCTGTTGCAATAGCAGGTACTCTTCCTAATTTATGATTGTGAGTGTGTGGAGGTCATCAAAGGGTTTGTTGAAATGATGCTGAAATGTTGCACTAGTGCATCTGCCTTTTGGTTCTGTGCAAACAGGAGAGTCTTTTTCTATCCTGTTCACCTTGTCCTTTTACTTACTATTGTTGGCTTGTTACAGCTTTATATTAGTACATTGACTCTAAAATTATCTTGATTTGTTCACCTTATACACTAGTTACTCTTTATCAGAAGCTTGAAAATAACTTTTTGCGTGCTCCATTTCATTGAAATATTAAGAAAACTTTAATTATAATTAACTTTCATGCCAACTTTCTAGTGTTTGATTGGTAGCTTGAAAATTAAGGGGTTTGTTTCTGGCTTTGATAGCATCACAATCTGGTTATTTAGAAGACACATCATGTTACTAACCCAGAAGGTTAAAAAGTGGCACGGGAACAACATCCTGGGGGGTTTATGTGACACATCACAACTAATCTCGATGTGGCTTGCACTGAATTGGAGTTACACTGACACAGCCTTAATTAATTCAGGCTATAAAATAAATGTGATTAAGTAAGGTAAGTGTTTGACCCCATTTCTAAAAGGTTGTGTTTTAAACAGTATTTATATATAGACTGATTCGTCCATTGAATTGCAGTATAATTTCCACAGAAACAGTTAGCTCTCAAATGTATTTAAATAAGTCTCAGGATTCTAATATTTTTCAAGGATAAGTCTTTTTTGTCAATATAAAAACTGCTAGCACACATTTTCTCACTTAACATTCACAAAAAAACCAATAAACAGACAATGCAACTACTTTACCCATTAGTGCACAAATTACTAAAATGCACCACATAGTTAATTCTTAATTCCCAGGGAGTTCTCACTGATTTTGCGAATTAAGAATTAACCATTCAATATTAAAGCAACCACCCTGGTATTTTTCAAGTGTTCTGTAGAAATAACAAGGCTTGTTTAATCTGTAAAGGCCACTCCTTTGTTTTGCCATCAATAAGTACAAAGTTGAATCTAAAGACAAAGTGATGATTAAAGAAAGGATGTGAACAGAGTTCATAGAAAAGAAAGAATAAGACCACTCTTAAACATATTAAAAGACATGTAAATTCACTTATAATAAATGTAAACTAAAATGGCTCTGAGATACTAGTTTTCACTTGCAAGATTGACAATGCTCTCAATTCTTTTGGATATATACTCAGAAGCAGGATTTCTGGATCGTATGATAATTCTACTTCTAATTTTTCTAGTAACCTTTATACTGTTTTTCATAGCAGCTGCACCATTTTACATTCCCACCAACAGTGTACAAGGGTTCCAATTTTTCTACATTTTTGCTAACACTTATTATTTTCTTTCAACAGTAGTCATTCTAACAGGTATGAGGTGATATCTCATTGTGGTTGTGGTTTTGACCTGCATTTCCCTGATGATTGATGATGTTAAGGATCTTTTCATATGTCTGTGACAAAATTATCAAGATATGAAAACAACCTAAATGTCCATTGATGGATACGTGGATAAAAAATGTGGTGTATTTATAACATGGAATATTATTCAGCCTTAAAAAAAGAAGGAAACTCTGCCCTATGCAACAACATGAATGAACCTGAAGGACATTAACTAAGTGAGATAAGCCAGTCACAAAAGAACAAATACTGCATGATTCCACTTGTATCTAAAATAGTCAAGCTTATAGAAACAGAAAGTAGAATAGTGATTGCCAGGAGCTGGGGGTAGGGGAAATTAGGGAGCTGTTGTAAAAACTATAAAGTTTCTGTTATAAAGGATTAATAAGGTCTAAAGGTCTGCTGGAAAACTTTATGCTTACAGTTAACAATACTATATTGTGCAATTAAAAATTTGTTAAGAAGGTAGACCTCATGTTAAAAATTCTTACCACAAAAAAAATAGTGGTAGAGAGGAACCAAGATGGTGGAGTGGAAGGATGTGCTCTCACTCCCTCTTGCGAGAACACCAGAATCACAACTAGCTGCTGGACAATCATCGACAGGAAGACACTGGAACGCACCAAAAAAGATACCCCACATCCAAAGACAAAGGAGAAGCCACAATGAGATGGTGGGAGGGGCGCAATCAGAGTAAAATCAAATCCCATAACTGCTGGGTGGGTGACTCACAGACTGGTGAACACTTATACCACAGAAGTCCACCCACTAGAGTGAAGGTTCTGAGCCCCATGTCAGGCTTCCCAACCTGGGGGTCCGGCAGCGGGAGGAGGAATTCATAGAGAATCAGACTTTGAAGCCTAGTGGGAATTGATTGCAGGACTTCGACAGGACTGAGGGAAACAGAGACCCCACTCTTGGAGGGTGCACACAAAACAGTGTGTGCATCAGGACCCAGGGGAAGGAGCAGTGACCCCAGGGGAGACTGAACCAGACCTACCTGCTAGTGTTGGAAGGTCTCCTGCAGAGGCAGGGGGTGGCTCTGTTTCACCGTGGGGACAAGGACACTGGCAGCAGAAGTTCTGGGGAGTACTCCTTGGTGTGAACTCTCGCAGAGTCTGTTATTAGCCCCACCAAAGAGCCCAGGTAGGCTCCAGTGTTGGGTTGCCTCAGGCAAAACAGCCAACAGGGAGGGAACCCGGCCCCACCCATCAACAGTCAAGTGGATTAAAGTTTTACTGAGCTCTGACCACCACAGCAACAGTCAGCTCTGCCCACCACCAGAGCCTCCCATCAAGCCTCTTAGCCTCAACCGCCAGGGAGCAGACAGCAGAAGCAAGAAAAACTACAATCCTGCAGCCTGTAGAACAAAAACCACATTCACAGAAAGACAAGATGAAAAGGCAGAGGGCTATATACCAGATGAAGGAACAAGATAAAACCCCAGAAAAACAACTAAATGAAGTGGAGATAGGCAACCTTCCAGAAAAAGAATTCAGAATAATGATGGTGAAGATGATCCAGGACCTCGGAATAAGAATGGAGGAAAAGATCGAGAAGATGCAAGAAATGTTTAACAAAGACCTAGAAGAATTAAAGAACAAACAAACAGAGATGAACAATACAATAACTGAAATGAAAACTACACTAGAAGGAATCAATAGCAGAATAACTGAGGCAGAAGAATGGATAAGTGACCTGGAAGACAGAATGGTGGAATTCACTGCTGCGGAACAGACTAAAGAAAAAAGAATGAAAAGAAATGAAGACAGCCTAAGAGACCTCTGGGACGACATTAAATGCAACAACATTCGCATTATAGGGGTCCCAGAAGGAGAAGAGAGAGAGAAAGGACCAGAGAAAATATTTGAAGAGATTATAGTCGAAAACTTCCCTAACATGGGAAAGGAAATAGCCACCCAAGTCCAGGAAGCGCAGTGAGTCCCGTACAGGATAAATGCAAGGAGAAACACGCCGAGACACATAGTAATCAAATTGGCAAAAATTAAAGACAAAGAAAACTTATTGAAAGCAGCAAGGGAAAAACAACAAATAACATACAAGGGAACTCCCATAAGGTTAACAGCTGATTTCTCAGCAGAAACTCTACAAGCCAGAAGGGAGTGGCATGATATACTTAAAGTGATGAAAGGGAAGAACCTACAACCAAGATTACTCTACCCAGCAAGGATCTCATTCAGATTTGATGGAGAAATCAAAAGCTTTACAGACAAGCAAAAGCTAAGAGAATTCAGCACCACCAAACCAGCTCTACAACAAATGCTAAAGGAACTTCTCTAAGTGGGAAACACAAGGGGAGAAAAGGACCTACAAAAAGAAACCCAAAACAATTAAGAAAATGGTCGTAGGAACATACATCTTGATAATTACCTTAAACGTGAATGGATTAAATGCTCCAACCAAAAGACACAGGCTTGCTGAATGGATACAAAAACAAGACCCATATATATGCTGTCTACAAGAGACCCACTTCAGACCTAGGGACACATACAGACTGAAAGTGAGGGGATGGAAAAAGATATTCCATGCAAATGGAAATCAAAAGAAAGTGGAGTAGTGATACTCATATCAGATAAAATGACTTTAAAATAAAGAATGTTACAAGAGACAAGGAAGGACACTACATATTGATCAAGGGATCAATCCAAAAAGAAGATATAACAATTATAAATATATATGCACCCAACATAGGAGCACCTCAATACATAAGGCAACTGCTAACAGCTATAAAAGAGGAAATCGACAGTAACACAGTAACAGTGGGGGACTTTAACACCTCACTTACACCAATGGACAGATCATCCAAACAGAAAATTAATAAGGAAACAGAAGCTGTAAATGACACAGTAGACCAGGTATGTTTAATTGATATTTATAGGACATTCCATCCAAAAACAGCAGATTACACTTTCTTCTCAAGTGCGCAGGGAACATTCTCCAGGATAGATCACATCTTGGGTCACAAATCAAGCCTCAGTAAATTTAAGAAAATTGAAATCATATCAAGCATCTTTTCTGACCACAACGCTATGAGATTAGAAATGAATTACAAGGGAAAAAACATAAAAAGCACAAACACATGGAGGCTAAACAATACGTTACTAAATAACCAAGAGATCACTGAAGAAATCAAAGAGGAAATCAGAAAATACCTAGAGACAAATGACAATGGAAACACGACGATCCAAAACCTATGGGGTGCAGCAAAAGCAGTTCTAAGAGGGAAGTTTATAACAGTACAAGCCTACCTCAAGAAAAAAGAAAAATCTCAATCTAATTTTACACCTAAAGGAACTAGAAAAAGGAGAACAAACAAAACCCTAAGTTAGGAGAAGGAAGGAAATCATAAAGATCAGAGCAGAAATAAATGAAATAAAAACAAACAGTAGCAATGTCAAGAAAACTAAAAGCTGATTCTTTGGGAAGATAAACAAAATTGATAAACCATTAGCCAGACTCATCAAGAAAAAGAAGGAGAGGACTCAAATCAATAAAATTAGAAATGAAAAAGGAGAAGATACAATGGACACCGCAGAAATACAAAGTAACCTAAGAGACTAGTGCAAGCAACTCTATGCCAATAAAATGGACAACCTGGAAGAAATGGACAAATTCTTAGAAAGGTTTAACCTTCCTAGACTGAACCAGGAAGAAATAGAAAATATGAACTGGCCCATCACAAGTAATGAAATTGAAACTGTGATTTAAAATCTTCCAACAAACAAAAGTCCAGGACCAGATGGCTTCACAGGTGAATTATATCAAACACTTAGAGAAGAGCTAACACCCATTCTTCTCAAACTCTTCCAAAAAATTGCAGAGGAAGGAGCACTTCCAAACTCATTCTTTGAGGCCACCATCACCCTGATACCAAAACCAGACAAATATACTACTTAAAAGAAAATTAGAAACCAATTTCACTGATGAATATAGATGCAAAAATCCTCAACAAAATACTAGCAAACAGAATCCAACAACACATTAAAAGGCTCATACACCATAATCAAGTGGGATTTATCCCAGGGATGCAAGGATTCTTCAATATATGCAAATCAATCAATGTGATACACCATATTAAACTGAAGAATAAAAACCATATGATCATCTCAATAGATGCAGAAAAAGCTTTTGATGAAATTCAACACCCATGTATGATAAAAACTCTCCAGAAAGTGGGCATAGAGGGAACCACCTCAACATAATAAAGGCCATATATGACAAACCCACAGCAAACATCATTCTCAATGGTGAAAAACTTATAGCATTTCCTCTAAGATCAGGAACAAGACAAGGATGTCCACTCTCACCACTATTATTCAACATAGTTTTGGAAGTCCTAGCCACGGCCATCAGAGAAGAAAAAGAAATAAAAGGAATATACATTGGAAAAGAAGAATTAAAACTGTCACTGTTGGCAGATGACATGATACAATACACAGAGAATCCTAAAGATGCCACCAGAAAACTACTAGATCTAATCAATGAATTTGGTAAAGTAGCAGGATACAAAATTAATGCACAGAAATCTCTTGCATTCCTATACAGTAACAATGAAAGATCAGAAAAAGAAGCTAAGGAAGCAATCCCATTCACAATTGCAACAAAAAGTATAAAATACCTAGGAATAAACCTACCTAAGTAGGTAAAAGACCTGTACTCAGAAAACTATAAGACACTGATGACAGAAATCAAAGATGACACAAACAGATAGAGAAATATACCATGTTCTTGGATTGGAAGAATCAATATTGTGAAAATGAGTATACTACCCAAAGCAATCTACAGATTCAATGCAATCCCTATTAAATTACTAGTGGCATTTTTTACAGAACTAAAGCAAAAAAATCTTAAAATTTGTATGGAGACACAAAAGACCCTGTATAGCCAAAGCAGTCTTGAGGGAAAAAAACAGAGCTGGCGGAATCAGACTCCCTGACTTCAGACTATACTGCAAAGGTACAGTAATCAAGACAATATGGTACTGGCACAAAAACAGAAAAATAGATCAATGGAACAGAATAGAAAGCCCAGAGATAAACCCACACACCTATGGTCAACTAAGGCAAGGATACACAATGGAGAAAAGACAGTCTCTTCAATAAGTGGTGCTGGGAAAACTGGACAGCTACATGTAAAACAATGAAATTAGAACACTCCCCGACACCATACACAAAAATAAACTCAAAATGGATTGGAGGCCTAAATGTAAGACTGGACACTATAAAACTCTTAGAGGAAAACATAGGAAGAACACTCTTTGACATAAATCACAGCAAGATTTTTTTTGATCCACCCCTAGAGTAATGGAAATAAAAACAAAAATAAACAAATGGGACCTAATGAAACTTAAAAGTTTTTGCAAAGCAAAGGAAACTACAAACAAGACGAAAAGACAACCCTCAGAATGGGAGAAAATATTTGCAAATGAAGCAACTGACAAAGGATTAATCTCCAAGATCTACAAGCAGCTCATGCAGCTCAATATTAAAAAAACAAACAACCCAATCCAAAAATGGGCAGAAGACCTAAATAGACATTTCTCCAAAGAAGACATACAGATGGCCACGAAGCACATGAAAAGCTGCTCAACATCACTAATTATTAGAGAAATGCAAATCAAAACTACAATGAGGTATCACCTCACACCAGTTAGAATGAGCATCATCAGAAAATCTACAAACAACAAATGCTGGAGAGGGTGTGGAGAAAAGGGAACCCTCTTGCACTGTTGGTGGGAATGTAAATTGATACAGCCACTATGGAGAACAGTATGGAGGTTCCTTATAAAACTAAAAATAGAATTACCATATGACTGAGCAATCCCACTACTGGACAGATACCCAGAGAAAACCATAATTTAAAAAGACACATGCACCACAATGTTCATTGCAGCAGTATTTACAATAGCCAGGTCTTGGAAGCAACCTAAATGCCCATCGACAGACGAATGGGTAAAGAAGATGTGGTACATATATACAATGTAATATTACTCAGCCATAAAATGGAACGGAATTGGGTCATTTTTAGAGACGTGGATGGATCTAGAGACTGTCATAGAGTGAAGTAAGAAAGAGAAAAGCAAATATCGCATATTAACGCATATATGTGGAACCTAGAAAAAAGGTACAGATGAATCAGTTTGCAGGGCAGAAATGGAGACACAGATATAGAGAACAAATGTATGGACACCAAGGGGGAAAGTGGCAGGGAGGGGGCTGTTGGTGTTGGGATGAACTGGGAGATTGGGATTGACGTCTATACACTAATATGTATAAAATAGATAACTAATGAGAACCTGCTGTATAAAAAATAAATAAAATAAAATTCAATGGAAACAAACCAACCCTGGAACTGAAAATTAATTGTACTTATAACAATCAAGATGACACTAGTCAGACCGCTGATGACCAATTTCAAGGTGACTATCAGACCTGACTGTGCTGTTCTGCATGTAGCCCCCTCCCTTCACCTATAAAAGCTCTTATCCCTGGATTGTCACAGGAGTGGGATGGGGGGGGGAGTTGCCCTTTGGACAGGCATTCGCCACCTCCACCCCCATCCCTGGTTGCCAGCATCCAAAACAAAGCAAGGGTTCCTTTCCACCAAAAAAATAAAAAATAAAATAAATAAATAAATACAAAAATGTTTCTATTCTACTCTCACACTTGATTGGTAGCTTGTCTTGGTATAGAATTCTAGGTTCAAAACTCTTTCCATCAGAATTATAATGGTTTCGCATCATTGTCTTTTAGCATCAGTGTTGCTCCTGAGAAATCTAATGCCTTATGAATTCTAGAGAAAGCAAGAATTCTAGTATCTGATTAATTCACCATTCTTCTCCCGAAATTCTTCATTCAGGGAAACAGAGGGGAGGAACGTTTTTTCCATTCCCTTTCCGGTTGGGTTAGAATTATCCTTGCATTTACTCCTTCCTCTGTGCCATGTGATTCATAGTTAAACTTTATGATCTATGGGAACATCTCCCAATATACGGTGATAAGGTATTTGACATTTAGAAACACTCTTCTGTTAACAGCCTAATTTCCAGCCCCCTGTCTGTGTCTGTGTTGACTCTTCCATTTTCTTTACACTTTTGCTATTATTATCTTAATCTTCCTGAGGAAAATGGATACTTCTGACGTAGAAAGAGGCCAGTAGAAAGAGGTTAAAAAGTGAAAAGTCTTCAATATATATTTTTAATATTTTAAAAAATTTCTTTATTACCATATGGAGCATTTTCCCCTCTTGGAAGTTTGGTTTTCACCACCTTACTCAATTGCCACTCACTTAACCTGATATTGTATAAACCATCTTCAGTTATCTGATTAAATACCTAGGTCTCTCATGTGGTGTGTGAATATCTCTGTACCGATTTACATTTTAATCCTAAGTTTACTAGCTTGTTTCCTTCAGTCTGGTTATTTATGTTGCATAGCCCAAATGCAAACATTATTGATGCTGTTACATTTGGAATTACACTTCTGTCATTCAGAAGACAGTGGAAGAGGTATAAAGACAACCTATGTATAGATTATCCCTCTTTCTGCAGTGGAACCATATTCCACTGACCTATGGCAAAGCCAATCCAAAATACAGATTGTTATGATGATCAGACTAATCATTAAAACTGAAACAATCATATTCTCCCTCACATAAATCATTAAAGATTATACAAATGGATTTGACAGACCGTGGTCCAAAGATTCTTAACTTGTCAACAGAGCCTTGAGTTAACTGAAATCAAACTATATCATTTATTAAGTTAGGGCCAACATAAAGCAAATCTCCATAAAGATTTTCATAGTCAAGAATAATTACAAATATGAAATTACTTATGACAAATAAATGAAAGTGAGTCAAGAATAATTGCCAAATAAGAAACTACATTTTTTAGGTGATATAAGCATTTTAAATAATTTGATTGGATCTATTTCTTTGTAATTAATGGTTTACATAGATACTTTAACCACTGCAGTCCATGTTGTTTTTTTAAAAAAGTAAGTACTTAATCGTCATCAGTGTGAGATAAATTAAAGACAGAAGCTTATATTTCTTCTTCTGATGAAGGGCAAACTCCTCCAGATAGAAGTGTAGCATCTATTCTGCAGTACTACCACGTAAGAATTTTAAATAACTTGGATTATTTTGGTATCAAGAGGGATTTGTGGATGAAGAATATAGGTTTCTAAACTGGAATTTCTGTAGCTATGGCAATTAATATTCTCACTACAGCAGAAGTACCAGGAGAAGTGTAAAGAATCAGAATCTTAGCAGCCATTCGTCCATTCAACACCTACTAAATGCAGTCCATTTTGCTATATAAGATGCAAAGGGGAACAAAACTGAGGATATATATAATTTGTGAAGTGGAATGCCTCATCATAGGAGGAAAAGTCATTGTTAGAGGAAACTGTGGGACTTACGGATGTCCCACAGCATTCTAGAGTCACAGACTGTGTTCTATTATTTAATTTATAATATTTCTAGTTTTATTGGTTAAATCAATGGTGACTGAGAACACGCTATTTCAGAATCTATATAATAAAAAGAAATGTGATTTCGGAGTTCAGAAAACATAGAAAAAGATTAGGATTAAAATTTATCCCTGCAACCACAAGGAACAATCATAATTCATTATGTCTCATGTCTAAAATACTGCCAGAGCTTTTGAATGAAATTGTTAAGTTTTGAAATCACTGCGAATGACCTCTATTTTTTAAATTGTTGAAAGTAAGATAAAATTGTCCATACGATTATGGAACTTGTTTACTGTAACTGAGAATGATTGAAACATTCCTGTCTACACAAATATTTCATAGAGTTTTCTTTCTGGTGACAGCTCTTCTTATCCTTCTCTTGTCAGTGTTACTGCAAAGGTTTGCAAGGGCTTTTTTAGTGTATAGAAGAGATTCTATTGTTTTTTATTTCAAAAACATCTATTTCTTAGTGTGTGATGACAACTGCTTATGATAAAATGATAGGCTTTTTATGTATAACATAGAATTTCTTTTCCAAATACTTACACACCCTAAGGGAAATTATTTCTTGCATCCTAACAATTCTGTGAAATAGCATAAAACTGGTCACTCCTTTAATTTCTCATCATAAATATTCTTAAATGCCGCTTCTCAGAGCTAACATGAAAGTCACTTCCCATGACTGTGGACTATATGTCTGTGATATTTTTACTTGTTTGTTTTTTGTGTTTTGTTCTGATACCTCCAACTTATAAAATTTGTTCGAATTGTTCTCATGTTAAATGCATGAAATTTTCTGTAAAGACAGAAAAACTCTGTTTTCCGTCTTAATTTTCTACACGCTATTTGAAACACAGAAAACGCTCTAGTGGTATTCTAAGAATTTATGCAGATTCTGCTTAATCTTATGTTTCAAGCCTATGAAGCATATTCTAAAGCAATAATCATAACACTTAAAATACACTTACTTGCATAACATTTTTGCTGAAGTGGGTTTTAGGGATCATATGTTCTGCAACATTCCTGACAAGGGAGTACAAAGGATACTTTAAAATGAAACTTCCATCTTTTACTTCAGCTCCTTTCTTTGACTGAGAAGTTATGAATATATCTTGCCTTCATTTCACAAATGAAAATGTGTTCAAATGCAGTTAATCTACGCTATTAACTCTATAAACATCTGCTGTATTTGTTAGACACTTCAAAACTTTGCTCTGAACCAGTTAATTCTAAGTAATTTCTCAGTTAAATATTTACATGGGCTTCCGTGATGATAAGCTCTCGCCTGTCTTAAACAATCAGCAGATTGTCCAGAGAGAGCTATGTGCAGTGTAACACACTGTAATAGCGATCCACTGGGACTTAAAATGGTTTAGCTGGCTGGGACTATTTTTTGCATATTTTTATCCTAGCTAAAAGGGGTAACAGCCTTAGGAATTCCTTTCCTTGTCAAAATTTTTGATGTCCAGAATTCTTTTTTAAAAATGAATGCTTGTATAGACGTATGCAGATGTTTACATCGTGAATATCCTAAGTACATTCTTAAGCTTCTCTTTCAGAAAAGCAATAATAAATCTTCATGTTTGTGAAATTTTAGGAATAAAACAAGTTAGAGTAATTTTCATAGCAGCCTAAGTAGATGGAAAAAGAAGAAAAAAATGGATAGGCATTGTTCTTCACCACATTAAACTGAAGAAGAAAATAATGCACAGATTATGCAAAGATGTCATGTGCACAAAGATACTTAAATATGATTCTCTAACTAGAAAAATGGTATAAACCTGTAAAACATCAAATAATTGTCAAAGATTTAAATAGGTTCCATAATGGAGATGATGTCAAAAATGGTAGATGATTGTTTTTAATTTGAGCTTTCACAGGCTTTAGGATTTTTTTCTTTATTGAAATATAACATATATACAGAAAAGTATGTATCACAAGTTGTAGTTCAAAGGAGTTTTTACAAATTGAATATATCCACTTTACCAACATATAGATCAAGAATCAGAGCAATTGAACACAACCATGATACCAAAATCCAGATCAAGAATCAGAACAAACTCTTCTGTATTACAATAAGAGTAGATGATTAATTCTTCAATGAACTGTAAGGCAATTTTACTCTTAGAAATCAGAGGGTGGAATGATCACTTTAGATGAGAAATACAGACAAAATTGAAAGTCCTCCAATGTGGTATTTAAGCCCAAGGCCAAGTATTGAAAATAAATATAATTACATGTAGACCAGAAACCTTTTCCTACCACTACCACCGCTCAGTGTTATTCTATCTCCGTTTAGTTCCTTATGATCCAACTTTGTAAGTACTTATTGAGTCTCTTCTGTAAGTGTGGTAAAGGATAGAAAAAAATGATTCTTTGTTCTCTAGAACTCATAATCAACTGAGAGGATGAGTAAAGCACAAACATGGCATTTACAAGGTCAGAATAGGAAGGAATTATGGGAAGGGTTCTGACACAAATGCTGGGCTCTACCCAAGTTTAATTTGAGGAGCATCAGCCTAGGTATATCTAGAATTTTTATGCTAAGTGGTAGGTTAATCCATTGTTTGACTTTACTAAACGCAAGGAGTAGTTAGCTGGAGAATTGTAAATAATGTATCATCCCCAAATTTTAATTTCTTATTTCTGGGAAAAAATATGATTTTTCCACAGTTGGATGACCTATGTTTTACTAATGACAATATTGATATCATTGTTCTTTGTAAATGTCAGCTAGTAATATTCAATAAAGTCAGATCAAAAATATTCTGAATATTAATGTAATATAGCTAGGATTAAAACCTGGTCATGGATAATTCAAATAGTGAATAATCCATTGGAGATTAAGAATAATCCCACTTTTTTTTTTAATTAATTAATTTATTTATTTATTTATTTTTTGGCTGCGTTGGGTCTTTGTCTCTGTGCAAGGGCTTTCTCCAGTTGCGGCAAGTGGGGGCCACTCTTCATCGCGGTGCGCGGGCCTCTCACTGTCGCGGCCTCTCCCGTTGCGGAGCACAGGCTCCAGACGCGCAGGCTCAGTAGTTGTGGCTCAGGGGCCTAGCCGCTCCACGGCATGTGGGATCCTCCTGGACCGGGGCACGAACCCGTGTCGCCTGCATTGGCAGGCAGACTCTAATCCCGCTTTTTCATCAGATTCCTTTCTGGGTCCCAGACTTAGCAAAGGTAAGGGGTGGGGGAGGATTATTCAGAATCATGACCGTACAGGAGGCATATTAGTGGGTTTATGTGTGTGAGTGTATCGTATCTTACTTTTGGACTTTTCACACAAAAGGTTCTCATAAATTTTTTTTGAATCCATCAAATGCATTCCAAATCAAGTTTAATATTATCGTCTTATGTAGGCTTTTGCTATATAATTTCGCCAACTAGTAAAGGGAATGGAATTTTGATTACATGTGGCTCAGAATTAATTGTACTCCCTTGATGAATGTTTGGTGTGTGTATGTTTTAGTAGCTCATGATTAAAAACACTGAAAGAGCTGTCAACATTTGGATGGATATCAAAAATGTTACGTATAAGTTTGACTATTCATGAAATGAAAATAGTTTCCTAAGGGTAAAGCGGAAGAGTTTTATCTGGAGCCAAGATTGTGTCAATCTTATAAGAAATGACACAACTCCCTGTAATTACCTTGTAATTAATATTTGGTGTATTTGGATTTCAAAATTTGATTTTCTTATACACGTTAGGAATTTACCATCCTAAAGTTGGCCTAATTAGCCAACTTTCCTTGGTTATATACCATTTGCCAGGTGTTTTTGGTAAAAACAAACATAACTGATCACCTTTTTCATTCCCTGGTTTTTATTCCTGCTTAAATCAATAAAGCATAGGTTCTACATGCCCCTATAACATTAAAGTGTTCCAAAAATAGGTAAAAGAAATTAATAAATACATATATTTTATGAATATTTTGTGGAGAAAGACTCAGAAAGATTTGGGGAACACTGAGGATGGGTGATACATCCAGGATATTTTGTACTAATGCTTTTTCAAAATTACTTATAGTAATTTACACTAAATTCTGACAATTTTAATCAAAGGAAACCTATCTGAGTGAAAAATTAAAATATATCTATAACCTTTTAATCTATTCTAAATAAAATTAGATGGTGAACTTAATGTTATGACATTTATGAAAATTTAGTTTCTATAAAACACCAGAAAATGTATACATAATAAATAATTATAGGTCATCACAAGCACACCTGGTGTTTTAGTTTAAAGGTAGTCATGACTTTAAAGGAAACAGTCACATTATAAAAATGAATCCTAATTTTTAAAAATTAGATAATAAAATAATGTTTCTCCTGGAATGAAGGTGAATTCAGATATGTTTGAATAGATTTCTCATATTCCAAAGCGTTTAAGACATTTAATATATAATAGGTTAACCATACGTGTTTTTTTTAACATCTTTATTGGAGTATAATTGCTTTACAATGGTGTGTTAGTTTCTGCTTTATAACAAAGTGAATCAGCTATACGTATACATATATCCCCATATTGCCTCCCTCTTGCGTCTCCCTCCCACCCTCCCTATCCCACCCCTCTAGGTGGTCACAAAGCACCGAGCTGATCTCCCTGTGTTATGCGGCTACTTCCCACTAGCTATCTATTTTACATTTGGTAGTGTATATATGTCCATGCCACTCTCTCACTTTGTCCCAGCTTACCCTTCCCCCTCCCCATATCCTCAAGTCTCTAGTAGGTCTGCGTCTTTATTCCTGTCTTGCCCCTAGGTTGTTCATGACTTTTTTTTTTTTTTTTAGATTCCATATATATGTGTTAGCATACAGTATTTGTTTTTCTCTTTCTGACTTAATTCACGCTGTATGACAGAATCTAGGTCCATCCACCTCACTACAAATACCTCCATTTCGTTTCTTTTTATGGCTGAGTAATATTCCATTGTATATATGTGCCACATCTTCTTTATCCATTCATCTGTCGATGGACACTTCGGTTGATTCCATGTCCTGACTATTGTAAATAGAGCTGCAATGAACATTGTGGTACATGACTCTTTTTGAATTATGGTTTTCTCAGGGTATATGCCCAGTAGTGGGATTGCTGGGTCGTATGGTAGTTCTATTTTTAGTTTTTTAAGGAACCTCCATACTGTTCTCCATAGTGGCTGTATCAATTTACATTCCAACCAAAAGTGCAAGAGTGTTCCCTTTTCTCCACACCCTCGCTAGCATTTATTGTTTCTACATTTTTTGATGATGGCCATTCTGACGGGTGTGAGATGATATCTCATTGTAGTTCTGATTTGCATTTCTCTAATGATAAATGATGTTGAGCATTCTTTCATGTGTTTGTTGGCAATCTGTATATATTCTTTGAAGAAATGTCTATTTAGGTCTTCTGCCCATTTTTGGATTGGGTTGTTTGTTTTTTGATATTGAGCTGCATGAGCTGCTTGTAAATTTTGGAGATTAATCCTTTGCCAGTTGCTTCATTTGCAAATATTTTCTCCCGTTCTGAGGGTTGTTTTTTCGTCTTGTTTATGGTTTCCTTTGCTGTGCAAACGTTTTTAAGTTTCATTAGGTCCCATTTGTTTATTTTTGTTTTTATTTCCATTTCTCTAGGAGGTGGGTCAAAAAGGATCTTGCTGTGATTTATGTCATGGAGTGCCTATGTTTTCCTCTAAGAGTTTAATAGTGTCTGCCTTACATTTAGGTCTTTAATCCATTTTGAGTTTATTTTTGTGTATGGTGTTAGGGAGTGTTCTGATTTCATTGTTTTACATGTAGCTGTCCCGTTTTCCCAGCACCACTTATTGAAGAGGCTGTCTCTTCTCCACTGTATATTCTTGCCTCCCTTATCAAAGATAAGGTGACCATATGTGCGTGGGTTTAGCTCTGGGCTTTCTATCCTGTCCCATTGATCTATATTTCTGTTTTTGTGCCAGTACCATACTGTCTTGATTACTGTAGCTTTGTAGTATAGTCTGAAGTCCAGGAGCCTGATTGCTCCAGCTCCGTTTTTCTTTCTCAAGATTGCTTTGGCTGTTCGGGGTCTTTGTGTTTCCATACAAATTTCAAATTTTTTGTTCTAGTTCTGTGAAAAATGCCAGTGATAGTTTGATAGGGATTGCATTGAATCTGCATATTGCTTTGGGTAGTATAGTCATTTTCACAATGTTGATTCTTCCAATCCAGAAACATGGTATATTTCTCCACCTATTTGTATCATCTTTAATTTCTCTCCTCAGTGTCTTATAATTTTCTGCATACAGGTCTTTTTTCTCCTTAGGTAGGTTTATTCCTAGATGTTTTATTCTTTTTGTTGCAGTGGTAAATGGGAGTGTTTTCTTAATTTCACTTTCAGATTTTTCATCATTAGTGTATAGGAATGCAAGAGATTTCTGTGCATTAATTTTGTATCCTGCTACTTTACCAAATTCATTGATTAGCTCTAGTAGTTTTCTGGTGGCATCTTTAGGATTCTCTATGTATAGTATCATGTCATCTGCAAACAGTGACAGCTTTACTTCTTCTTTTCCGATTTGGATTCCTTTTATTTCTTTTTCTTCTCTGATTGCTGTGGCTAAAGCTTCCAAAACTATGTTGAATAATAGTGGTGAGAATGGAAAACCTTGTCTTGTTCCTGATGTTAGGGGAAATGGTTTCAGTTTTTCACCATTGAGAACGATGTTGGCTGTGGGTTTGTCATATATGACCGTTATTATGTTGAGGTAAGTTCCCTCTGTGCCTACTTTCAGGAGGGTTTTTATCATAAATGGGTGTTGAATTTTGTCGAAAGCTTTCTCTGCATCTATTCAGATGATCATATGGTTTCTCTCCTTCAATTTGTTAATATGGTGTATCACATTGATTGATTTGCGTATATTGAAGAATCCTTGCACTCCTGGGGTAAACTCCACTTGATCATGGTGTATGATCCTTTTAATGTGCTGTTGGATTCTGTTTACTAGTATTTTGTTGAGGATTTTTGCATCTATGTTCATCAGTGATATTGGCCTGTAATTTTCTTTTCTTGTACTATCTTTGTCTGGTTTTGGTATCAGGCTGATGGTAGCCTCGTAGAAGGAGTTTGGGAGTGTTCCTGCCTCTGCTATGTTTTGGAAGAGTTTGAGAAGGATAGGTGTTAGCTCTTCTCTAAATGTTTGATAGAATTCGCCTGTGAAGCCATCTGCTCCTGGGCTTTTGTTTGTTGGAAGGTTTTTAATCACAGTTTCAACTTCAGTGCTTGTAATTGTTCTGTTCATATTTTCTATTTCTTCCTGGTTCAGTCTCAGAAGGTTGTGCATTTCTAAGAATCTGTCCATTTCTTTCAGGTTGTCCAATTTATTGGCATATAGTTGCTTGTAGTAATCTCCTATGATCCTTTGTATTTCTGCAGTGTCAGTTGTCACTTCTCCTTTTTCATTTCTAATTCTATGGATTTGAGACTTCTTCCTTTTTTTCTTGATGAGTCTGGCTAGTGGTTTATCAATTTTGTTTATCTTCTCAAAGAACCAATTTTTAGTTTTATTGATCTTTGCTATCGTTTCCTTCATTTCTTTTTCATTTATTTCTGATGTGATCTTTATGATTTCTTTCCTGGTAACTTTGGGGTTTTTTTGTTCTTCTTTCTCTAACTGCTTTAGATGTAAGGTTAGGTTGTTTATTTGAGATGTTTCTTGTTTCTTAAGGTAGGATTGTATTGCTATAAACTTCCCTCTTAGAACTTCTTTTGCTGCATCCCACAGGTTTTGAGTCGTCGTGTTTTCATTGTCATTTGTTTCTAGGTATTTTTTGATTTCCTCTTTGAATTCTTCAGTGATCTCTTGGT
Organism: Balaenoptera musculus; assembly: GCF_009873245.2. Lineage (NCBI taxonomy): Eukaryota > Metazoa > Chordata > Mammalia > Artiodactyla > Balaenopteridae > Balaenoptera > Balaenoptera musculus. Next base: position 84,746,401 of record NC_045796.1, on the reverse strand, counting down.
TAGTAAGTACTTTATTGTTTAGCTTCCATGTGTTTGTATTTTTTACAGATTTTTTCCTGTAATTGATATCTAGTCTCATAGTGTTGTGATTGGAAAAGGTACTTGGTATCATTTCAATTTTCTTAGATTTACCAAGGCTTGATTTGTGATCCAAGATATGATCTATCCTGGAGAATGTTCCATGAGCACTTGAGAAGAAAGTGTATTCTGTTGTTTTTGGATGGAATGTCCTATAAATATCAAGTCTATCTTGTTTAATGTGTCATTTAAAGCTTGTGTTTCCTTATTTATTTTCATTTTGGATGATCTGTCCATTGGTGAAAGTGGGGTGTTAAAGTCCCCTACTATGATGGTGTCACTGTCAATTTCCCCTTTATGGCTGTTAGCATTTGCCTTACGTATTAAGGTGCTCCTGTGTTGGGTCCATAAATATTTACAATTGTTATATCTTCTTCTTGGATTGATCCCTTGATCATTATGTAGTGTCCTTCTTTGTCTCTTATAATAGTCTTTGTTTTAAAGTCTATTTTGTCTGATATGAGAATTGCTACTCCAGCTTTCTTTTGATTTCCATTTGCATGGGATATCTTTTTCCATCCCCTTACTTTCAGTCTGTATGTGTCCTTAGGTCTGAAGTGGGTATCTTGTAGACAGCATATATACGGGTCTTGTTTTTGTATCCATTCAGCCAGTTTATGTCTTTTGGTTGGAGCATTTAATCCATTTACATTTAAGGTAATTATCGATATGTATGTTCCTATTACCATCTTCTTAATTGTTTTGGGTTTGTTATTGTAGGTCTTTTCCTTCTCTTGTGTTTCCTGCCTAGAGAAGTTCCTTTAGCATTTGTTGTAAAGGTGGTTTGGTGGTGCTGAATTCTCTTAGCTTTTGCTTGTCTATAAAGGTTTTAATTTCTCCATCACATCTGAATGAGATCCTTGCTGTGTAGAGTAATCTTGGTTATAGGTTTTTCCCCTTCATCACTTTAAATATGTCCTGCCACTCCCTTGTGGCTTGCAGAGTTTCTGCTGAAAGATCAGCTGTTAACCTTATGGGGAGTCCCTTGTATGTTATTTGTTGTTTTTCCCTTGCTGCTTTTAATATTTTTTCTTTGTATTTAATTTTTGATAGTTTGTCTAATATGTGTCTTGGCGTGTTTCTCCTTGGATTTATCCTGTATGGGACTTTCTGTGCTTCCTGAACTTGATTAACTATTTCCTTTTCCATATTAGGGAAGTTTTCAACCATAATCTCTTCAAATATTTTCTCAGTCCCTTTCTTTTTCTTTTCTTCTTCTAGGACCCCTATAATTCGAATGTTTGTGCATTTAATGTTGTCCCAGAGGTCTCTGAGACTATCCTGAATTCTTTTCATTTTTTTTCTTTATTCTGCTCTGCAGTGGTTATTTTCACTATTTTATCTTCCAGGTCACTTATCCGTTCTTCTGCCTCAGTTATTCTGCTATTGACCCCTTCTAGAGAATTTTTAATTTCATTCATTATGTTGTTCATCACTGTTTGTTTGCTCTTTCGTTCTCCTAGGTCCTTGTTAAATGTTTCTTTTATTTTCTCCATTCTATTTCCAAGATTTTGCATCATCTTTACTATCATTATTCTGAATACTTTTTCAGATAGACTGCCTATTTCCTCTTCATTTGTTAGGTCTGGTGAGTTTTTACCTTGCTTCTTCATCTGGTGTGTGTTTCTCTGTCTTCTCATTTTGCTTAACTTACTGTTTTTGGGGTCTCCTTTTCGCAGGCTGCAGGTTCATAGTTCCCATTGTTTTTGGTGTCTGCCCCCAGTGGCTAAGATTGGTTCAGTGAGTTGTGTAGGCTTCCTGGTGGAGGGGACTAGTGCCTGTGTTCTGGTGGATGAGGCTGGATCTTGTCTTTCTGGTGGGCAGGTCCATGTCTGGTGGTGTGTTTTGGGGTGTCTGTGACCTTATTATGATTTTTGGCAGCCTCTGTGCTAATCGGTGGGGTTGTGTTCCTGTCTTGCTAGTTGTTTGGCATAGGGTGTCCAGCACTGGAGCTTGGTGGTCGTTGAGTGGAGCTGGGTCTTGGCGTTGAGATGGAGAGCTCTGGGAGATTTTTGCCATTTGATATTACGTGGAGCTGGGAGGTCTCTTGTGGACCAATGTCCTCAACTTGGCTCTCCCACCTCCGAGGCACAGCCCTGACGCCTGGCTGAAGTACCAAGAGCTTGTCATCCACACGGCTCAGAATAAAAGGGAGAAAAAAAAGAAAGAAAGCAGAAAATAAAATAAAATAAAATATTTATTGAAATAGAAAATAAAAAAATAATTATTAAAAAAATTTTAAGTAATAAAAAAAGAAAAAAGAGTGCAACCAAACCAAAAGACAAATCCACCTATGATAACAAGTGCTAATAAGTATACTAAAAAAAAAACAAAAACAAAGGGACAGACAGAACCCTAGGACAAATGGTAAAAGCAAAGCTGTGCAGACAAAATCACACACAGAAGCATACACATACACACTCACAAAAATAGAAAAAGGGAAAAAAAATATATGTATCGTTGCTCCCAAAGTCCACCTCCTCAATTTGGGATGATTCGTTGTCTGTTCAGGTAGTCCACAGATGCAGGTACATCAAGTTGATTGTGGAGATTTAATCTGCTGCTCCTGAGGCTGCTGGGAGAAATTTCCCTTTCTCTTCTTTGTTCACACAGCTCCCAGAGTTCAGCTTTGTATCTGGACCCGCCTCTGCGTGTAGGTTGCCTGAGGGCGTCTGTCCTTTGCTCAGACAGGACAGGGTTAAAGGAGCAGCTGCTTTGGGGGCTCTGGCTCACTCAGGACGGGGGGAGGGAGGGGTACGGATGCGGGGCGAGCCTGCGGCGGCAGAGGCATCGTGACGTTGCACCAGCCTGAGGCGCACCATGCATTCTCCCGGGGAAGTTGTCCCCGGATCACGGGAGCCTGGCCATGGCGGGTTGCACAGGCTCCCGGGAGGGGCGGTGTGGAGAGTGACCTGTGCTCGCACACAGGCTTCTTGGTGGCGGCAGCAGCAGCCTTAGCGTCTCATGCCCGTCTCTGGGGTCCACGCTGATAGCCGCGGCTCACGCCCGTCTCTGGAGCTCCTTTAAGCGGCGGTCTTAATCTCCTCTCCTCACGCCCCAGGAAACAAAGAGGGAAGTAAAAGTCTCTTGCCTCTTTGGCAGCTCCTGACTTTTCCCCGTACTCCCTCCCAGCTAGCTGTGGTGCGCTAGTCCCTTCAGGCTGTGTTCACGCCGCCAACCCCAGTCCTCTCCCTGGGATCCGACCGAAGCCCGAGCCTCAGCTCCCAGCCCCCACCCGCCCCGGCGGGTGAGCAGACAAGCCTCTCGGGCTGGTGAGTGCTGGTCGGCGCCGAGCCTCCGTGCGGGAATCTCTCTGCTTTGCCCTCCGCACCCCCGTGGCTGCACTCTCCTCCATGGCTCCAAAGCTTCCCCCCTCCTCCACCCGCAGTCTCCACCCGCGAAGGGGCTTCCTAGTGTGTGGAAACCTTTCCTTCTTCACATCTCCCTCCCACTGGTGCAGGTCCCGTTCCTATTCTTTTGTCTCTGTTTTTTCCTTTTTCTTCTGCCCTACGCAGGTACCTGGGTAGCTTCTTGACTTTTGGGAGGTCTGCCATCTTCTGCCAGCATTCAGTAGGTGTTCTGTAGGAGTTGTTCCACATGTAGATGTAGTTCTGATGTATCTGTGGGGTGGAAGGTGATCTCCACGTCTTACTCTTCCACCATCTTGAACCATACATATTTTTAAAACCCTTTGAACAGTACTGGCTTTACCAAAAAGCTTTTTTTTTTTTTTTTTGCAGTGAATTGATTTCCCATTATGATTTTTTTTTCACTCAGACATTAACAGGCATCTAGTGTTGAATAAGACACTGATTCTACCTGTTGTCCTTAGAGCCTAGTGAATCATTACCTGAATAATCTTTTAAATAGACTTATGATAAGTACTTTAAAGAACAAGTACAAGGCACCCTACGACTGATGAAACAAGGCATTCATCTCTTCACGTGGACAACCAGAGGAGGTCAGGCTGGGTTTTCAGGTTTGTTTGTGCTGGGTAGGATGGAGGGTGCCATGTCTAGTGTCACCAAGGAGACTCTCATAGATGAGCAAGCAAGAAGGGTGATGGAGCTGAAGGATGAAGGGAGATAATAGATGGATCCAAATCTACTGTGGAGCTACAGCAATTGGACTTGGGGACTGGATGTGAAAGAGAAGTGAGAGAGGCAGGCATGGAGGACTAGTTATAGATTCCTGGCAGGAGCCCTAGCAGGATGGTGCGTGGGTTTACGGAGTTGGGGCGTGCTGGAAGAGGACCCGGTTTTGGTGGGAGGGTCCTAGATGTGGTGTCACTGTGCTAAATTCAAGTGCTGGTGAGAGAGCAGAGTGGGCGTGTCAGTCAGGCAGTTGGATGTGTGGACCTGCAACTCAGAGATAAACTGAGTTATAAATCTTGGCATCGTTGGCCTGGAGAATCCAAAGTTCATGGTACATGAGACCATGGTGGGAGAGTACAGACTGGGAAGAAACAGGCCTAAACCCTCACACTGAAAGGTTGAATAGGGAAGGAGGAAGCAGCAGGGGAGACTAAGAAGCTTTCAGAGAGGTAACAACTAGCAGTCAATGCCGGAGACTTTAAAATCAGCAGTGTCATCATTTTGATTTTCATGCTGAGTGAGAATTCCTGTGTAATAGTAACTGTCTGTGAGAACCAGGAGACTGACTTTCAGATTCGTGCACCTGGGATTTCCTGGGCCTTTTGTATAATTGAAAAAAAAAAAGGTTATTTTTTCTACCACTTGACAATGTTATGGGTAAGTATTAAATAATGTCTATGATGCTAAAAATTAAATGTTAGGAGTAGATGAATGTTAAAGCCAATGTCATAACTAGGTGTTCTCTTAGCGGATAGTCACAGAGCCACTCTCAACCAAAAATACCATTGCATTTATAGAGTTTAAATATATGAAGCAGCATTTCTTTCTGCCTGCAAATATTGTTACCATTTATTGATGGCAGTTTGATAAAACACGGTTCCAATCATATGGGAGTCGCCACTGGGGGTGAACACTGCGCCTCACACGTGGTTACGAATCACCTTTTTTTTCTTTTCTGGTGTTAACTCCAAAGATAAACCAGTCGAAGGACAGTTCATCATTATTAATGTATTAGGTAGCCTAGGCTTGGAAGAGTTCGAATCACTTTAAAAGTTTTCTATAATCAGTAAAATAGGTATTAATTTTCACAACATTCTCTGCAAAGCAGGTATACTTGAAACAATCAATTAATATGTGTTCTTTTTCCTCCTAGGGCTCCCTGGGGATCCAAGGCCCCCAAGGTCCACCTGGAAAAGAGGGTCAGAGGGTAAGTAAACACAGAACAACTGGCATGCATTACTAACTCAGGGGTTACTTATTTCTGAACACTTATAAAAATAAAATCAAAATACAGCAAGCAGATGGGCACGAGGAGAATATCAACTACCTGAAAGCTGAAATTTGAGATTTGAGATTTTGACAGCGCTTTTACAATCCAGAAAATTCTATATAGTTTCCAGATTGGCAGCACAAATGTGGAGATATAATTTGGGTGAAATGAATTAACCATAATTTGATCTGGAGCACGTTGGTCCTATTTTGGGGTTTTTGAGTTAAGCTCATCTTTGCAGAGTTAAGTTTGATGGGTTATATTTGTGGAGTTCTAGCCTGTTCATGAATTCTGTAAAGACTGTGGATATCAACTACATTCTTTAGCCAAATTAAATTGCTGACATCCGTGACTCTTTGTAGTTACTTTCCTGCCTTTGAGATAAAGTATGTAGTATGTGGGTACTTTGTACTTGCCGTGGGAGTATAGCAATCACCTTCCAGGGCAGTTAGGCTTACTGGCTCCCCCTAAAAGGAACCCCTGCAGTGACAGATCATTGGTCAGCTCTGCATGAACACTTTCTGCAAGGGGGCACCCCATTCTTGTCGCTAGTTGTTATTAGCTGTTTTCAAATCATGTTGAAGTCTCCAAACATTGTATGTGTGCTTTCTTATATGAAGAGTATTTTGAACTTTTATTACCTTATGGATGAGAGTTGTGTGACTCACAGAGTGTAGATGACTTGCCTAAAGTCATAGAACTACTAAAAAGTCAAGCCAGGACTTGAATTTGGGGCTTCTGGCTTTGGATCCCATGTTCTCTTTTACTGTCCCAGTCTATTGACCCCAAATCTCTTTTCAGTCATTTAAATTTATTATTCCCAGTTCTGCCCACTAGACTAGGTGATGTCTAAGTTTTCTCAGTTAGAACATTTCTATGTCCAGTTTTTATTCCCAGTGGCTATTTCAGTGAACAAAAAAAGGCTTAATAAGTTTTAATGGCTAAGAAAATAAAAGGGAAAATCTTGTGAATAATAGCTAACATTTATCAGCTACCTACATGTGCTAAATGATTCATATTTCATTCACTTCTCACAATAGCTCTGTGAAGTAAGTTCTACGATAGCCCTCACAGAGAAAACTGAGTTCGAACACTTTGCTAGTAAGTGGACTATGCTGATATTTTAAAAGTATTTACAAAATAGTCACATTTGGGTTCTAGTCTCAACACCTATGTGTACAATTATAGTTTCCCCTTTTAGCCCTCCAGCCCCTCTCTATCCAAGAGTTCATTAATCCACGTGATCAATGTTTTAAATAGTCTTGGGGAAACATAGACGATTACTTCCCTAGATCTGTGTTTTTGAGGCTGCCTGAAGCGTTTTTACCCACTGGGGACAGAGGACTAGATGAAATGATCATGTGAAGTTAATTTCCAAGCTTCTTACTCTATTTTCTCACAGTAATGACCAAGATGTCTATTGTATCTAGGACCATGTTTCTGAATTAATTTCTGTCTGCAGCATCCAGGGAACATTTTCCTTCTAGTAACTACCCCTTCCTGGAAACTGAGTGATAAATTATACTCCCTAGTTAATATCCAAAATATATAAGGAACTCATGCAACTCAGTAGCAAAACAAACCAATAACCCCATTTAAAAATGGACAAAGGACCTGAATAGACACTTCTCAAAAGAAAACATACACGTGGACAACAGGAATATGAAAAGGTAGCTAATCATCAAGGAAATGCAAATCAAAACCACAGTGAGCTATCACCTCACACCAGCTAGAATGGCTAGTATCAGAAAGACAAGAGATACGAAGTGTTGGCCAGGGTGTGGGGAATAGGGAACCCTCGTGCACTGTTGGTGGGAATGTAAACTGGTACAGCCAGTGTGGAAAAGAGTATGGAGGTTCCTCCAAAAAAGTAAAAATAGAACTACCTTACGACCCAGCAATCCCACTTCTGGGTATACATCTAAAGGGAGGAAATCAGTATTTCAAAGATATGCGTACTCCCACGATATGGAAACAACCTAAAGGTCTATTGACAGATGAATGGATAAAGAAAATGTGATTACACACACATACACACACACACACACACACACATACACACACAGTTGAATATTATTCAGCCTTAATAAATAAGGAGATCTTGCCACTTGCGATAACATGTAGGAACCTGGGGGACTTTATGCTACATGAAAGAAGCCAGACACAGAAAGACAAATACGGCTTTGCATGTGGAATCTGAGAATGTAAAATCCATAGAAACAGAGAGTAGACTGGTGGTTACTGGAGGCTGGGGGGAGAAGGGGGTAAGAGAAGATGTCAGTCAAGGGATATGATTTTTAGTTATACAAGATGGATAAGTTCTGGGGACTTAATGTACAACAATGAGACTGTAGTTAATATTGTGTTGTATACATGAAATTGGCTAAAAGGGTAGATCTTAAGTGTTTTCACCACAAAAAAAGTAACTATCTGTGAGGGGATGGATATGTTAATTAGCTTGATTGTGGTGACTTTCACGATGCGTAAGTATATCAGATCAAGTTGAATGCCTTAAATATATAAAATTTTAATTGTCAACAATAACTCAGTAAAGTACAATGATAAATAGGTTTTTAATTTCAACTCCAAAAATAACCCTAGGTGGTATGAGATGGAAATTATGGAGTGAGGTGGGTGAAGCTAGGCAGTATGTCTGAATTCTTCCCCCTGTGGCAGAGCTTTTTTTGTTTTTTAAATTTTGTGTGGTAAGAACATTTAACATGAGATCATCTCTCTTAAGAAATTTTAAGCATACAAGGAAATTGTACTTCTGACTTGTACTGACATGTGGTCAATTCAAGGTGCCTCCTCCTTTATTTTAATGAAAACTTCTTCCCAGTCAGATCTTCATCCATCCTGCGATTGTGCAGTTGCCTTTCTTTATCACAGAGTAGGAATTAACCCTTGTGATAGTTAAATTTCATCTTCTGGATTTTAGTTTCTAATACCATTCTATTGTGTTTTTTTCCAGTGAAATAGCTCCCAGATTTACATCACCTTAAATTTTGATAAGCCTACCCGCTGAGTCTTCATTCAGATCACTAATAAATCCTGAGCAGAACAGGGCCTGAAACCTCTGAGTAACACCAGCAAAGCTGCCATCTTGTCTACCATTGATATTCGTGTGACATGATACAAGTCATGTACAAATACATTCTAACTCTCCCTCCTTCCAACCCACATTTCTTAATTTGGCTTGTAAGATAATTATGAGAGTCTTTGTCAGACTAGCTGAAATGAAAAATATTCAGACAAGGCTCTTTGAAAATAGTAATGCTTCAAATTGAAATTGTACCCTAGCGAAGCTTACATTTCAGAAGAAGGTGAGTTAAAGAATAAATTAAACTTATGTAGTCTTCATGACAATTTTGGAGGAACGTATTCAAATTGTGAAGTTCAACCACTATATTATGCAAATGTACTCCATTTATAAATATGTATAGTTCAGATAATTTTATATTACTTTTTTTCTAACTTATCAACGAGTAACAGTGTCAGAAACTAAGGAATGTAATAGAATTTTGTAGATAATGTTAGGCAAGGTTTATCATTATTACTACTGCTCTTTCACAAATGCCATATTTATAGAGGAGAGCATTTAGATCAGGTATTATTGATGTTATACACATTTACAAATGATTATTTCCAAATGTACTCAGAGATTTATTCTGCTTTTTCAGTTACTTAGAAGTGAAGCAGATTAAAGAAAAAAGCATTCTTACATATTTACATTTAGACCCATCTTAGTGCCACCATTTCTTCTCTGCTCAAGAGTTAGGCAGCACTCAGCTCTTTTGGACATGCAAATGTACATGTATATGCATATGTGTGTGTGCATACACACAGACAGACACACACACACTGAAAGCTAAGAGCTGTAACTTTTCATTTCACTGAACTTTGCAATAGAAAACAACAGAAAAATCTAGGAATTTAAAATTCTTTTCTATTGACCAATTGTCAAGAAAACTCATATTTTGATTACATGTGTTTGATCAGGAATGAATTGACTATCACTAAGTTTATTGAAATGAAATATAAAATATGTGCAAGTTTATGCACCTTACTCCTAGGCATAATGTCTTTAAGGAAAGTAGAAGAAATCATTGATTTGTTGGATTTCCTCAATGATTAAATAGAGGCTAGCCTGTATTCTACTAATATCTCTCAATTACAGTGAGTTTCAAACATAATTGTCACATGTAAGCGTACCAAACATTATAGAAAATGTTAATAATACTACTAATAATACCACTGTTCTTGTATTAAGGCTTAAATAAATATAAATATAAAAAATTTTTCTCTTTAACCCTTTGTGTAGAGTTTTCTATAAGCACGATAAGAACATTATTTTTTCCCAAGTACCACACCAAAATTCTGTTTGAAATTTTCATTAGTTGACTTTATTCTCTTTATTGTCTTGTAAGCTACTAAATTTTAGATAAGTGTTCATTTAATAAAACATAGTAGTAGTATGCTTCTTGTACTTAAAAGCTGCTGTTAGCCATAACAATGTTTTGTGGTGATACATATCTGAGATTTGTGGCCTTTTTTTTTTCTTAACCTCCTTATTTCTTATTTGAATCTCTTATATGCCATTGTTTTTTCCATTTGTTATCTTTTGGAAGTCCTACAAGTGAAACATTTGGCTGGCATATTTTGGGATCTCACATCCTTTATAGATTAACACAATTTAAAAAATTCAGCTAATGCTGAATATTGACCCTGAGCCGCAGGTGAGAGTGTGTCAGGGAGCAGTAAGGGAAAGCAGCATGGGGACCACCTGCCTGGACACCAAGAGGATGTCCAGCCCATGATGGCAGAGGAGGACCAGGAGGGGGACCGGGATACTGCAGGGCCAGGAAGTCAACAGAAGAGCGTTTCAAGATGCATGGAGGGTTCAACAGCATTAAAATTTGGAAAAAATTTGGGGGAGAGATACTGGATAAAAGGAGAGGTGGCTGGAATTGGTACCAGCTGAGAGAGAAGTTTTAGTTGAATAAATAAATGGGAGAGCATTAGAAACAAAAATTGCAAGAAAAGATGTGAGGGAATTAGGGGGTGAATTGTGAGGAAGGAGAGGCAGCAATGGGGAATCTGGGAGAAAGAGAAGGACGGGAACTGGATGTGAGCCCAAGAAGGTGTCTTGATGAAAAGTGGAGTATTTCAGACGGCTGACCATGTTCGTGGAAGTTTACATGAAACATCTCAAAAGAACTGGCATTTATAAAAATCCCCTCGAAGATGTAGATTCCTTATAGGATTTCCTAATATCCCAAATACCCAAAACATAAAAAATAAGTATCATTTTAATGTAACCTTGGATTTCTCCTTTATAGTCACATTAAAGTGCATGTCTGAACAATCTCAGGGCCTTTTGTTAAAGTCCCTCTGGGTCTCTGAAAGAACATTTATTGGTGAATCAGCTAGTGACTGCCCCGAACAGAAGTTTGTTCGGCTGGACCAAGATGACACCACACTCTTGCATTCTTTGTTGCTGGACCCTAATTTTGATCCTGAATAGAAATTTATGTTTTAAATGCCTTACAAGCCACCCCGTGTCTTTCATTTTAATTAATTTTTATTGGAGTATAGTTGCTTTACAATGTTGTGTTAGTTTCTACTGTACAGCAAAGTGAATCAGCTATACATATACATATATCCCCTCCTTTTTGGATTTCCTTCCCATTTAGGTCACCACAGTGCATTAAGTAGAGTTTCCTGTGCTATACAGTATGTTATCATTAGTTATCTATTTTATACATAGTATCAATAGCGTATATGTGTCAATCCCGATCTCCCAATTCCTCCCACCTCCCCCTTGGTATCCGTACATTTTTTCTCTATGTCTGTGTCTTTATTTCTGCTTTGCAAATAAGGTCATGTATACCATTTTTCTAGATACCACATGTATGCCTTTAAATACAATACTTGTCTTTCTCTTTCTGACTTACTTCACTCTGTATGACACTCTCTAGGTCCATTCACGTCTCTACAAATGACGCACTTTCATTCCTTTTAATGGTTGAGTAATATTCCATTGTATATATGTGCCACATCTTCTTTATCCATTCCTCTGTTGATGAATATTTAGGTTGCTTCCATGTACTGGCTATTGTAAATAGTGCTGCTATGTCAGTTTAGCTTCTCTGCCTGTGCTTGTTCTTTTTTTTTTCATTTTTATTCCTTCCAAGCAGCCATCCATTTAATTGCCTCCTTTTAACATTTTTGAGCAGATTCTACTTTTTTTTTTTTTAAATTTTTTTTTTTAATTTTAATTTAATTAATTTATTTATTTATGGCTGTGTTGGGTCTTCGTTTCTGTGTGAGGGCTTTCTCTAGTTGTGGCAAGCGGGGGCCACTCTTCATCGCGGTGCACGGGCCTCTCACTATCGCGGCCTCTCTTGTTGCGGAGCACAGGCTCCAGACGCGCAGGCTCAGTAGCTGTGGCTCACGGACCTAGCTGCTCCGCGGCATGTGGGATCTTCCCAGACCAGGGCTCGAACCCGTGTCCCCTGCATTGGCAGGCAGACTCTCAACCACTGCGCCACCAGGGAAGCCCAGATTCTACTTTTTTTACTCTCCCTTGAAGTGCTTGCTCCAAGCAACCCTGAAGCCTGCGTCTGGGGTCAGGGTTCCTTGTGTCCTAAACAGCATGGAGAACTCACCCTACTTAGGGTGTGTCCCATCAGGGTGTGTCCTTCGCACCAGCCCAGACTTGATGGCAAAGGAACTGAGTCATATTTCCTTCATGAGGGGGGAGTCTGATGGTCAGTCCTGCAAAGGCACAGAGGACAGGGCAGGCCATGTGTCTGCTGGCTTCTCAGTCTGTAAGCAACATAGAGGATAATGTGGGGGCAATTCAGATCACCTGGATTTAAACCCCAGCCTCACCACCTCTTAGCTTTGTGATCTTGGGCAAGTTCCTCAGCCTCTCTGCCCCTCAGTTTCCTCACTTAGAAGATGGAGATTCTAATAACCCCTACTTACCTGGCAGACTTGTTGTAAGGAGCGTGCCAGGTAGGGGTTAGCTGTTGTCATGATTCTCACCTGCAGCCTGCTGATCTGAAGCTGTGTGCAGACAGGAAAGTAAGTATGTGAACTCAGAGTATTAGAACTTGATTAAAGAGAATGTCTAATTGGTCAAGAAAAAGTACTGAAAGTAAAATGACTGCTTTAACTACCACTCCGTTGAACTCATTTTATTTAACTGTTACTTGAATTCTTACTTTATCTGGATGCCCATGCTCATGTTCTAATGCCCCAGAAGCTTTATGAAGCCCAATGTTTATCCAGTTTCACAATAAACTTAAGTATATTAACAAGTTTGGAAATGTTGAGTAGATTAAGTCGTTTTCCTTGAAGAAGCAGAGATGAATGTCCTCATTGTGGAGTACCTAAGACCTTAATGTTTGTTTTGTGAACAAATTTGTGCTGATCATGTATAAATTCACTAAGGCATTCATGGAAAAACAACTTGTTCTTCTTTTGGCTTGTTTGTTTCTGAGCTGGTTTATATGCATTACCTAAGGCAACACAAGTAACATAAATTATGTTCTCATAATTAGTGAGTTACATCCATCTCCTTAGGAAAAAGGACGTCAAAATCACTGCTTCTGTGAAATCAACGCACACCACAGGACTCATCCAAGTAAAATTTTCCTTAAGCTGAATTGTTTTTATGGGGCTTGACGTATTTTTCAAGTGAAATTATGCCATTATGGCCTCACCATGACCAGTGGCAGCTTAAATAGAACACACACAAAGCCAGTAAAGCAGGTCAGAACTGCCTCGCAGTGTGGTAAAAACAAGCATCTCTTCTTACTTGGAGGGTGCTGACTTCAGAGCTGTAGAATGACCTCAGAGTTTCAATGAAGTGAGTTCAGGGTCTGGTAGAAACCACTATGATTTTCTGTAGTTGTAATTCCACTATTTTACATGTGCTTGAACATGGGAGAGGAGACTTATAAAGAATGGATAATGATGAACTTTCAGTTTCAGGAAGTAATTTGGTTAGTTGCACATTAAGGTGAGAGGAGAATATAAGATTGTCTTCTTATCTTTATGTGTTGAAACCAACAGTGCCCTTTAGAATGCATAGTGAGTGTATCCATAATTCTGCTCAGTCCCCAAATCAATGCCTGGTATCCTTGTACCAAGGATTAGTATTGCTAAGAGAAAAAAGTCAACACATTATTTTAAATAATTGTTTTAACCCTGCTCCCATGTAGAACATAAATATGGAGGGAAAACATCTTTTTTGCTTGGGCTCCATGTATAAATATGTAAACACACATGTTGTAAATAGCAACTTAGAGGTTTTGCGTTCTGTAACTAGTGGTTTGTGTTTATTGCACGTCTTAAACTCCCTGGCATTCAGATGACATCTTTTTCCACTTACTTCCTGTGATATTTCCTGAGGATTTCTTCTTAAGGATTAGAGAGTTTCGGAGAGATACCATCCATCTTTGACGCCATCTGCCATTTAGATGGGAAACTGGGAAAGTGTGTACCCTGTTCAGGTCCAGAGAGCTATGCTGCTTTCCCCCAGCGCCTTTCGTGAATGTGCAAAACCAACATGAGACTCAGAGGACAGAAATCATCAAATCTCCATACCTGACTCCTGTATGCAGAGTACTGTACCTGACTTTGGGGAATTGTTACTATTTTTTCAGTACCTGATATTGCCAGCTTTGCCTTTATTTGGCTTTCTTTCTAGAAACTCACTTATCATTTAGGATTATCTAGTTATCCACAGTTTATCTATAAGACTATTAAAAATAACACTTATAAAAGGTCAATATTACATAATTGAGAAAACACTGAGTTAAATTAACCACTTAGAAAAGTATACTGTGGTATAATTTCTATGATATAATCATATGTTGGTTTTTTTTTTTTTATTGAAGTGTAGTTGATTTACAATATTATATCAGTTTCAGGTGTACGATATAGTGATTTGATATTTTTATAGATTGTACTCCATTGAAGTTATTACAAAATATGGCTATATTCCCCTGTGCTGTACAACATATCCTTGTTGCTTATTATTTTATACATTATAGTTTGTATCCCTTAATCCCCTACCCCAATCTTGTGGTGCCTCCATCCCTCTCCCCACTGGTAACCACTAGTTTGTTCTCTATACCTGTGAGTCTATTTCTGTTTTGTTATATTCGTTCATTTGTTTTACTTTTTAGATTCCACATATGAGTGGTAACATACAATATTTGTCTTTCTCTGTCCGACTTATTTCACTAAGCATAATAATCTCTAGGCCCATCTATGTTGCTGCAAATGGCAGAATTTCATTCATTTTTATTCCTCGGTAATTCCAATGTATATATATACCACACCTTCTTTATCTATTCATCTGTTGATGGACACTTAGGTTGCTTCCATATCTCGATTATTGTAGATAATGCTGCTATGAACATTGGGGTGCATGTATCTCTTCAAATTAGTGTTTTCATTTTCTTTGGATGTATACCCAGGAATGGAATTGTAGGATCACATGGTAGTTCTATTTTTGGTTTTTTGAGGAACCTCCATACTGTTTTCCACAGTGGCTGCACCAATCTACATTTCCACCAACAGTGTACAAGGGCTCCCTTTTCTCCACATCCTCACCAACATTTATTATTTGTGATCTTTTAGATGATAACTATTCTCACAGGTGTGAGGTGATATTTATTTGATTTGCATTTCTCCAATGACTATAATGTTGAGCATCTTTTCATGTGCCTGTTGGCCATCCATATGCCTTGTTTAGAAAAATATCTATTCAGGTCTTCTGCCCATTTTTTAATTGAGTTGTTTGGATTTTTTTGATATTTAGTTGTATGAGCTGTATTTATATTTTGGATATTAACCCCTTATCAGTCATATCATTTGCAAATATTTTCTCCCATTCAGTAGGTTGTCTTTTTGTTTTGTCGATGGTTTTATTTGATGTGCAAAAGCTTTTAAGTTTAATTAGGTCCAATTTGTTTATTTTTGCTTTTGTTTCCTTTGCCTTAGGAGATAGATCCAGAAAATATTGCTATAATTTATGTCAAAAGAGTATTCTGCTGTTCTCTTCCAGAAGTTTTATGGTCTCCAGGCTTACATTTAGGTCTTTAATAACATTTTGAGCTTAATTTTGTGTATGGTTTGAGAAAATGTTCTGATGTCATTCTTTTACATGTAGCTGTCCAGTTTTCCCAGCAACACTTATTGGAAAGACAGTCTTTTATCCATTGCATAGTCTTGCCTCCATTGTCATTGATTAATTGACCATAAGTGTGTGGGGTTTATTTCTGGGCTCTCTATTCTGTTCCATTGATCTATGTGTTTGTTTTTGTGCCAGTACCATACTGTTTTGATGACTGTAGCTTTATAGTAGAGTGTGAAGTCAGGGAGTGTGGTACCTCCAGCTTTGTTCTTTTTCCTCAAAATTGCTTTGTCAATTAGGGGTCTTTTGTGGGTCCATATAAAGTTTAGGATTATTTGTTCTAATTCTGTGGAAAATGTCACATTTTTGATATTTTGATAGGGATCACATTAAATCTGTAGATTGTTTTGGGTAGTATGGACATTTAAACAATATTAATTCTTCCAGTTAAAGAACATGGAATATCTTTCCATTTCTTGGTATCTTTCCCTGCATCTATTGAAACCAACATGTGATTTTTATTCTTCAATTTGTTAATGTGGTGTATCACATTGATTTGTGGGTATTGAACTATCCTTGCTCCCTTAGAATAAATCACACTTGAGCATAGTGTATAGTATTCATAGTGATTCTTTTTATATATTGTGGAATTGGTTTGCTAATATTTTGTTCAGGATTTTTGCATCTATAGTCATCACAGATATTGGCATGTTATTTTCTTTTTTTGTAGTGTCTTTGTCTGGTTTTGATATCAGAGTAATGGTGGGCTCATAGAATGAATCTGGGAGTGTTCCCTCCTCTTCAGTTTTTTGCAATAGTTGGAGAAAGGTAGGTATTAGCTCTTCTTTGTATGTTTGGTAGAATTCCCGTGTGAAGCCATCCAGTCCTGGACTTCTGTTTGCTGGGAGATTTTTGTATTACAAATTCAATCTCACTACTAGTGATCAGTCTGTTCACATTGTCTATTTCTTCCTTATTCAGTCTTTGAAGGTTATATGTTTCTAGAAATTTGTCCATTTCTTCTAGGTTGACCAATTTGTTGGCACATAACTGTTTGTAGTATTCTCAAGATTTTTTGTGTCTCTATGATATCAGTTGTTATTTCTCTTCTTTTATTTCTTATTTCATTTATTTGAGTCTTCTCTCTTTCTTTTTGATGAGCCTTGTTAAAGTTTTATTAATTTTGCTTATTTTAAAAGAAAAAAAACAGCTCTTGGTCTCTTAGATCTTTTCTATTGATTGTTGGTCTCTATTTTATTTATTTCCTGTTTGATCTTTATTATTTCCATCCTTCTTCTGACTTTGGGAAGAAGTTTGTTCTTCTTTTTCTAATTCCTTTAGATGGTGGATTAGGTTGTTTATTTGAGGCTTTTCTTATTTCTTGAGGTAGGCCTGTATTTCATCCCATAGATTTTGGAGTGTTGTGTTTCCATTTTCATTTGCCTTGAGGTATTTTCTGATTTCCTTTTTGATTTCTTCATTGACCCACTGGTTTTTCTTAGTAGCATGTTGTTTAGTCTCCACTTGTTTGTGCTTCTCCAATTTTTCTTCCTGTAATTGATTTCTAGTTTCACACCATTGTGGTCACAAAAATATGCTTGTCATAATTTCTGTCCTTTAAATGTATTTAGATTTGTTTTGTAGCCTAACATGTGATCTATCCTAGAGAAGTTTCATGTGCACTTGAGAAGAATGTGTACTCTTCTGCTTTTGGACGGGATGTCCTCTAGATATCTATAAATCCATTTGGTCTGTTGTGGACCATGGCTGCCTTATTGACTTTCTGTCTGGATGATCTGTCCATTGATATAAGTAGGGTATTAAAGTCCTTTACTATTATTGTATTTTTGTCAATGTCTCCCTTTATGTCAGTTAATATTTGCTTTATATATTTAAGTGCTCCTGTTTTGGTTGCCTATAGATTAACAAATGTGATATCCTCTTCTTGTATTGGTCCATTTATCATTATATAATATCCTTATTGTCTTTTGTTATAGACTTTGCTTTAAAGTCTATTTTATCTGATATGAGTATTGCTATCCTCACTTTCTTGTCATTTCCATTTTCATGAAATATATTTGTCCATCACCTCATTTTCAATCTGTATGTTTTTAGGTCTGAAGTAAGTCTCTTGTAAGCACCATATAGATGGGTCTTGTTTTTCATCTAACCAGCCACCCTATGACTTTACTGGATCATTTAGTGCATTGACATTTAAAGTGCCTATTGATAGGTATGTACTTATTGCCATTCTGTTATTTGTTTTCTCGTTGTTTTTGTAGTTCTCTCTGTTCTTTTCTTCTTCTTTTAGTTTTTTCTCTTGTGGTTTGATAATTTTCTTTAGTGGTATGCTTGTGTTCCTTTCTTTCTAGTTTTTGTGTATCTATTGTAGGTCCCTTTTTTTTGTTTGTTTGTTTCATGGGATTTTTAACCCTCAGTCTTTCCCTGGAGGAAAAGGGAGAGTAGGGATGGTCCTTCCCAAAGTTCAGTTGCTGTAGGCAGCGCCTTTCAGTGTTTTCCCCAGGGATTCCTCACCCTGGGTCTTCCCTGGAGGGCGAGGAGGGCAGAGAGGATGCTCCCTTAACCTAGCTGTGGGCAGCTCCTCCTAGCTGGTTTCAAAGGATTTCTCACCCAGGGTAGAGATGATGAGGGTTTCCCTTGCACCTTCCTCCCCATCCCGGTCCTCGTTAGGATATGAGGGTGGGACAGCGGGTGCTCTGGGAATCTGGGGTTTGCCTCCCCAGAGCTGCGGTGGGTACAGACAAAGAGATGGTGGCAGGTGGGGGCTTGGGCCTGACACATGATGCAGGGTGCAGGCTGCAGGGTTCAGGGCATGGGTCTGTTGTAGGTTCTTTTTCTTTTTTTTTTTAATTATAAGCTTTTTCCTTTATTAATTTATATATCAACATTATTTAACATATGCCGCAACATACCCAGTATTAACATGCTTGCAAAATGGACTTTTGGAGGCATGAAAAAATTTAATGATAAGACTGTAGACACACTTCTGATTCTGACAGTTTGCATGCATATAGTGCATATAGTTGTGCAATAAACTGCTAAAGGTTCGTTTTACAAAAATTACCCTAATTACTATTTCAAGTATTTTAAACTATTGCCTATACTGTATAATTCCATAGAATATCTTGAAATTATATGTTGTAGGTTCTTGATTTGTGGTCACCATGTGGTTCACATATGTTGACCTATAACTGTATCTACTTATTTTAAACTGATAAACATTTAAGTTTAAACACATTCTAATGACATTTTTTACTCCTCTTTCCCATGTTTTGTGTTTTTTATGTCATATTTTACATCTTAATGTCTATCCCTTAACTGTTTGTTAGCTACAGTTGATTTTACAATTTTTGTCTTTTAATCTTCATACCTGTTTATTTAAGTGGTTGATCCATAGCCTTTACCATATACTTGTCTTTACTAGTGAGATTTTTCCTTTCTTCTAAATTCTCAGTTTTTCTTGTAGTCTTTTCTTTTCCACTTAGAGCAGACCCTTTAACATTTCTTGTAGGGTCAGTTTAGTATTGATGAACTTTTTTAGTTTTTTTGCTCATCTGAGAAGTTCTTTATCTCTCATTTAATACTGAATAATAACCTCGCTGGGTAGGGTATCCTAGATTGTAGGTTTTTCTGTTTCAGAACTTTAAATATATCATGAAACTCCCTTCTTGTCTGAAAAGTTTCTGCAGAAAAATCAACTGATAGCCTTATGGTTGTTCCCTGTGACTCTTTGTTTCTTTCTTGTTGCCTTTAAAATTCTCTTTATCTTTAACTTTTGCCATTTTAATTGTATACCTTGGTGTGGGTCTCTGGATTCATCTTGTTAGGGCCTCTGTGTGCTTCCTGTACCTAAAAATCTCTTTTCCTTCTTCAGCTTTGGGAAGTTTTCAGCTATCATGTCAGCAAATATATTTTTGACCCCCTTTTCTCTCTCTCTTCTTCTGGGACCCCTATAGTGTGAATGTTAGTATGCTTGATATTGTCCCATAGCTCTCTTAAACTATTCTTTTTAAAATTCGTGTTTCTTTTTGCTCTTCTATTTGGGTGATGTTCATTATTCTGTCTTCTAGATCACTTATGTGCTCTTCCACATCACCTAATCTGCTATTCATTCCTTCTAGTGTGTTTTTCATTTCAGTTATTGAATTATTTGCTTCTGTCTGATTCTTTATTATATTTTCTAGTTCCTTGTTAAAATTTTAACTGTGTTCACCCCTTATTTTCTCTAATTCAGTTAGCATTTTTACTACTAATTCTTTGAATTCTTTATCTGGTAAGTCTTTTATTTCTGTTTCATTATTTCTTTTTTTCAGGGGTCTTCTCTTCCTCGTTCAATTGAGACAAATTCCTCTACCTTCTCATTTTGCTTAACTTTGTCTGTCTCTATGAAATTAGATGAAACAGTTACCTATGGTTGTCTTGAAGGGATGCCCTTATGTGAGAGTGTCCCTATACAATCTGCATGTACTTTGTGGCTTTGGTGGGATTGCTGGATTGATGTGAACAGAAGTCACATCTTTCCTGAGGGTGTGCTGACAGCCATCAGATTGGTAGGAGGAGGCACTAGAGCTGGAGGGGCTGGAGCCAGAACCAGGTTTGAGCCTGTGCTTCCACTCTGTTCAGTGGCCATCACTGCCCTACAGGGGTGGGTCAGGTCTCAAGTTGCTGGAGCAGAAGCCCTGAGGTTTGGGTCTGAGTTGGCTCTGTTCCCTTCAAGTGTGTGCTCTCCCGCCCCAGCACTGGCATCCCCACCCCAGAGGGGAGCTGTGTTGGAGCAAGAGGGCCTGGGGTGGGCACTCAGCATGGGTCGTGGTGGGGTCTGTGGTGGTCCCCCCGTGGTCAGAGACCCAGACTACTTCTGATGCCCTGCTGGTGCAGGTGCTTGATGATGGTGGCCTCTGTCCCACTCAGAGGTCGCTTCGGGTCTGAGCCACTTCTGTGCCTCACAGCCAAGCCCTCACACTGGTGTGGATCTGTGTCATGAAGCACGTGGGGCTGGAGCTTTCACTTGGCTCTGTCTGGGCGTGCAAGCTGGGGCAGTCATGGGAAACTGGGCAGCCACCCATGCGTTTTCAATTCACCCTCTGCACCCTGCTTCGGGAGCAAGCAGGCATGTATGCACTCCTCCTGAGCAGAGTCCGGGCTTCCCACTGCCCTCCAGCCAGCCAAGGGGACTTGTCTCCCCTTCGTGGGACACCAAGACTGGGGCAGTCGGTCTACAGCTCTCACCACTCACTCCCCAGGGAGGGTCTCCAGCTGTGTAATCCCCGTCCTCTTCTGTGTCACCCCTCCGGGCACAGATCCCGACCTGAACACTTCTCTTCCATTCCTGACCAATTCTGTGTGGCTCTTTCTCACAGCCTTGGTTGTACAGGAGTCTTTCTGCCAGTTTCCAGTTAGTTTTCAGTGAGAATTATTCCACATGTAGATGTATTTTTGATGTGTCTGTCGGGGGAGGTGAGTTCTATGTCTTCCTACTCTGCCATCTTGATCTCCTCCCCAGTGACAGTTTATTTTGCATTCTTACTCTCGTCATATGAGGTACCATTTCTACTAGGAATATAAAGCTTTCAAACATTGTAAGTATCTGTGATATTATATATCACATATATGAATCACGCACATTTGTCATCTGACTTTATTCAGTTCTTTTCTTATGTGCTCTGGGCGCTATGTGTTGTATATGTGTATAAATAAGTAAATATAAAGTCAGTTATGTCTTCCATCACATTAGTCCCTATTTCAGAGATTAGGTGAGAAATCAGCATAGAATGTAAAAATTGCATAGTCTTCGTCCCTTTGTCATGTGATACATTTCTCGGAGCAATAGTATATCATTCAATACTTTGCATATTAACTTCTTGTGCTTGTCATACCTGATGAGGCCCCCAACAGCATGTGATTTCTTATTAAGCACGTGACTTCACTATCAACTCCTTCACATAATAAGGTATGACTTAACATTTGTGAGATTTCTTAATAACATTTTGGAGTTCTTGTCCGTTAGATGTTCTTCAAGATATAGAATCAGAATTTCAGAGAACTTTGAGAAAGATTTTAAGGAATGACATTGGCCTGTTTTATCTGAAAATTTGTACTTCACTGTTTTCTCCTAGTATCCTGCCACCCAGGTACTCCTGCCCACTCTAGCTGGGTGTCTCCAAAACTGCCTCAAATAGAGTTGCTGCAGCAATGGAGTAGGCAGGAAGAAGGAAAAGAGGCTAATACATATTAATGTCAAGCAGATGTCTCCAAGGGAATAGTTGTGTGGCCAGGAAAAGAATCCCCCACTTTTGCCTCATACTAGGACTGGTAGGAAAGATAAATCAGCAGAACAAGCTGTTGGGAGACAACTTGTAGCTCAGTCTAATTAGAATCAGGTAAAAAAGAGACACAGTAGAGACGTAACCCTGTCTTAGACCAGGCCACCCCTTAGATAAAGTTAAATATCACAGCTGGTTAATGACAGTGAGCCTGTGGTCCACTGTGGTGAACTTCACTCTAATTAGGGAGTCCCTGCAGTGCCCTTGAAGCAGAAGACACAAGTGCCCTGGGGAGCCTGCAGCAAGAACGAGATTGTAAGCAGTGGTTTTGTTCCAGTAATACATACGTAGATCATTAAACCACAGCGAGCTGAGGTTCTTATTCGTTTAAATGAAGGGTCAAATGACACTATTTGTATTGTAGCAACATGGCTTTATAAGCTACCTCTGTTATTTGGATTAGTAAAGAGGAAATGTTTTATATGTTCCAAATAGGATCCTGCTCTAAAAGGCTTATTTATTTATGCGATTACACCCAAGAGCTGGTCTCTGCTGTGGAAGAAGATCACCATCTCATGGGGACTTCTCCAAACTGTGGAGGCACTCAGAAACTGAGTTCCAGAGAGACTGGGAGACACTTCAGATGAATGGGTCTGGGGAGCGGGCCCATTTCAGGGACATCAAATTGTCACATTTTAGAGCTGAAAGGAGGCCGTTGTGATATTCCAGTCCACCAATTAAGGAAACTGAGGGTCAGAAATATTTAGCAGTTCTCCAAGTCTGGAGGGCTATTAACCTCTTTAACTATTCTGTGTAAGAAGCGCCCACTGTCTGTTTGGTGGCCTCATGCCAAAATCCAGATTTGCATGTTGAGAATTTAACCAAAGCCACTTTATTTCTCTAATTAAGACCACACGTAATGAGGGACAAATGTAGGTAGATATAGTTGGTCCTTTCGTGGTCTCCACACATTGTAAAACCTGCACATTCAGCCCCTGAGTCCTGCTTATCTTGCAGCAGGAATTGGGAACCTGCACTGCCTGGTCAGTGAAGTCAGAGCTGCTCTTTTCCAGCTGTAGGGTCAGATTAATTTGTGACTGCAGGCAAATCACTCAAGATTCTAATCTGTTTCATCACAATTTAGCCCTCAGTTATATTATAGGATTAAGCCAGAAGCACTTTGAATGGACTCTGGCGACCAGTGTTCTCTGAAAGAGTCTAAGTATTACCTGCTCAGCCACAGAAACACTCAAAGAGAATGGACAAGGAGGAGGCACTTTCTGCCAGGGTGGCGACATGCTAATGCTCCCGCAACGGTATCTTTCTTCAGAACGTCACACTGAACCCCTTAGGAGCTATTTGGTACATTTACCATTGGAAATGTCAAGTACAAAGTAAATTATCCATTTGAGACACAGTGAATATATATGTGGGTGGCGGCCAAAACAAAGAATTAATCACAAGTTATTAATCAATTTGGGAAATACAAACTTACGCGTTTTCAAAAATGCAAAACATTTGGAACATGAAACATTTTTATGGCCTAATGACTTGAAAGTCAGCAAATTATGTTCCTAATAAATAATACAAGACCTCATCTTTGTAAAATTCCGTAGTATTTTCAGTTACCTCAGATGATAGTATGGAATTCTCAAAGTAGGGTTAACTTTATGGCATTTAGTTTTTTTCAATATGTTATATTTCAATTCTCGGGGGAGAGCAGAGCTATAGCAAAATAAATGTGATGTAACAGTCCTAAGAAAAGTTGGAAATTTCTCTTTTATGGGATGTAAGTAGACTACACAGTACTCATTTCTAAATTTCTTGAAACAGTTGTATTCAGAGTAGCTCTTGAACTCTGCAGAAATAGCTTAGACCCTACTTTTCCTCATTTTCCTTTAAAAGCAGTAAACTTTTAATTGGATTTTTTCATGAATTGTTATAGATACATTTGACACTTTTAATATGTTCAGCACAAACATATACATACATGTATGTGTATATATCTATGTAGGTGTTATCATTGTGCTTTTCAAATTCATAACTACATACAACATATGCTGGGACCACTTTACTGTGTTCTTTGTGACTTGCGGGTCTAAAATCACTAAACAGTGCACACCTTGAACAAGGATTGTTATTTGTATTTGTATCATCAGAGATGTTTACAGTGTGTCTATGAGATAATGAAAAAGAATATCTAAAAATATATTTAGTGCCTTGATTGTACATACAATTTGATATTATAAACATATAATTTATACACATTCAATAATAATGATAATATATTTTTATTCAATAATAATAATATCTTAATAAAACTAACCCTAGAAATATAATGAAAAGAGCTAAATACCATTGAAGGAAACATTTACACTTTTCTGCCATACTGTACGTTGTCACTTCAACTCCCCATTGGCCATGTGTTTCTACAATGTTCCAAATTTTTTGCTGAAACATTTCAATAGCATACATTTAAATTGTGTTTAAATTTAAATTAAACATTTCAATTGTGTACTTATTCACTTGTGTTCATAGTTTATCTTCAGAAGAATTTGAGGGTCTTATAAATCCAATCAAACCAAAATCTGTACACTAAGAGGAGAAGACAAGAGATAATTAATAAAAAGTAGGAAAAAGATGAAAATAAGGGGAAAGACCTATATTGAGGGAAGCAACTACATTTGAACAAAAACCTGAGAGACCTGAGAGTCTATTTATTTACTCAAGAAACGTCTGAGTGCCTGTTTTGTGTTGAGGTACCATGGAAGGTGGCTTAGGTCAGGTTTCCCCAAAAGCAGCATCTAAGGTGGGATTCCTGTGCGTGTGATTTTCAGAAGAAATCTATAAGAGAGTGAGGAAAGCAGGAAAAGGAAGAGTGCAGGCAAAAAAGGGGTTTCATAATTCTAGTCTCAGCATTATCTCACAAGGCACTCTGGAACACCACAGAATCTGTCCTATGCTGGGGTTAGGGGCCACATTTTGATACCCACCAACCACACAAGGTGGGGAAATGGGCAGTAACTTCTCAGGTATCTCCAGGCAAGTCAGCTCCTGTAGAGTGAAGCAAACCTCTAGGAAAGGCACAGGCAGAAGCCATTAGCAGCTGACACCCATGGCAGCTGGACACCAAGCCTGGCACCAACAGCATCTGCACCAGAGGTGAAATAAAAGACCATACTCATCACCAGTGCAGAGTCCTCAAGGGCTTTTGAGCAGAAATGAAGACATGATGAAAACTTTGGTAATAGTGACCTACCACGAGAGTGAGAGAGACAGAGACCTGG
Source organism: Balaenoptera musculus (assembly GCF_009873245.2). NCBI lineage: Eukaryota > Metazoa > Chordata > Mammalia > Artiodactyla > Balaenopteridae > Balaenoptera > Balaenoptera musculus. Next base: position 84,721,235 of record NC_045796.1, on the reverse strand, counting down.
AGACAGAGAGAGAGAGTGTGTGTTTTATGTTGAAACAGATGATAGAACTATTCCTTTAGGCTGAGCTGAGGTGCCAGGCACCACCATTTTGTACTAGGAACTCTGGTCTGAAGCACCAGGTGCAAGGCCTCTACGCTACACCTTAAGAGCAAATGAAACTAGATGAAGCACGAAGGAAAAGGGTCAAAAAAGGACATGCCTAATGTTTCATAAAGAACTGTCTTGGGATTGGCTAGCAAGATGGCAGAGTAGAAGGATATGAGCTCAACCCTTCTTACAAAAACACCAGAATCACAACTAACTGCTGAACAACCATCGACAAAAAAAACCCCACACTGGGGGCTTCCCTGGTGGCGCAGTGGTTGAGAGTCTGCCTGCCAATGCAGGGGACACGGGTTCGAGCCCTGGTCTGGGAAGATCCCACATGCCGCGGAGCAACTGGGCCCATGAGCCACAATTACTGAGCCTGTGCGTCTGGAGCCTGTGCTCCGCAACAAGAGAGACCGCGATAGTGAGAGGCCCGTGCACCACGATGAAGAGTGGCCCCCGCTTGCCACAACTAGAGAAGGCCCTCGCACAGAAACGAAGACCCAACACAGCCAGAAATAAATAATAAATAAATAAATAAATAAATAAATAAATAAATAAAAATTTTTTAAAATGAGGAAGATTGTTTAAAAAAAAAAAACCCACACTGGAACCAACCAAAAAAGATACCCTACATCCAAAGACAAAGAAGAAGCCACAGTGAGACAGTAGGAGGGGCACACCCACGATAAAATCAAATCCCATACCCCCCAGTGGGCAACCCACAAACTGGAAAATAATTATACCACAGAAGTTCTCCCACAGGAGTGAAAGTTCTGAGTCCCACATCAGGCTTCCCAGCCTGGGAGTCTAGCAATGGGAGGAGGAGCCCCCAGAGAATCTGGTTTTGAAGGCCAGCTGGGTTTGATCGCAGGAATTCCACAGGATGGGGGGAAAAGAAACTTTACTCTTGGAGGGTGTACACAAGGTCCTGTGTGTACCAAGACCCAGGGAAAAAAGCAGTGACCTCATAAGAGACCGGGCCAGACTTAGTATTGGAGGGTCTCCTGCAGAGGCAGGGGGTGGCTGTGGCTCACTGTGGGGACAAAGACACTGGTGGTGGTAATTCTGGGGAGGACTCATTGGCATGAGCCCTCCTGGAGGCCACCATTTCCTCCACAAGACGTGGCCTCACCCAACAGCCTGCAGGCTCCAGTGCTGGGTCACCTCAGGCCAAACAACCAACAGGACAGGAACACAGCCCCACCCATCAGCAGACAGGCTGCTTAAAGTCTTCCTGAGCATGGCCCTGCCCACCACAGAGACAGGACCCAGCTCCACCCACCAGTGTGCAGGAACACATCCCTCCCACCAGGAAGCCTGCATAAGCCTCTTAGATAGCCTCATCCACCAGAGGGCAGACAGCAGAAGCAAGAAGAACTACAATCCTGCAGCCCATGGAATGAAAACTGCAATCACAGAAAGTTAGACAAAATGAGATGGCAGAGGAATATGTTCCAAATGAAGGAACAAGATAAAACCCCAGAAGAACAACTAAGTGAAATGGAGATAGACAACCTACCTGAAAAAGAATTCAGAATAATGATAGTGAAGATGATCCAAGATCTCAGAAAAAGAATGGAGGCACAGATCAAGAAGATGCAAGAAATGTTTAACAAAGACCTAGAAGAACTAAAGATCAAATGAACAGAGATGAACAATACAATAGCTGAAATAAAAAATACACTAGAAGGAATCAATAGCAGAGTAACTAAGCAGAAGAACGGATAAGTGACCTGGAAGACAGAATGGTGGAATTCAGTGCTGTGGAACAGGATAAAGAAAAACAGAATGAAAAGAAATGAAGACAGTCTAAGAGACCTCTGGGACAACATTAAACACAACAACATTTGCATTATAGGGGTCCCAGAAGGAGAAAAGAGAGAGAAAGGACCTGAGAAAATATTTGAAGAGATAATAGCTGAAAACTTACCTAACATGAGAAAGGAAACCGTCACCCAAGTCCAGGAAGCACTGAGAGTCCTAGGCAGGATAAACCCAAGGAGGAATGTGCCGAGACACATAGTAATCAAACTGACAAAAATTAAAGACAAAGTATTAAAAGCAACAAGGGAAAAGTAACAACCCTAACCCTAACCGTAGCCCTAGCCCTAGCCCTAGCCCTAACCCTAACCCTAACCCTAACATACAAGGGAACTCCCATAAGATTATCAGCTGATTTCTCAGCAGAAACTGCAGGCCAGAAGGGAGTGGCATGATATATTTAAAGTGGTGAGAGGGAAGAACCTACAACCAAGAATACTCTACCCAGCAAGGCTCTCATTCAGATTTGATGGAGAAATCCAAAGCTTTACAGACAAGCAAGAGCTAAGAGAATTCAGCGCCACCAGACCAGCTTTGCAGCAAATGCTAAAGGAACTTCTCTAAGTGGAAAAGAAAAGGCCACTACTAGAAACAAGAAAATTACGAATGGAAAAGCTCACTAGTAAAGGCACACATAAAATATAGGTAGGAAATCATCTGCACGTAAACATAATATCAAAACCAGCAATTCTGAGAAGAGGATAGAACTATTCTTTTAGTCTAATCAATAAGTAATAAAAGGCTAAACTCAGATCATGCTTGTAAAAACAAGTAATATGACCAGGTGGGACAGACATCAAGGAGAGACAATGAGCAAAAAACAAGTCAATGGATTTATGCATCAAAGTGTTTACTGAAGTACCAAATCTGAAACGGTGGTAGACCAAAGTAGAAAACGCTGGAGGAAAACGTTCTTTTGGAGATGAGTCAGTTTGAAGCCTAAAGCATTAGAGCTGCAGAAAGGCTCTGAAAATGGAAATGCACCAGCCCGTTAAAATTTGAATCAAGATCATAAGAAAAAGGACAAAGTTTACTGTTAGAAAGTCATCAATGTGTGGGTGATAAATGAAACCATCAGAGTGGGTAGGATGACCAAGGGGGAGACTGTAGGGAGGAAAGAACTGAGGGTAGACTTTGAAATTAGGGTAAGCCTATATGTAAGAACAGGTGGTTAGGTGAATGAGAGAGTTAAAAGTATAAGAGAAATAGAACTAAAGGAAAGTCTTGAAGGAGACTGGAGATGGTCACCTGATGGGAACTGCTTCCAACGCATCAGGGCGGATGAGGGCTGAGGAAAAGCCATTGGTGCCCTTGGATGAGGCTGGTTTCTAAGACTGGCTGTGCTGTGAAAACATAGGCATGACTTTTCACAGGTCTTGGGAGTGTAGTAGGTATTGAGAAAGTCAGGGTGGGGAGGTGTCGACTGAAAAAAAACACACAACCTAAAACTTGCGAGTTATGTTTTTTGGGGTGACCTTACTAAGGACTACAGCCTGGGACACAGCCTCTCAGATAGCTCTGAGGATCTGCTCCAAAGAGGTAAGGGAGGAATCAAGCTATGTAGGAGTTTTTGCTGAAAAAAATAATGTAGTCCAACATCAAAAGATTACTGCTAATTACAAAAAACAGACATCTCAAGCTAATGATTTTAGGGCTTTTCTGTGTATGGGAAGATGCAAAAATCTGGGCTCATTGAAATTACTTTTAAGGTATGCATCCTAACTACCTATGGCCAGTATCCAATACAGAATGTTTCCTGTTTTTCTCTATCCTGAATTCCCCTCAGGGCTACAGTGGCTGATTGCTTGATGGAGGGCAACATTTGTTGTTTATTGCAATAGAGATGACTTTCTTTGTCCACAGGATTAGGGACTATTCTTTTCAGCAGCTGAGCTGTAAAGAGAGATGGTGTAAGATCACATTTGGAGAGGTCAAGAAAAAGATTTTTTTTAATTGAGTACATTTGCAAACTGAGGCAAGGAAGTCAATAAATAGGGAGAAACTGAAGTTGCAAGCAACATAGATTATTACTTATAGTAATAAGCAATCCAGAAGTACCAGAGGAGGTTGAAAGATAAGACACAAGATGAGAACATATGGGAAGAGAGGAGGGGCGTGGACACTCACTTTGTGGGCCAAGTAGGAATCAAGGCATTATGTGTCTCTTACAGAAAGGATTTTCCAGTGTAGATATAATTTCATGAGACTTCTGCCATGTATAAGAGGCAAGGGTCTCAAGACTGTTCATTGTTTTCAGGCCACAGAGATTTACACCTACTACTTCCTTCTTCCATGAACAGCAAGCCCAATTCAGTCAAGTAAAAGCAGAGAGAAATATAGAAGTTAGAGGAAGCCGAACTAAAATAGGTGCCGGGTGGGCAGGGCATTAGGAGAAAAAAAGGTCTATTGTAATTTCAGAGTTTTGCTGGATCCCTCAAGCAGCTGGTGAAATGCAGGCACCTCGTTTTACTCCTATCCATGCCTCTTTTCCTTTGTAAATTACCAGTGGTATCTTAAGAGAACATTTCTGTTATCAGCTATTTGTCTGAATTCATTTATTTTGTTTTATAAATCCATTTTGCTAGAATACAATCCTAACTTCTTGGAAAACTTTGTTTAATTGATATAAGGTAAATGATGTCAGAGTAAAATATTGCCAAAATTAAATTGTTCTTATTTTTATTGCTTTTGGCAATTTTCACTTTTTATATCTCTGGACACATTCTGGAAACTGTCATTCTTTTTTTTTTTTTTGCAAATGATATAAAATTTCTGAAGCATGCTAATTAAGTATAATTCCCAGTCTAGGAAATGTCAAGGGTATGGTTTACCATATAAGTAGTTCTGCCTGTGTCTTTTTATCAATAAATCCTGTGGTTATACCTATAAATTTTTGTATACTATCCTGCTAACTTTCTATGGGCTTAAAATCTTTTTCATTTGGAGCTGATGAAATGAATATGGTGTATTTCTCTGCAGTTGTTGCCATAGTGATAAAACCTCTCCAAGGTAAAACAAGAGATGGCATAAAAATTACTAATTCAAAAGAAGTTATGCTTCTAATTTAATATTGAAAATGGTGCCCTACTCCCTTTCTCTTTTATTTTGTCAAAATTGCATGACAGGAGTGTGTCTAATATACTTTTATTAGATAATGTCTGTATAAGAAAAACTAAAACAAACAAAAAAAATGAAATAGGTGAATTCCCCCACAGCATTTAGTGAGATGAGGCTTTATTTTAAATCTTTTCTTCTTAAGACTTACAACATTCCTAATTATCTTCCTTATGCTTCACCTCCATACTCCTTCTTTATATCTTGCTATTCAATTTTAAATCTAATTACCTATAATGAGTTTTCTCAAAAACAGTTTATTTGCTTTCTTTTTCTGCCACATCATTTCCAACAATTAGACACATTTTCTAGCAATAGCATAATTACAAAGTTGAACAAATCTATGAAACTTTCTCAGATCTTATTACCATTCATGTTCAGATTTTGAAAGTCTTCCCCTGAAAAACCAAATTAGAACACTCTTGGAAAATATTCTGTGACTTAGAATTGTTTCACTTAATCAACCTCAATTTGATTCTGTTACAAAAATGTCAGCATCATCACTTTCTAGAGACGCTGTAATGAGCTAAACCAACACTAAGACAGATGATTAATTAGGTGGGGAAGAGTCAGCCAATGAAACAAAGACTGTCATGGACCATGTGCCTACAGCATCCGTGGGAGACCTGTGTGATAGAGAAAGAGGAAAGGAGACAAAGTTAGATAAAATAGACCCTACCTTATCTGTATTTTCCTCAAAACTAGCCTTGTGTTTGCTTTCTTTTAAAGCATAGACTACTGTCCACGTAGTTAAAAGGACCTAAAAGACAGTAGAAGAATTGAAAAAGTTGTCCTTATAAAAGAGATAAACATTAATAAACCATGGGTGCTGTGTAATACGATGCTACTCAAATGTGGTGCTCAAAGTGTTACTGGACCATGATAAGCACAGAAACTGAAAATATGTGTTTAGAAACTTTTATAACAATTTAACAAGCATGTGATTGTTGGACTTATCCAATAGAGCAGGCTATGGATGAGTTGGTGTGTTGAACAAACACGCAGAGTCATAAGGGTGCTAGCTGCCTACAAGTCATGCACAGTAGGGTCACACTACAACACGAGGCATTTTAAGGTTAGCTCGTCAATTATAATCCACAAAAATCTGAGAAACCCAAATCATTTGCTTTCTATTATAAGTCTTTATCATTTTAACTTTAAATTAAGTTAGGGAAGTAAAATTTATATTATTCCTTTTTAACCCTAATGAACTAATGGCAAAACAAGCTTCATGGGATTTTTTGGACATATGTTTTCAGTAGAAACAAACTACCTGATGTCCATGGAAGTGATTGCAAATAAACGAAGACCAAAAGAATTGATACTAGTTTTACTAGGAAGTATGATCACTGATATACTGAGTTCAGCTAATTGAAGGTGAAGTATTAAATCATTGCATGTTCTGCGCAGACGTGGACTGGCTAATGAAGCAGTGAAATCATCAAGACATAAGCAACATTTACACAGGAAACATAAATAAATTCAAAACCAAAACAATTTTGAAAGCATGAACACTGACTTAAAAGGCAATGGAAGCAAAGTTCAGTAACTCATATTTAAACCTTAGTGTTTTGGAGATGTCTTTTAAAGTACTACTTTAGATTTCTGAGGCTGGAAAATAAACATGCAATTACGAAGGCACTAGTGAAAGATGACATCAAACATACTTGCTTGGAAATATTGAATGAATATGTGGCAGTGATTCCATTGCTTGACATATTTGAAAACCAAGCTGATACCAACTCAAAGAGCAAACAAAACTAGCAAAACATTTTTGCTGCCTCTTGACAAATGCACAGGTAATGCCCGTGTTGCAATTCTTTTGGTGAATGTGCAATTGTAGATGATAGTAATATTAGGAAGAATTTTTTTCTTCTGCTTCTTTGCCCACAAATACAGCTAACAGTGAGCTGTTAAAAAAAAAACAAACCTATGAACATAGTCATTGAACTATGCAAAAACATTGTCAACAAACATGGTTTGGAGTTCAATTTTTGTACAGGAATATGTTCTGATGGTGAAGCTGCAACGGTAGGGAACCATTCTGGAGCAGTTTTCCAGATTAGGGAGCTTACACCAGAATGTAAACCAACACTCTGCTTCCTTCATCGAGAAAGTCTTGCTAGCAAAGGAATGTCAACTGAATTACACAATAGGCTCAAGGACATGGTAAAAAATTGTGAATTTGTAAAGATTAATACGCCAAATGTGAGGTTTAAAATTTTTGAGATAATGTGGAAAATGGTCAAAACAACAATTATTGCATAGTGAGGTACTTAGATGGTTATCAAGGAGAAAAACTTAGGAATGTTAAAATTAGGGAATCAAATCACTGTTTCTGCAAGTTAAGAAACTAATCACTAATTACCAGGGAAATGCAAATCAAAACCAAAACCAAAATGATATATCACATCACACCTGTTAGAGTGGCTATTATCAAAAGACAGGGGATAACAAGTGTTGGAAGGGATGTGGAGAAATGGAAACCCTGGTTCACTTGTGGTGGGAATGTAAAGTGGTGTAGCCGCTATGGAGAACAGAATGGAGGTTCCTCAAAAAGAATTAAAAGTAAAAGTGCCCTATGATCCAGAAGTTCCACTTCTGGGTATATATCCAAAGGAAATGAAAACAGGATCTCAAAGAGATATACGCACCCCATGTTTCTGCAGCACTATTCACAATAGCCAAGACATGGAAATAATCCAAGTGTCCTTCAATGAATTAATGCATGAAGAAGATATTTTATAGATATAGATATAGATATATCACACATACAATGGAATATTATTCAGCCTTGAGAAAGAAGGAAAGTCTGCTTTTGGGGACAACATGGATAGGCTTAAGGGTATTATGCTAAGTGAAATAAGCCAGAGAGAGAAAGACAAATACCGTATATCACTTATATGTGGAATTTAAAACAGTCACACTCATAGAAACAGAGACTAGAATGGTGATTACCAGGGACCGTGAGATGGGGGAAATTGGGAGAAAAAAAAAAAAAAAAGAAACCAGTTTCTTCTCACCTTTTTAAAAATGTAATTTGGACAGTTTGACAGACAGATGTGCTTTTTGTCTCATATCTTCAGTATTTTTAATAATATCAATACTTGCATGTAAAGAAAGAATGCAATTTGTTTTCCAACGGCCAAAAAAATTTGAAGAGTAAAAACTGAAGTTTCTACAGATTGTTACAATATATTCCCATAGTTTCACAACAATTAGCAAAGAAGTTATGATTTTGATTTTCTTCTGAGTTTGCTGAAGCCAGTTTGAAAGGTCTTAGTCCATTCCTTTTAACATACCTGTGTTAAACTGATTTCTACACTGAAAGTCATTCAAACAAAAAATGAAGCAGTATAGATAAAAGTTGTGCACAACAAGTGTTACTGAGCCCAAGCCCACACTGCTTGCCGCACAACAGGCCAGTAAATCGAGAGACGAGTTGTTGGGGTAAAGAATAGCGACTTTATTTGGAAAGCCAGCAGACCGAGAGGATGGTGGACTAATGTCCCAAAGAACCATCTTCCCCAAGATAGAATTCAGGCTTTTTTTCATAATTAAAGGGGTGGAGAGGTATGGTTGGTTGCTGTAAACTTCTTGGTGCAAGAATTCTTTGTTCTTGTAGCTGCCCACGGAAGTCTGGTCATAGTGTTCCCATCAACCTCCAACAAGACAAATGTTATTCTCTGATCTGCAACCTTTAAAGGTCAGAGCCTTGAGATTGGGCTATCCTGTATATTGCAGGCTATATAGGCAACATTCTTAATTTGTAGCAAAAGCAATAGAATACAAAGGTTAAAGAAAAAGAGACAAAGCCAATATGGAGTCAGATTTGCCCTTCCCTATTACAATTCTTCAGTGTCAAAGATCCTGTGGGAAAAGCGGTGACTTACATAAGTAGCATTGTTGTCAATTCAACCTAGGTTAGATATGTTAACAAGCAAGAAGCAAGCTCATTTTTTTACATTAAAAACTTTAAATACTGATATAATAGTGTTTATTTGTTCAGAGAGTGTATATAGACATTTAATATGTGGAATCACTATTTCACTCATAACTTTTTGTTTTATTATAACTGCAAAACAACAAAAAGTTCCAAGTATAACAGTGAATCTTTTTTTATCAGCATATATACTCACTTTCAACAGTTTGTACAGTTTTGTACTTTGTTCCTTTTCCCCTCCATTGTTAGTTTGATATTTATTAAAGTGTAATTTTATGTCTATTGAATCCAATAGTAAACATTAGGACTTATACTCTGTATGTTCTTATCTCTTTTTTCCTAGTAATTCAGTTTTATTGTAGTTTATAAAAGTACCAATCTACAACAAATTGAAAATTTAAAAACCAGTCCTCCACCACGGAGTTAGAGAACCAGTGACTTAGTGAGTTACATTGACTACAGGCGAAAACTATAATAACAAACACTTTATTACCAGCAGAGAGTATTTATTTTATTTAAGTAATGCTAATTAAGCTTGTAAAAATAGTTTAGCCTTGTAATAATTACGAGAAATGTGCGTTTAGCCAGGTCAACTCTAGGAATTAACTATGAAAATATGCATTGAGTTCTCAGCTATGCAGTTATGCTAGCAGCTGTATTGTATATAAAGTACGGAAGGGTAATGTGTTTTACCGCCTGCTCTGCTTTATTCCTGATGCCTAAATTAGTTCTCCTGGAATCTCTGTGCAGGTCAAGACAACTAGTGGGGCTAAAAGTGACTTTGTAAATGGAGTCTTTTTGTAAATGGAGTCTCTGAGAAACCATTCTAAGAGGAAAGTGCCTTCCTCTCTCACTCTTGGTTTTCTCCCCGGGAGGAAGATAACATGGAAGTTAATGGGTAAAGTGTGACCAATAGTCTGACTTACCTTTTTAAGATCTGAACATCCATTTTACACAATATGATGGATATAGGTGTATAGATAGGCAAACAAGAAGATACAGTTGAAGGTAGCCCAGTAAGGGTCTGTGAAGAGAACTAACTTTTATGCCCAGATTAGGCTCATGCTGACCAGCTTTCTTTGGGTAAGATGATGCCTAATTTTGGCATGGCTAAAGCTGACTTGATCACAAAACTGCCAGGTTTGGGACCATCTCATCAATTGTTGGTGCTATATTATAGTGATAACAATAATATATGTACTATTGTAGCAATAAAAATAATATGTATGGTAACTCTGTATTACCCCGGTTACTCACAGCATCCTCCTGTATTAAGGATTATTCTCTCCACTTTTCAGATGAGGACATGAGGCTTAAAGAAGTTAAAGTGATTTGTTCAGGATCACAGAGCAAGAAATTTTTAGAGTCAGGTCCTAACAGAAGTCTGTTGCCAAACCCTGGTCCCACAATAGCCGTTTTTCAGACTTTGTGTCATGATCCATTAGCAGGTCAGAAATTGGCTTAATGGATCACAATCAGTTTTTGTTTTTGTTTTTTTTAAGAATTAGACAAATACAACAGAATATACAAAACAGTTTAACCAATCTTGAGGAAAATGGGTGATGTCAGAAGTTATTCTGCCTGTTTTCTCTGCCCAGCCCTCTTCAGTCTGCGGCTGCCTTGATACACTCCCTCCCAACCCCTTCACCTTTCCTGCTTTCCCTGACTACAACTCGTGCACGTGAATGTTAGCTGATGGGGGAGATGCTTCTCCTGCTGTAGAGTGGCCTGGGTGGTGGTAGTCAAGGCCACCCACAAACCCAGCCAATGGCAGGAGGGCCATTTATCATTTGATTGGTTAATGTCTCGTATGGGGATCTGGTTCCTTGAACTTTGTATTAATAAAATGTTAAACTCTGCATCACCCTATCAGTGAAATCCCTTGGAGGTCACAAGTTCTGGAGTGATGCAGATTCCTGGGTCAACCCTGGCTCTGTGACCCAGGGAATGCTACCCACCTTCTCTGAGCCTCTGTCTCTTCAGTTACACAACAGAAATGATGCTAATGATGTCTATCCCAAAATGATGATTAGAAAAATATATGTGTAAACAACCAGTTCAGGGCCTATCACACAACAAGGACTCAATGACCACTCTTTATGATATCATACTTACGATATTAATTTCCAAGTCTTTGAGCATAACAAAATCCACTAGCACTAAAGCCACGGAAACCAATTAGTGGTTCTTTTAGAATCCCAGAGACTTTTGTGGATTTTTCACCTAGCATAGTTTTGCCCTGAAGAAAGGCAACCAGTCACCAGGTGTTTAGGGGCTGAAATCCAGCCTGTGACCCACTAACCAACTGTGTGTCCAGTGTAGGGCTGCAGCCACCAGGAGGAAGGGTGCCTTTTTCTCATTTGCACAAAAGCACTGGATCAGCCACTGATGGCCCATCTTCTGGGTCATCAAAGTCAGCACTATTGTGTGGGAGCTAGAAGTGCCATTCAGTAGACTTTTCCATTTAATAAAGTTCTAGATGAATACATTTTCACTATAATGGGTCCCCCCAAATATTTGGTATTCTAGAACAGTTGTGAGAGGTTCTTTGTTATACAGACGCCATACTACCAAGCAGCATAGCAGGGCTAAACTATTTATAACATAGGTCAACAGAGTATTTTTTGAAGTGCTTTATGGACTGCAGATGTTTCAAAAGGATTCTTCATTCTTTCTCCTCCCATTCCCTGATGTTATGAAATATGACAGAAGGCTTTTTTAAGGTCACCATATATCTAGGTTATTGAAAATGGATACTCTATTTCAAAGCTCTAAGAAACTGATACCTGGGATCAGTAGACCCAGATTTAATTTTGGCTTGCTCAGTTTACATGTTAAACTCCATTTTAAAAATATTTGCCATTATCGTGCTGTTACAGAGACCACTAATGTTTTGTGTAACCGGAAGTCTTTTATCCCCAACTAGGTGTTTTAAAATTTAGCATAAATTGAAATATTGGAAGTGAGTTACGCTATCGAAACACTGATCATATGTTAATAACTGAATTGACATTTTACAGGATAAAGGTTTTCCACGAGAGAAAAATGAAATGGTGCTAAATTCCTGGATTCCTTGGGCCATTGGTTCTTTTCTTGGGTGAAAGACTTCAGCAACACTAAAGCCCAATACAGAAAACCTGAAAAGAGCAATGGAGAGTGCCTTATAATAAAATAAATAGCATTACATTTTTTGTACTTTGCTACTTTGTATTTTGCTACTTTGGAAATATTTTTATTTGGAAATGTTATCTACACACACACACACACACACACACACACACACACACACTCAAACATTCCCAACAAGGATAGATCTTAAAAACATAATATTGAGTACAAAAAAATTTGTTAAAGGATACATACAAAAAATAATTTTTACAACTTTCAAAATACTGGGCAGTACTTAGTTATTCATATATGTAAATATATGTGTGTATATGTGTATGTGTATGTGTGTGTGTGTGTGTGTGTGTGTGTGTGTGTGTGTGTGTGTGTGTTTATTGAGTACATGAACCAGAAGGGTGACATCCAATTCGTGAGAGTAGTTACACATCAGGAGGAGTGAGGGAAACAAGCCTAGAAGAAAGGACTCCCATTTAATCTGTAACATTTTATTTATTTTTAAAAAGACTTGAAGAAAATATTGCAAAATACTACCAGTTGTTAATTCTGTGCTGTGGGAAAATAATGATTTGTTATGTTACTCTTTTTATAGACCTGCATTTTAAAAAATTTTTCAGCAAACTAATTTCAAAGTACTAATGAAATTTTTGTCTTGTGTTCTCTACAACAACACTAACGAAAATAACGATTAAAAACATCACCAGATCCTAAAGAACTTTTAAGACATAATTAATCCCACAGTTTTGGTGTTGATCCTTGTCTAAAAGTACAGTAATGAATGAGATCACACTGTTTTCCTCATTAGTACAGGCTGTTCATTTGCCTGGTACCTTTTCAAAGCGTTACACTTAATTCCATTTTAATTGTTAGCTCAGGCCAAAAATCAGAACAAATATTTCTTGAGCACCTACGATTTGCCAGGCATTATTGTAGCCACTGGAGATAGCCAATGAAAACAATAGACTGGGACTCAGCAAATGATGGCCCTTAGGCCAAATCTGGTCCATGTGTTTTTGTAAATAAAGTTTTATTGGAACACATCCATGCTCATTTGCTTACATATTGTCTATGACTATTCTCCAACAACAGAGTATTTTGCCAGACTGAAATATTTACTGTCTTACCCTTTACAGGAAAACTTGGCCAACCCCTGCAATAGACAAAAACCTCTACCCTCATGGAGCTTACAATCTATTACAAAGACAGACAGTAACAAAATAAATGTCTTAGAATGGTTGGCGGTGATACATGCAACTGAGAATAAGAAGGCAGGGGAAGGGGTTAGGGAGTGTTGTGAGGAGGTCAGAGAAAGCCATGTTGCAAGGATGACCTGGGAGCAAAGATCTAAGGGGTGAGGGACCAGTTCTGTGGAAATCTGGGGGAAGCAGACAGTGCCAAGGCCTGAGGTGGAAAGTCCAAGGAGCTGCAGGAAGCTGTGTGGCTGGACGGGTGTGAGAGCAGCGGATGTGTAGCAGAGCCCTGCAGGCCGTGGCGAGGAGCTGGGCTTTTGCTCTTAGTAAGGGCCCTAGTTTGTCCTTTGTAAAATCTAGAATATTAATTTCATTCAAAGACTGAGGCCAAAGCTATGGATACCACATTTTTAGGCAAAATATTATTTACATTTGAAAATTTCAGTTCTAACCCTACTGGCCATCCTGCCAATTCTGACCAGTGTTCAGAGAAGAGAACAGGCTAGCTGATGGCTGAATATTATTACTATTTGAAAAACATTTCTGCAGACACATCTTACCCATGAGTCAGCCAGGCTGAAATATTAGTATCAGACAGCACATTCTACGTAAAGTTTTGGTTTAGGCCAGGAGGGTAGCCTCAAAGTACTACATTTCAAAATGAGTATTTGGGATATATTTTTCCTTGGTATTTGCCAAAAATGTAATTGATCCACTAGCTCTATATCTGAATGTGTTGGACCACCTTCCCCGTGTCCCCATGCAGTGTAACCTCTCCGGGAAAGCTTGGAACCTTCTGTCCAGAAGGACGGGTGGGCACTGATGGAGAACTTGCTTGATGTCAGGCACCATCCATCTGCCTTCAAGAAAGTTTATGGGGAAAGATTATAGAAAGCTCTTTTCAAACTTTGGTATTTCTCTTAAAGTAAATATTTCTCAGGTGCTCATATATTCCAGCCCATTGTTTTTAGGCAGGTATGTTTTTAGTCCTTTTTAAATATATATATATAAATGGTTAAGGCTGAGAGACGATATAACTGGCTCAGGTTTGCTTAGCTGATAAATACAAGAGACGGTACTAATGGCCAGGTCTCTCCCTTCTTAGTACAGCGCACTTTTCCATTCTGTTTTTATTGTTAATCAATGATCAATTATTTTGTCATAAATATATGAGTTAAAATCTATATTCACCTCTACCTTTGTATAGAAAAAGCATGACCATGGGCAAGTACACCACATAATTAAAGTATGCCAAAATAGAAATATCAGTTTTGGCCAAGTTTAATGCAACCTCCAGCTCTTGAAAATAGTTATGAGCTACTGTTCTCTTTTCTTGAATGTCTTTAAGCAGCCTTAATTTTTTGTGTGGAGAAAATCTGGTAGAGAGGAAAGAAGAGAAATTAATACTAGACTAAAAGCCCCCCAAACCTTCAAAGGTAGGATCTGTGTCTAATTTTCTCTTTACTCTCCAATATTCAGCATATAGTAAGCACTTAATAAATGCAGCAATGCTTATCATTGACGCAAGGTTATCTGTTTACTGCATTTCCCACTCATTTTATGTTCTTCTGGAAGTTGATTTCTCATTTTGGTACCAAACAGATCTGTAATTTTGATTGCTTTCAACATTAGCTCTTGTAGTTTTAGTTATCAGTGTTTCTGAAGGATTTAAATTAAGGTTCTGTCTTCAGAAACCCAGACATCCAAATGAACGTGCAACTATTACCAAATAATTTTATGTTTAGAATCATTTACACACATGATTGGATTTTCTCTTTGCCTCTGAAGATCTTGACATCAAATAGACCCCACCTCCTATGTTCTCTCCTTTAAATGGACTTAACTCTTGTTTCTTCAATATGATTTTCTCCAAATAATCATCAGGTAAAAATACTTTATTATATGTAAGGAAAAGATAATGACATAACTACTTCGATTTATACTTTTTTCCCCAGCTTTTGATTTCTCAGCCATGATCTAACATTGAGAGTTTTTTTGCTTTCATTAGCTTCCCAGAGTTCTCATTTGTAAAGTCACTGGGACCTGTGGCCATCTGTTACTTTCAGACATCTTTATAGCTTTGATTCTATATTTTAAAAGATGTTCAAGCTATGGCATCCTTTTGCAGTAAAGACTCTAAAGTTATTAATTAATCATAATATAAAAAAGATTATAAACTGCATTTGCATATTTCTGTGTACATTAATTTAAACATCCTTTTTTTCCCCCTGCAAGGTCTTTTGCTTTATTGAGGCCAACCAACTGACAGACTGCTCATTAATCATACATATTAACAGGAGTAGTTAAAGCTTTAAAGTCTAACTAACTCACCATTCTGTCTACAGTCCTTGTTTTCTAAATGTGATGACATACACTTCAGACACTGCTAATTAGGTCTTTTCCTTGAAAATTCATCCTGACATGTTTCAAGAACATTTTTTTCCCTTGAGTACAAGTTCATTAAATTATTAATATCTTTATGTAAGTCTTGCAGGATTACTTAAACAATGCAGCGTTCTCTATTTGAAAACCATTGTTCACAGTGAAGGATGAAATAGATCTCATTTCCTTATATCTTTTTTTCAGTCGAAAACAATGGACCGGGTAAATATCAGAGAATAATAGATATTATGTTCAGTAACATAAGATGTTAAAGGAAGGTAAAAAATACTTCATACTTGTAAATGGAAATGGGTATTAGTCAGGGTTCTCCAGAAAAATGAAATGAAAGCATCAGGATGTGTATACAGAGAGACAGAGACAGAGACAGAGAGAATTGGCTCACACAGCTGTAGAGTCTCGGTAAATCCAAAATCTGTAGAGTAGTCTGGCAGGCTGGAGACCCAGTGAAGAGTTGCAGTTCAAGTCCAAAGGCCGTCTGCTGGCAGAGTTCCTTCTTGCCTGGGGGAGGTCAATCTTTGTTCCATTCAGGCCTTGGACCGATTGGTGAGACCCACACACCTTATCGAGGGCAACCTGCTTTGCTCAGAGCCCACCATCTAAATGCTAATCTCATCCAAAAACCACCTTTACAGAAACATTCAGAAAAATGTTTAGCCAAATATCTGGGCACCACATAAACTTAACCATCACAAAATGCTATACAGATAATCAACTCCTGATTATCTGCACAAGTGGAAGGAAATGTTCCCGCAAGCGACCTAAATCAGATAACCTACAGTCAGTTCTGTTGAGCCTCTGAATTACATGATCAGTTTGTAGCAGTTTTACCCTAGTGGCTGTTAATCTACACAGGCAAGTGTTTAGGTCAACCTCATGATGTGGCCCCTTTACGACAACTCCCAGTGGTTTCCCAGCACAATCAAAGGAAGAAAACGCAGAGCCCTCACCACAGTCTTCAAGGCTCAGCTAATCTGCCCTGCCTGCCGCCCATCCACGGCTTGCTCTTCTCCAGCCACCCAGGGCTTTGTTCTCACTGTTCCCTCTGCTGGATGCCCTTTCTCAGCCCTTGCACGGCCCACGGACTCACTTGGTTCAGGTGTCTGCTGAGACCTCCCCTGATTTTTCTATCTGAAATGGCACACCACCCTATCTAACTCTGTATCCCTTTACCCTGCTTTACTTTTTATGATTCTTGTTGCTATCCAGAATTTATATCTCTACTCGTATAGTTATCAGATATGCAGTCAGTATAACAGGGTGGGGATGATCAGGGATGACACAGCCAAGTTACCTGAATTCAAGTCCCAGCTCTGCTGCTTAACTGGACGTGTGACCTCAGGCAAGCTGCTCCGTCACTCAGTTGCTCCATCTGTAAAACAGAGATACCTCAAAGATATTACAAGGACTTTGAAGATATAATGAATACATAGATGTAAATTGCTTTGAACGGTGTCTGGCAGAGAGAAGGGACCAGGTGTTATCTATTACTATTGGTGTCCCCACTAGAATATAAGCTCTATGAGGACAGAATGGATTCAAGGTATTTCCAGAGCACAGAGAAGGATCTGGCCCACAGTAAGGACTCATTAAATGTTTGTTGAATTAATTAATGAAGGAATCTGGGCACATGCCAGCTGAGAATGGGAAATATGTTCTACAAAAACACAGTGAAGAGGTGGTAGGTTGTTGGGCTGCGGGCCGAGAAGGCCTGCGCTTGCCCAGCTTTAAGACCGAAGAAAGAGCCCAGAGTCAGCAACAGAGACATCAGTGGTTTCATGGACGGGGGCACTTACACGTCTGAAGCAAGGTCCTGGAGCGGTTACCAGTTATAGGAGAGTTGACATCAGGTGGGCTCATCGGTTACCAGGGAAACCAGCAGAGGGACCCAGGCCCCTCACCACCCCTTTGACAAGGACAGTCACTCACTGGGGCCTGGGGCAAGTACGTAGGAAGGTCAGTCCTGTGAGTAGGTGTTGGTTAGGCTTTATGGATGTCTGTATATGGATGGATGGATGTACGTACTGTGTAGCAGGACGCTCGGGATAAGATGTAGCTGCGGTTTCTGCCTAAAGGGTACTTCTCTAAAGGGGACTGAGAAGTCAAAGGAGAACATAAAAAGAATCCAGCAAATGACCCACAGCTGGGGCTGGCAGGGCCAGCTGAGGTACCAGCTTTCCCAAGACACCCTAACCTTATTCTGGGAAAAGGTCGGAGCTGAAGGAGAAAGAGACTGTGGGAAAGCAGCCAGAAGAGGTCAGACTCAGAGTTCCTCTTACCCAGTCACACTGGCAAGTGACCTCGGGTGTCAGGTTTAAGGAAATGAAAAGAGTATTCAAGTCAAGAAAAAACATACCCAGTATTTACATAATGGCATGTCCACAAGCATTCAGTTTTTGAAGGTCATCAATACAGAGTTCCAATATGAAAGCACAAGGAGTGGCAGGCTGGGAAATGCCTTCCAAGCCCAGTTGCTTGAAAGGTTGGCAATAAGTATCAGAGGACAAAAGGACCAAAGAGGACACACATGTGTATGGGGGCACAAGTGTCCAGAGAAGCTGTCCCTGTTTGAGGGGACTCTTCAGGGTCTAGCACCCCATCTCATTGCCAAGGGGGTGCAGATGGCTTTCTCCACCGACATTTCCCTCCCATCCCATCCCGGTGACCAACTCCCCACCACTTCCCCTGTCAAATGAAAGGCTGAGAGAGTTATTGAAGGGTTTGGGAAGCAACTTAATTCTCACCTTCCCTCCCCAGAACTCCTGAGTTCACCTGCAACCAAATGAACAGCACTCTCCAAATAGCTGTTGTGAATAGCTGTCCCTCCTCTTCTACCCTGAAAGCAAGATCCAGGCCTTAGTCATTCATATATTTACCCCTGGAACAGTAGGTAAAACACACACAGTACATTTCTGTCGAATAAATTTACTCGTTTTTTTGATAGGGTTTGAAGTTGGCATTTAAATATCCAAATGCAATTTAATCCATTAAATTTAAGTTGATGGATTGAGAATTATGCACTGAAAATTCTTCTGTATCAAAACTGGGTGACCTTCATACTTGCATCTTCCGGATCCTTGGGAATTCTCTTTGTTTACGGGCAGTTACTGAAAAGCTGCAAAATGTGTTCCTATGAATTTATTTGGTGCTGCTTAATTCAGTCCTTCTCAGTGAAACTGCAGTTCTAAAATTCCACCCCTTGAGGGTACCTTTCATATGTTAAAGTACGTGACTCAAAAATGCTGAAAATGCACTTCTGTAAATTTACCTTCATTGAAATCAGGGTATGAAATGTCATTAATGATTTCTTTGCCCCAGTGCTGACTGGTAAGGCTGAACCCCTTCTTCTACACCGGCTCAGGCTCCGACCCGTCTGAAATTTGTTGAGGAGCCTCATCACATTGTTTTCATGTTAACATTTCTTTTAAATAAGACACGAGCAGTTTATGCACATTATTTGTCCCTCTACGTGTTGATTTCATCTACTCTCTAAGTCTAAAAGTGTAGCAGTTTCCTTAATAAAAATGAAAGATGCTTGAGGCCTTAGGAGTGCTTGGAGATGGGGACCCCAGGGCATGGGCATAGTTCTCGGACAAGGAAGGCAGAGTCCAAGCCCGATTCTCCTCCTCCAGCCTGCAAGCGTCCCGCTGCGAACTTCCAAATACGGAGGGAGCATCCACCCTCTCGCTGCCGCACAAAGATGTTAACATGTATCACAGATGGTCAGGAAGCAGCTAAGCCACGCCCTACCTTGCCCCACCCGTGAGCCGAGATGAACCAAGTGCCTTGGCTGAGATCGGCAATGGCAGGCATAGAAAACGGAGACCGCGATTGGGACAGAGGGAGTTGGTGGTTTGGCAAGACAGTCGGGAGTCCAGTCTAAGTGGAAGGTTGTGGTTGTCCTGCTGGCACAAGGCAAAGGCAAGCAGCCGTCAGGGGAGCAGGTGAGAACTAGGAAGACCTGAATTCCCAAGGGCAAAGTCGTAAGGCGATGGGACATTTAAAAATCTGGCCTGGTGGTGAGAAAACAAGAGAAACTCAACAATTAGAGCAGCAAAGTAACTGAAGTCGTGAATGACCAGGATATGCCCCCCCCCCAAGGAAACCTTAATCCTGAGGATTATGGGTTTTAAGATCAGACACACTAGGGTTTAAATTTTAGCCCCACCAATTAAGAGCAGAGTGATTTGGAGCTAGACGTTTAATCTTTCGTTCTCTGTAAAATGGGAACAGTATCACTCACCCACAGTAGGTTTGAGCAGATTAAATGAAATAATGTAAGTCCATGCTTAGCACTCAGTGCTTGGCCCGTGGCAAGCATTTGATCAATGGTAACCATTTTAATAATCATTTGTCATAGACTTTTATGTTTCTTGGTACATGCAGAGCTTGGGGCACACAAGGAAAATTTGATTTGGGGTTCATCCAATAAGAAGGGACTTAAGAGGTCAGACCTTAACTATAGTTATCTTCATGACCAAATTGGTACCACCATGATAACTTCATGGGAATGCTAAACAGTGACTGTAGACCATGCTGACCACAGACCAGACCATCTGGCCCAGTCCAATGTTTTGATGAAGTTTTATCATTTATTCAGATTATCATTTATTCAGTTATAGCTGAGGGCGTTTAGTTAATATTGTCACATTTCTAACTTGTTTGGAAAAGCCTCATTAGTTACTGGTAGCATCCATCCAAAGGGAAAAAAAGGAAGGAAACAGAGAGATGGGGAAATTGTGACATGATTTAGAAATTTTAAGATCCCAACCTAAATGAGAAAAGCAATATCGGGAATAGCGTCCAATATGGATTCATCTTTCCTTAGCTCTAAACCTATTTCAGATTCTTTGTTCATGCTGAATTACATCCTCTTCCCGTGTCCTTACAAGAGCCACTTGTCTGATCCCTGAAATAAGGAGACCATTATGACTAGGCTCATTGCTGTCTTAGATGTATTTTTAAAGATGTTAAGAAATAAAATTCACTTAAGACGTTATGCATTCCTCATGTAAGTATTCCGTTCCCATTTTTTCACATATCGTTGATTTCAAAATGTGCTACCTTTTTACATTAGTCATTAATCTTATTTCCGTTCACAATGTAAAAAAAGAAAACTAAACTTCCCAGATGGTCTGTAATGTTTTCCTGTGTAATTAACACCTACTTCACAGTTGTGGGTGCCCGTCAAGGCCCTGTCTCCTCTTCCTCAGCATTTCCTCGGTACCTTGTTCAGGCTGAGTTGATGCCTAAGACTGTGCTAAATACACACATGGGAACAGGGGGATTCTGGAGAGGAGCCAGCTGCATTAGAAGACCTGGCAATTTAGAGAGATTACTTACACACGTGTCTCCTCTGTGGGCTTGGGGTCTGCATACCACCCTTTATTTCAGTCCGATTACTACTGTAACTTGTCCTCCTCCTCCTCATCCTCATCAACAACAAAAACCATCTGTCAGATAAGTACCAGTCGTCCATTATTTGCATTCTTCCCTTCTTAATGCTCCTGGATGGTCAAGTGTTTATAAATCAAGTGGCTAATTTAAGATACATGTGCTCTCATACTGCAAGTCATCCTGGAAGCATCAGGTTATTTTTACTGTTGAAAATTTGTAGATGTCATTTATTTAAATAGGCCTGGGTTTTTTTTTTTTTCCTTCCTGACAGTATTGACCCTCTGTGGTCTTGTACACAGCAAATGCAGATGGATGAAGTCATTTGATAATTCAAATAAAATCATTCCATCGTGGAAATCTCCTGGTTTCATTTTTTTTTTAATTTTTATTGAAGTATAACAAACATTCAGAAAATGTATGTATCCTAAGGAGGCCACTTGTTGATTTTTCACAAATCAAGAACACCCTTGTAACCTGCACACAGTTCAAGAAACAGAACATCAGCGTCTTAGTCTGATGCTCTCAGTTGCTCCCCACTCCCACATCGGTGACCTATTGCAACGTCTAACAGCTTAGCTTAGTATTGCCTGCTTTTATTCCTTATATAAACTGATCAACGTTGTGTTTACACAATTTAACCATATTGTTGCATATAGTTGTATTCCATTCATTTCCATTGTTATATAGTATTCCACTGTATGAATAATCTACAATTTACTTTTTCTATTTCTACTCTTAATGGGCATCTTGATTGTTGTTTTAGATGAAAAAATCCCCTATGCAAGGTTGACAGTTGGTTACGCTTTTTTAACTGATGCACAACACAGATTTTAGAAGGTTTTCTTGATATATTATCAAACATTTTTAAATGGAAAAAAAAATGGATAATTGGATAAAGGATGGTAGAAGGGCAGGGAGAAAAGGAACTAACATTTACTATTCCCACTGTGTCAGAAATTATAGTAGGAGTGTTGTTGTTGTTGTTTTTAATTGTGGAGAAAAACACATAGCATAAAATTTACCATCTTAACCATTTTCAAGTGTACAGTTCATTAGTGTTAAGTATAGTCGCATCGTTGTGAAAAGATCTCCAGAACTTTTTCATCTTGTAAAACTAAAACTCTGTTCCCATTAAATAACTTCCCCTATCCCCCGCCCCCCAGCCCCTGGCCACCACCATTCTACCTTCTGTTTCTATAAATTTGGCTCCTCTAAGTACCTCATATAAGTGAAATCATACGGTATTTGTTTTCTACTGACTTATTTCACTATGCCTATTTCAATTAGCATGATGTCATCAAGGTTTATCCATGTTGTAGCATGTATCAGAATGTCCTTCCTTTTCAAAACTGAATAATATTCCATTGTATGTACCACATTTTGTTTATCCACTCATCTGTTAATGGACGTTTGGATTGGTTCTACCTCTTGGCTCTTCTGAATAGTGCTGCTTATGAACGTAGATGTGCAGATATCTCTTCACGACCCTGTTTTCAATTCCTTCGGATATAGACCCAGAAGTGGGATTTCTGGATCACATGGTAGTTCTACTTTTCATTATTTTAAAAATCTGTGCAGTGTTTTCCATAGCAGTTGCTCCATTTTACAATCTCGCCAGCAGTGTGCAAGCATTCCAGTTTCTCCAGATCCTCACCAACGCTTATTTTGTATTTTTGAAACTAGCCATCCTAATGGGTGTGTGCGTGGTAGGAATTTTACACATGATCTCTTTTTTAATTCTTAACAAACAGGCTTCAAAGTGTAGGTACCAATTTTACAGCAAGGATATCTTGACACAAGAACCTTCCATAAAAGAAAAGGCTGGGATTCCGATCCAGGTGGTCCTGAAGTTGACAATGGGGTTTTTACTCTTAAAGTTCCACGCAGTCACAAAACCAACCCAGCTCTTTTGTTCTGAGCTACAAGGTTTACAAGATAAAGGGCTATGCAAGATCGCCTGACTTTAAATATGAAATAAGAGGTTGAGGTTTAGAACAGGAGTTCTCACAGTGTGGTCTCAAGGCCAGTAGCATTAGTACTGCTGGGAACTTGTTATAAATGTGAGTTCTCAGGTCCCACCCCGGACCTGCTAAGTCAGAAACTCTGGAAGTGAGGACAGCAGTCTGTTTCAGCTAGGTCTCCCGAGGATGCTGATGTGTGATCGGGTTAGAGCACCGCTGGGCTTAAATCATTAGACAAATACCTAAACTGCTGTCTGATAACCTTTACACTGTTGCCAGACAGGAAACGTACATGTTGAGCACTTTGAGGTTTCCAGGGCAACCTGATACGGTAAATCTGCATTTTAGGCTTCATACTCCAATTTTCAGAAAAGTATTGGATTAGCCCAATTGTAATGCTGCTGAAACCATCCATTTGGAGGTTCAGCCAGACTCCAACTGATCAGAGCTGCTTCTGAACAAACGGCCACCTGGGACCAGGCATCCTAGCCAGGAAGGCCGCACCCAGCTCAGCATTTATCTGTTATTTGCTGGGATTTTCATCCCAACCCACATCCGAGTGCCCACTTTTTGTCTCACTTTACAGTGGGTCTAGAATGAAGGGCCTGAAATAAGAGGAGACAGAAGTGGAAACAAACACGCAAAAACAGTCCCTGTATCGACGTCAGGAGGGTATTCCATGGCCCTCTCAGGCACAGCCCCAGCCCCAGAATATGGAATCTAAAAAAGCCTAATTCATCGAAGCAGAGACAATGTTGGCTGCCAAAGGCTGAGGAAGCGGGAAATGAGGAGATGCCGGTCAAAGTGCACAGACTTCCAGTTAGAAGATGAATAAGTTTGGGGATCTAATGGTGACTATAGTTAACAATATTGTGTTTATACTTGAAAGTTGCTGAGAGAGTAGAGTTTAAATGTTCTCAACACACACACACAAATGGTAATTACGTAGGCTGATGGAGGTATTCACTAACTTTATTCCTAACATATAAGTGTATGAAGGCATCACTTGTCACACATGAAACTTACACAATATTACATGCCAATTATATCTCAATAAAGCTGAGAAAGAAAAAAGTATTCAAATCTGCTTCAGGATGTTACTAGAAATTCAAGCCTAGAAACCACATTTAAACTGAAAATACGTGCTGGCTGAAGTTATCTGTGTACAGTATGTTCCAATAATTTGACGATCCTCAGAAACATCTTACCTGCATGTCTACTGTTAGCAAGGAGGCATAAAGACAATCAGCGTTCCCCTGTGCTCTTCCAGAGACACATCCGTACACTCTTGACAGTCGCAAGGCTTTGAACGATGATGTAAGTCAGCAGTGATGTGCAAGAATTTGGAAGCTTGCCCGTACCACACTGAATCATGAATGCTTCTACTCCTCACGTTAAGACATGACAATGTTATGTTACAATATCTGAGACTTGGTTTATCTTAAACATTAACTCTTGTGATAAAAGTTGATCAATAACCTCATTTTCTCCCCTTCCTGCCCAAATCAATATATATGTCTCCTTTAAGGAAAGGAGACTGCACACAAAGTTTATCCTATGATTTTAACTTACCTCAACCTAAAAGAAAGAACCAATCACCTACTCCAATGTCACTGATTTTGTTTCTTTGTGCTCTTGTAAATGAATAAATCACGGTGCTTCCACTTTGCAAGTAAACGTTTTATCATTGATTAATCCTCAGGGGCTGATTGACTTGCATTTACTAAAAGACCCAATATATTGATTTTCAGAACGTGTAAACTGCAAAACAAGAAAATTATGTCCATGTGTGTAACTTTTATTCAGTATACAGAATATTAAATTATATATTCATTCCAATCTTACAATCCCCCAAAGGAAATCCAATGTTCAGATCTCTAAAACAGAAGGTACATGAAAATACTACTAATTATATATCTGGTTTTAATGAAATTAAAAAAAAATCTGTTCTGTAGATGTTAGCCAGGATTTTTTATGAATACAGCTGCTATTTTTATATGGAGTCCTTGATAGTATGTACTTAACTTGCCTTCAGCAATTAATGGAAGCATTTCCCACCCAATCACAGTGTCGCATTTGCTTACCTACCTTCCAAACCTTACTCTGCTGCTTCAGTGGGTATTGTATTTCCTACCCCACTCCAAGCCTAGATGAAGACCAGAAAGATCAAGCGAAAATTTCCTGACTCTTTCAGAGCAAGAAAATCCGTCAGTGAAATGGGCTTTTCCGTGTTTATGCTTACAATTCTCCCCAAAAAGAGTTGAAAGATCAGCCTAATACTTTTACTTTTTAAGTAACAACAAGCCTTAATATGTATTAACATACTACCAATATGGTAATAAAATAAAGTTATTAGTAACAATGAAATAGAATTAGAAAACCTGCTCAGAAATGCTTCTCATTCAAAATGTGTGCTATCCATACCTAGGCTTGCTTCCTTCTATGATAAAGGAAAAAAATAATTAAGAAAATAAAGGTATAATAAATAAATGTTTTTTAAATGATACAGATACACAGGTACTTAGAAATGTCATTCTGGCTCTTGCAATTGGAATTTAGCTAGTTGTGAACTTGGGGAGTTAACATTCACTTACAATAATGAAGATTAATGAGCAAGGAGTGAACATTTTAGTTCACTTATAAAACAGCTTAATCATCCAGAGGGAAGAAAAGAGCTAGTTAATGTGCTTTTCACAACATATATAATTATAATATGGCTTACGGAAGTGCTTTGCAAACTTTAGTGAGTGTGAGTATTACCTGAAGGGGTTTTTAAAATGCGGATTCATGGATCCCTTCCCCAGAGATTCTAAACCAGTAAAGTCCAGGATGGAGCCCAGAAAAATGTATTTTTAATACCTGATAGCACTCTCAGGAAACTCCTATAAAATTGGAATTCAGATCACTCTTTGAGAAATACCAATTTAAGATGATAAATGCATTTATTATTGCACCTGAACCCACTGAATTATCAGATAAAATGCCCATCTTAGCCCATCTTTCAGATACTTTATATCACTTGCTAGAGTACCAAAGTAGACAGCCTTTAAAGGGCTGCTAATAAGAGTCACAGTTTGTTCATTCCAGGCACTATTTTTCTCATCTTGGCTGCTAAAAATTGTCTCATAGCTTTTAGACTTCACAGGTCTTTAAAGGTCATGTGGACTTGGAAGTGTTTTTTAACTTTTCGTTAATTTTTAGTCTTTAAAATTGCCATTTAATGTTGTCTCATCTTAAAATAAAATGGAATCACAGTAGCTATTGTCTGTTTCTCTTTGGTTTCTAGGGAAGACGAGGAAAACCAGGGCCTCCAGGAAAACCAGGGCCTCCAGGACCACCTGTGAGTAAACAGTAGGGTATTTCATCAGAGTCCCTCTGTACTGCTGCGTGTTCATCTAAAGGTTATCTGAATCCCCTGTAGATAATCATTTCCATCTTTCCACTGTTTAACATGGTTGTTCTCCCTACACCTCCCACCACCACCAACCAAGAGATCAGGGAGGCTGGTGGCCGGCTCCCCCTCCTGCCCCCTTCATTCCTGGACAGGAGCAAGTGTACTGCCTGCGTGGGCACCCCAAGCCGAGTCCCAGATCAGCGAATCCTGTGCTGAACCCACCTGAGCCCCATCTCCTCAATTTCTTAACATCCAGGCTGGTGGTCAGTCAGACATCCGGGGAAGCATGCCTCCTTTTCTTGACACAGCTATTTTGCTAGTAGAATTTCATAGAATAGTGTTGCTAAAGAGAGCCATAAAGATCGTGTAGCCAAGTAGCTGATCTCATCCTTTATCCCAGGCTTCTAGAGGAAGTGTGCCATTTCTTGTGGTTGTGCTAACTCTTCAACCCACTAGAGTCTGGTTTATGTCCAAGCTACTCCGCCGGCCCTGCATTCTCTATGATCACCAATATCTCTGAGTCACGAGATTCCCTGAGTGCCTTTCAGGCTTCACCTTATTTCACTGCTGTATAGGAACTGACGCTGTTGACTGTTCTATCCTGGAAACTCTCTATTCTCTTGGTTCATTAACGCTGATCGTTTTCTCCTACCTTTGAGGCCATCCTTTTTGTCTCCTTCCGTAAAGCAGTTCCCCCTTCCCTTATTTATATGTTGTATGGTTTAAAGAATCCCTGTCATCTCTTTCCACCCAGACATTCCTCCTGAGTTCCAGGCTCCTACACCCCACGGCCTGCTCAGTATCTCCACTTGGAGGTCTCATGTGTACTACAAACATAGCCTGTCCAAAACTAAACTCTAAAAATGATCCTAGATTTTTTTTTCCCTCTCTCTCATCCTCCACATCCAAATAGTTCCTAAATCATGTCAATTCTACTTCCCATTAGCTCTCATTCCTCATGCCACCGCCTTATTTAGGCCCTTGTCAATTTGTATCTATATTTTTGTAGCCTTCTCCCAGCTGTCTCATTGCCTCTACCTTCTACAAGTGGGGTAATATTTCTAAATCATAACTCTGATCATGTAGCTCTTTGGTTGAAAACTCTTTAATAACTTCCCTTTCCTTCCATATGGATTTCATATCTTCTACAGCCATTCTAGTCCCTTCAAAGTTTGTCCTTTTCCTGTCTTTGTCTATCCTCTGTGCCCTTTCTTCTTTTGCAACCTGTAGTGTCATCTTCCGTTACGATCTCAAAATGCCGCACGTTGCAAATGTTCTCCCCAAGGCCCAGGTGAGCTCCCGCACCTGCAGGACGCAGCGCAGACCCCAGGTCTCCCACGAAGCCCTTGCCGGTGCTCTCAGCACAGCATGAGAGGTGTCATTCTCCACAATCCTGTGAGCTTATGCCTCCTGCAGACAGAGCACATTGCTTTGTGACTCTTATTTTCCTTGTCTTTCTGACCACTGCCCTGTGAATATTTTTTGAACCTCTATTTTATCATCATTGTCTAGCACAGTTTCTGGCATGTAGCATGTAATTATTAATTATTTAATGAATGAGTCAACAGATGAATATACTTCAGAGATGAGAAAATGAAGACGGGAAAATAAGTGACTTTTTAAAGGCCAGAGCCACCTGCACCACCACTAGAGGGCTCTAGACTGAGCCCCTTAGGAATCACTTAGGGTGTGGCCACATGCCAAAGGTGAACAAGATTGCTGCTCTGTCAATGATTTCATTTCATCCATTTAACCGTTCAAGTAAATTGTTCTCTTAGCAATGTACTGGTGTCAGTTGATACTGGTTATGAAACAACTGGGGGGGGGAAATGGCATAAATTGAGCATCCCGGAATCCAGTCTTTAAAGGAAACAGCTCTGTTGATTTTTATCCCAAATTTTCTGGCAAAAGAGAGAACTCATTGTAGGATGTTTGGTAATTGTCTCGTGCTATAAACAAGAAAAGCTGGTACAAGCTAACAGGCAAGATTAGACTTTCACATAGTTTTCTAAATGCATGATGCTGCTTTCAAGACAAGATAATTGTTGTCTCAGAGGAGGAATTTGAATGATGAAGGCCTTTATGACAGGCTTGCCAAATGTCTGGGAGAGAAGAGGATTACACTACATCCTGGAATGAGTCCTCAGCTATAGATCAAATGAGTTTACTGAAGAATTTAGAAGATTAAGAAATATGCGACCATATGAAAGAGTTTATAATATTCAATTCCACAGGTTTGGATTGCCAGAGTGTTTGGGGGAGAGAGGTACTTATTTTATTTCAAGTATTAGATTTAGAATTTAAACTCAGCTATGGGTCTGATACACAGTGTTCATTAAATCCTGAGTACACGGTATTTAAAAGAAAAGTGGTTTATTTTGTAATATAATAAAATACCAATTTGTTAGACTACACAAAAAAGGGGGAAATTCTATGCAAAAAAGAAAAGGTTTTTATTCATAGGTCAGCGCTTGTTTAAAAAGAAGTATTAGACTATATCATCAGCTCATTTTTGTATAAGAATTGTGGTTTACAGAAACTCTTTGTCTTTTTGATTCTGGGATAACTCCTCTAGTGGATTAAATATCTTTTGTCTGATACAAGTATTATCAAAACTCTATCTTGGGGTACATTTTTCATCAGCTTTTGTATTTTTTTAAGTTATTCACATAATAGATGACATGCATACCACCATACTGCAAAAAGTCCTTGTCATTCTTACAGGAGTTAGTTAAGGGAAGCATTGAAAAGAAAGGTGAAATACCTGGCTCCCCACATTCTTCTATGCCACCTTCATGTTTAATTTCCCTAAACATAATGTACTTTAGCAAGAGGACTGTTATTTCCCAAATGGTTAGAAATGAACAGAGTTCTTCAAAATCAGTCCTTTCAAGATCATGTTAACTAACATTTTAAGAAAATGAGCTTATACAAAAATCAGCCTGCTCCTAATTCACATCATTTAATAGTTTCACAAACTATTAAACATTTATTTAAGGCCTACTATGTGCCTAACAGTGTTGGGAGCTAGGCTTGCAAAAATGAATACGATGTGGCCCTTGCCCTTCAAGTATTTAAGTTTAACTCACAGAACATGTGAATTTTCTGGAAGAGGAAGAATACTTAGAAAAGATAATGCCAGGGTGGTTTTCTTCTGGAATTGACAACTGAAGCATAAAGTTTGAGCCTTAGAAACAAGGAGGAATTCCTGCTCCTCATGACACATGGCTGAGCCCGGAGGACGTTATGCTGAGTGAAATAAGCCAGTTCACCAAAAGACAAAGACTGCATGTCTCCACTTTATGAGATTTCTAAAATGGTCAGACTTATGGAAGCAGAGAACACATAGGGACGGGAGTACTGGGGAGTGTTATTCCACGGGTATAAAGTTTCAGTGAGGCAGGATGATTACATCCCAGAGATCTGCCCGACAACATAGTGCCTGTAGGTAGCCATACAGTATTGTGCATTTCAAAACCTGTTAAGAGGGTAGATTTCATGTTAGGTGTTCTTACCACACACACACACACACTAAGGGACACAAGGAAAGTCTGGGAGGTGCTGGGTATGTCAGTTACCTTGGTTGTGGTGATGAGATCACAGGTGTTTGCATCTGTCCAAACTCATCACATTGTACACATTAAATACGTGCAGTTCTTTGTGTCTCCCTTATACCTCAATAAAGCTGTTTCTGTAAAAGTTGAGAAGGTCTGTCCAGTAAAGCAAATAGAGGGGAAGGAGAGAGCAAGCTAGGAGCTGCTGACAGAGGAAAGCAGCCTGAACAAAAGCACGAGTGCTGAGCCCCGGGGAGTAGGGCAGGTGGCGGCCACACAGCTCTGACCACAGCGCTGACAAGTCGGGTCCAGCCCGGGCAGCACCCCGGCAGAACTGCTGTGAGCTCCACATGTCCCAAGAAGCCAGGACAATCTGTGAAGAGCTCTGAGTGGAGAGTCCCAGGGCCAGATTTCCTGATAGGTCTCTCTAGTGGCACAGTAGTTGGATTGCTGAGAGAGAGTGAGATCCATTACAGCTATCATAGTATTTACTAGTCATTTGTAGTTTATTACAACTGACGTAGAGCTTAAGAGACGTCCCCCTTTACTTGTGGGCATTTTTAGATCAAAATGTTGTTGTTTTTTATTTGTCTTCTTCCACTTTGTACCTTATGTGAGATGAGCCCTCCCCCCTTCACAACAGGAAGGAAGGTAACAAGAGAAAGAAGGAAAGGTTGGTAGGCACCAAGATCCTTCCGACTGAGATTGGGAGAAGGTGTCTGACTCACCCTACTGGCTGGCGTCTGAGATTCCTAAAGCATGTGTTAGAATGTCTTATGACAGTGTGAACTATAAAAAAATTTTAATTTTCTCTCTTATCAAGCAATAATTAAATAATACATAACGTCCCTCAAATGAGTGAATAGTATAGCATATAATTTTACTATATTATGTTTGAGCAATTAGCCTTCAGAAAAGTTAAGGGAAAATTTTTTTGTTGATTTACTCTGACCGGTGGGATTGTCTGAAAAGAACCAAGGAATAGGAGTTTTTAGGAGGCATGGATCCTTTGATAACAGCATGCTTTGCTCAGTTTCTTCAAGAAAATGTTCTCCCCTTCAGGGCTTTAGAGATGTTCCCTACATCAGGGTAGTGTTGTTTTTCAGGGGAGTGTCAATGAAGATTTTAAAAAAATAGAAGAAAGAAATCTTTAATGGCCTGAAGCAACTCAAATAACTAAAACATTTTAACCAACCATTCTATTTGTGATTGTTTGTTCTGAAGCCAAATTTGTCTTTTCTCACTTTCTTAAGAAACATTTGTACCAAAAAGATTAGTTGTTTACAAAGAATAATTTCCCACAACTTTGTGTGTGTGGAAGGACAATCTTTTTCACCCTGAGAGAGTACATTCTCTAGGGAAAAGAATCTAATAAAGGAATATTTACTAAAAGTAGATCTTTGAACTAATGTTATTAGATTTTCTTTATGAATTATTGTTTCATCAAAATCATATATATTACTCCAATTTAGCTTCCCATACTTAACAGCAATTTTTCCTCACTTTGAGGAAGGTTTAGTTGAAACTTAGACACATGTAATCTGCATACATAAAATTATTCTTATTGAGATGCTGGTAATTGAGGGGCAACTAACTGGTTCACAGAGCTGGCCACAACCCTTCACGATGAACGCACTTTTTATAAAGTATTGGTCCAATTTCCTGTTGATAAGCAGAGCTGATCTTACCTATACAAAGGGAAAAGCTCCCAAATTCCCCCAAGTAACTTCTGTCATCTTGTTTTGAATGAATATTCTTCATTGGAGGGAAACCATTAAGTAGCAATGTCTTGGACTGATGATACCTGCAAATACACTAAGATTATGATTTTTTAAATTATTTATTTATTTATTTATTTTTGGCTGCGTTGGGTCTTCATTGCTGTGCGCGGGCTTTCTCTAGTTGCGGTGAGCAGGGGCTACACTTCGTTGTGGTGCGTGGGCTTCTCATTGCAGTGGCTTCTCTTGTTGCAGAGCATGGGCTCTAGGCACACGGGCTCAGCAGTTGTGGCTTACGGGCTCAGTAGTTGTGGCTCGTGGTCTCTAGAGCGCAGGCTCAGTAGTTGTGGCGCACGGGCTTAGTTGCTCCGCGGCATGTGGGATCTTTCCAGACCAGGGCTCAAACCTGTGTCCTCTGCATTGGCAGGCGGATTCTTAACCACTGCGCCACCAGGGAAGCCCCTAAGATTATGATTGAGAGCAGTTTTCAGAGAGGAAGCACGAGAGCATTAAGCCTCTCCCTGGGGAAGGAAATAGCAGTAACTCCTGAGGAAACAGATTCCGAAGAGAGAGAAATGGACCGGGAGAGATGATTACAGCACTAGCTCTGTGTTCGGTGCTCCACTGCCAGCGCATTATGTAATCCTCACAACTATCACGAGAAGTAGAAATGATGCTCATTTTATGATAGGGTAAAGGATGCTTAGAAACGTCGAGTAACTTGCCCAGGATCACACAAGTATAAGTAGGGGTCGTAGACTTGAGACCCAGGAACGGACCGCTAAACCCACCTTTATTCTCTCACTCACTCTCCAGTAAAAATTTCTTTGTCTTTCAAGCCTTCCAGTTATCTGAGTGGCATAAAGGAATGGAAAATAGTGGCCTTGTGTTAGGATGATGAGGTTTCGAGAGTCTCGAGACTTGAAATGCCTTAGTTTATTTCAGAGTATTCCAGGTTTTCATTCCTTTAGAAGGGAGAGCAGAGCAGCTGGCAATGAGGCGGAACAGGAGAGTTTAACTAATGAGCCATTAAAGGCGGCATGTCTTAGCCCACCCGTTTGACACTTGCTTCACTTCTCATTCATCATCACTGTAAACGTGTTTATTAAAAACCACATTAATTGGAAAATGTGTTATTATTCCTTTCTGTTGCAGGCAGGGCCCTTGATTTCCTTTCTTTTTTTTTCTCTGGCATTGTTTTTGTGCATTGTTTCATTATTGCAGTAAGAGAATCGGGCAGTGGGCTCACATGTGTCACAGAAATTCACCTAATTTGTAACGTGGAGCAGGAGCTCCCTCTACTGTTCCCACTGGAAAAGCTCTAGGAGAAGAATGACACTGTTCAGCCCTCCGGAGGCTGTCCAGGGTCTGGAGATTGTTCAGTGTTTGAGGCTTAATTATAAATCTACATGATTTTCAACGTTTATTTTCAGGATTTTGTTGCAACTTATGCTTATCCTGTAATTTAAATACAAATACTAGCTCATCAGCAGTCATTTTCAATGTCAATTGGATGCCCTCTAGAAGTGAAAGCCCTTAGCTTTCTCTAAAATGCTGACTTATTGTAACACGCTGATAAAACTCTACAGCGTGAGTTTTTGTGGGAGCTGACTCTGGTGGAATTTACGCTTCTTTTCTAAAGCAACCATAAGATTTAAAACATATACAACCGTGTTGTTTCCATTTTCATTTTAATTTCAGTGTAGAACTTCTTTCACCTTTAATGCATGAGTCATTGCTCAGTCCTGAAGGTTATGGTTACAGAGCAGGGTACATGGTTAAAAGAGTGAATTTAGGATGTGAAATTGAATTCATTTATCCAACACATACTTACCTCGATCACCTAGCCTGTGTTAATGACTATTACAAACCTTGAGTATACAGTGGTTTATAAAAAAAAACCAACAAACAGACAAATTAAAACTAAGGTCTCTACCTTCAGTAACTTACACTCTATCGTGTGTGTGTGGGGTGAGGGACTGATGGTGAAGAGGCAATTCCATAGGCAGACAAAACAATTTCAGCTTAATATGCAGTGCTGCAGGGGAATAAACTGGGTAGCGTGAGAGTGGTTTGGAAGGAAGAGTTGTTGCCCTAGTTAAGGTGGTCCAGGTGGCATCTCTGAGCATCTAGGTGACGTTACTTGAGAAGGAGCCAGCCGTGTGAGGTCCAGAGCAAGAACTTTCCAACCAGAAAGATCAGGAGGTGTAAAGGGCCCGAGGTGGGAGAGAGGTTGCTGGGTTCAGTAAACAGAAAGGAGCTAGGAGAAGAACAGTGCCAGAGGAGGCTTTGGAGCTGAGTGGCTTAGCCTTATGAGAGTGGAATCGGGGAGTGGGGGGTGGGGTGGGTAGAATAAGTGGCAAGGAAAATAATCAACTGGCCACATCTCCCTTTTCTAGGTCTTTGTCTGTGTTTTTATCTCAGGTGGTTAGATTTTTATTTTGATGTGATGAAATGATTATTCCTAATGATAATTCTGAAGGCAACATCATTGTAGCATATCATTTCTAGTCTTTGCATGGACAGGAAACAGACTTGTTTGCTGAGAAAACAAGGAAACAGACAAAGCTTTGACAGTTGCCCATTTCACTTCAGCCCAGCCTGAATCCAGGGGACACCATGTTTTTCCTTGGAGATGGAGAATCTCATCACATACAAGTCATTCTCTCTTCCCCACAGCTACACCTGAGGCTTCCTTTCTGATAGGCTGCAGGTTGAGATGAGCAGTTATAACTATGAAAGTCTATGCTCTGGAAACACCGTGGAACTAATGCCTTCCCACATCTGTGCCCTGTTATCCATCACTATCCCCACCTTTTCCGTCTTCATCTCCAGCCTTATCTCCTCTGCACTGAGGACCCACGGTGCAAAGTTAATGTTAGCAAGGCCCACCCCTAAGGGAAGTTAGTCCCCCAGACACATTTTGGACTGCTCAATAAAGTGGATGACAAAAATGTCCAATTAAAACATTTGACTTCTTGCTAAAATACTCTGTGTGACTATGTGCATTTTGGGGACCATCGTGTCTCAGTGGGAATCCAGTTCATAGTCTGAACATCCGTCTACAAGCCTTGACTTGATCAGGGTTTTCTGTTTCTCAGTTTTCCTTTCAGCAAAGAACTTTAGTCTCTTTGGTCCATTAACGGATAAAGGCCATGTACTGTACTGATATCTTCGGAGGAAAAGAACCTAACCATTTATCTGTGTCAACGGGAATAGTAATTTTATTCATAATAAAAATAAGATGACTTCCTCAGAGTTAAAAATAAAGATACCTAAGACCTATAAAATGGAGGCCTGGCCAGTTAATCATTTTTATTGCCACTCGTCCCCCACTGGGGCCGTGGTCCCAGACAAAACAGCTGTTGCCAACATTACTAACATTCCAGTGTCACCTTGTGTGGTCACAGAATCCGTAGACATGCATGTGAGGCAGCTGGGGTCTCAGGTGGAGAATGTGAAAACCAGCACTTGGGTTCCACTCCCTAATTACTTCTCTTTTTTTTCTCCCAATGATCAGCAGCAGTGAGACATTATTAGCCACTTTCTGAATGCCTGAGTTTTTTTTACTAATTATAGATACACTTGGGAAGAAAAGGATTTTATGTTCTTACAGCCACTGACTCCTTTTCTTCATTTTGGGTCACGTTATTGAAACCAACTATTAAGACTTCTGAATGACAGACGTTGTGTATAGCAATGATGGGACAGAATATTTGAAATCCTTGATATATGGTCACCAAACTTGTTATTGGGCCAGTGCATAGATTAAATACTGTTTCTCTGTGGGAGGTAAACAGTAAGGTTTTAATAAATCTGATCGGCCTTTGAGAAATATTCAAAAAGGGAGACTTGTTTCGTAAATAATCTTATAATTTGTATTTGATGATATAGTTTACAAAAGTATCTCCATACGGCATTTCATTTTACCTCTGTATAACTCTGTGAAACAGGCGAGAAAAGATTATCTCCATTTTAACAATAAGAAAAGTCTGGGCCTCCAGAAGTAAGGGGCTTAGCTAAATCTATTCAGTCAGTTTTCTCTTCACAGCAGCTACAACCTGGTAGGAAATTGTTTCCATCAAAGGAGAGACTAAAAGAAGTTATGTGAGTAGAGAAGCAACAAGTTTTCAGCATGATCCGGGGGACCTGAAACATGAGAGGAAATTCTGTAGAAAGTGAGACTCGAAGGAGCTTCAGTTATATCTGTAATTTCAGTAAAAAGTAAAGAGATCTAAAGTAAATATGGCCGAAGGTTAGGACTTGACAGCATTGGATTGTGGTTTCATGGGGATTTATCATATTATATTCTATACTTTTCAGCATGCTTGAAATATTCCAGATTTCTTTGACAAAACAGGAAAAGCATCCTGTGGGATGGGCTGAGGTTAATATCACTAATTACTTCTTCACTGGCCTAGAGTGTCAGCGTCTTCTCTTTTGCCTGAAATCCTTTGTAGAATGGGGCAAAGTGTTTTAAAAATGAAATCATTCAGTGTGTTTTTCTAGAACTTCCCTGAGTGTACCCTCTGTAACCGTGCGGTTCAGTTGAGCCAAGAAATGTCATTTGCAGATTTATCATGAGTATGACCTACAGATCAGAAAGAAACCTTGATGTCAGACGTTTGAGTGGAAAGTGGAGGCTCCAATCACCACAAAATAAAACCTCACTTTGCTTTTGTCCAGAGCTGTCCAGAATGTCCCCAGCCATTCGAGTTGTGTACATGCCCTTGGCCTCTACGTAACTTGGCAGCGTGTAAGCCAGCGCCATCAGCCTGGCTGTCTTAAGTCTCTGCGGTTTGCCTGGGAATCACATTTTCTCTGCATAGGAAGCGCTGTCATCCTACCAACACTTGTTTTTCTAAAATTTTTTATTTTATATTGGAGCATAGTTGATTAACAATGTTGTGTTAGTTTCAGGTGTACAGCAAAGTGATTCAGTTATACACATACATGTATCTATTCTTTTTCAGATTCTTTTCCCATTTAGGTTGTTACATCCTGTTGAGCACAGACGTAGAGAAGAATTTATGGTTACAGGGGTGGGCGGCGGAAATGGCAGGGGGAAGGGATAGTTAGGGAGTTTGGGATTGACATGTACCAACACTTTTAAAGAGAGTGAATATTATCAGTTACATAAGTGGAATCTCAAAGCATTGATAGCTGCAGGCTGTGTAAGCCAGTCTCCCTTCAGATTTGAGAGGTGTATTGAGAGATTCCTGAGGTCAGACAGGGGGGTGCAGGCTCAGCTATTCCCCAGTTATGGTTTCTGTTGATGGTGAACTTTGGGCGATGCCGCTGGATACAGATCCTTTGTTTCACCATCTCCATCCTTACTGGTTCTCATGCCCCGGTGGCTTTAATCACCTCACGCAGCGTCAGTGATGTGGCTTCTGTGGGGAGGCAAGCCCCTCTTGAGATTCCTGTTGCTCCTTATGTTACAGGAAGCTGACACATAACGTTTTTGCTTTTGCAGGACATACTGAGGGGAAATGAGTATGAAACATTTTATGGATGGATAAGCAGAATCACAGCATTAGGGGAGGAATCATTTCTTTCTAACTCTCATACCATGGAAATCAGTCATCAGTGTCTCAGCAAGGCACTCTGTCAAGAATGCAATGGGCTTTATCACCAATTAGATGGATTTGTTTCATGGTATCAGGGAAAATAAGCTCCTTTAAAAATGATTTTTTTTTTCTCCCTTGGAAAGTAAAGTGTTAAAAACTTCTGAGCTTCACAGCATAATTTAGAAAGTCTGCTTTTATGAAATGGATTAATTGCACCCATTGAACGCATTCGCTGTCACAGCCTCACCCTCCCACTCCTGTTCCAAAATGACAAGTGAAACCGGGCGCTGTGGAATTTTGCAAAACAGTCAGGTCACATATTGAGTATTTTGCTTATTCATACAACCATGAACTGCCTCTGCTTGAGTTCCCTCAATTACACAGCTCAGTGTGCAGGCCAGAAGAGACAAGCCCAGCTCAAGTGAGCACTTCTGGAATACACAGAGGGATGCATTTGAAAAATGTCCAAAGTGGCAGATGTGAAAAATTCTCATTCAGGACCCAGAAGCTGCCTTAGCTGCAATCCTTCACCTGTTAATCGCGCTGCTTCTGCACTTCTGAACCAGGGTTGCTGGCAATATCTCAGACGGAGACACTTAGGATCTTTCAAAGTATAGTGCAGGTATATGCCACTGGGGTGGGGCAGGGGGGACCTGGCTGAGACAAGAGAAGATCACTGCTGCTCTCAGAATTTCCAGAGATTCACCAAGAATAAACGTTGGCTGCTGGCTTCTAACGAAACTGCTCTTACCTTTTTTAGGGGAAGTCCCCAGAAGATGCCCTTGACCAATGCTTGAACCAGTGTATTGCTGTATCACTTAAATCCTTCAGATCCCACATGGCAATACACAAATCTCTCTTCCACAAGAACACAATGGCACAACTGTAGTTTTGTTTGAAGGGTATTTCATCTTCTTACTAAGTGTGACTACTTTCCCATGACTGTTCATCCACTGCAATTTCATGCTCGTAGGAATTTCAGCCTATCAAAATGATCCCTAAGCAATCTTACTCTCTTGTTTCTAGTCTTTTTCCCACCAACTCTGACCATTTTTGTGTTTGTTTTTCTTCTACCATCTCATAAATGCCAAGACTGTATCCCTCATTTGTTACCATTTGAACTTCAAAAGTTACTTAAGATGCTGATCAAGATTGCCAACTTCTTTCCTTTTCCCTCTCAGAAGTCTCCCTCTCACCTCTCTCTAATCCAAGCCCTCCTTGATTTTAACATTTCTTGTATCTGCCTGTGGTTCCTCTCTCTTATCCTCACCCTCCTCCCATTCTGGTCACTTTCCTCTTGATCTCTTCTTGCCCAGTCTTTGAAAAAGTGCATCTACACTGTGTCCCAGAGCTCCCTGTGCTTGGCCCTTGTAGATTTTGTCTCTCATTAATAGATCTGCCATCTTTTACCCTTGAATGCCCTACTTGATGTTTTTAACCAGATTTAAGATGATTGATTTTTTTTTTTTTCTTCTCTATCTGTCATCCCTCTCACTGTGAGGCAGATAAAGGAAAGAGTTAAAATATCAAAGCTATAGCGTCAGGCCAACTTGGGTTGAAATCTAGCTGTTGTCTGCTGGTTGTATGACCTTGGGTAAGATAGTAAACTTTTTGTTATAAGTAAAATAAGGACAATGCCTACCTCGTTGGATTGCTGTAAAAGTAAAATGCAATAACATATGTGCCTGCCACACAGTTACTACGTTCCAAGGGTTACTATTGTTATTTATTAATATTTTTATCATTACCCCATTTTATCATTCTCTGCCACCTGCTCATTATGTTTTACTTTCTTTCCCAGGATTTAATCCAGAACCTCCCATTTCTAAAGCAAAAGTGTTGATACCTTTCCAAGTTCTTTGATTAGCATCGTCCTATAGCTTTTTCCTCTGAGTCCCACTTTTTACAATCAAAGTTCGTCTTAAGACTTAACTACATTTCTCAGAGCCTCATGCCAGAAAGTGAGTGCCAAAGGCCTGGGGGGCTGCGAAGCCACAGTCTTCAGGATCTGCACTCCCCCCTTTTCTGTACCCTCTCCTCCCTCGGTGCTGTTTTCTCCTGTCCCACCTGCCATATAACATCCCATTACTCCTCCCCTTTTTTGTCCCATCCAACTTGCTCTCAGGAAATACTTACTGAATGGTCCATAAGAATATATTCAAGTGGAACAACTCTTATACTTGGTTCTACCATTTGTTTATTGCATGATTTGGGGGTAAATCTATCAGTTTTTCCCTGTCAGATGGAGAACATAATCATACCCATCTCACATAGTCTTTATGAGAATCAAATAAGATGATGTGTTTTGCAGTCACATTACCCTGCCATCTAAGAAAATATAAGTGAAAACGTATTTAGAATTATGCTGAGCTGTATGAATATGAAACATTAGTATTACATCTCCCAAGAACACTTGCGTTCGAGCTGGTGATAAAACCCAACACCAAATAAACCAGTCTTTCTTTATGAAGTTTTAGGCAGGCATAAACCAGAAGGTGGGTGAGACATTTTCAGAAATAAGAGCCCCTTCCCAGGAACCTTAAATTTCACCTAATATGTGCTATCTGGCCCACATCCCCACTGTAATCCCGTAAAGGAGAACTTGAGCTCTCTGTGTTGAAATATGACCATAGTATAAACACTTAATGAATCCCCTCCTTGCTTCAGAAATCATATTTTGCAATTTGAGAGTTTTCAGCAGTTTTGGGGGGGAGAGGTTGGAGTGCTGGTATCTCCTTAGCCACTAAAAATTTGTAGCAGAAACATTCTCTGAAAAACAATCTATTCTAAAATTACAACTGTTTAAGTTAATTAAATCCCAAGAGACAATGAAAAAATTCATTTACAGCCAATATTTAAGATAAATAAAAGGATCTGTGTTTAAAAGAAAAAGAAATTGATTTCCCAAATATTTTCTAAAGAGTACTTATTGATTTTTCTCTCAGAATTGGAGACAACGTTCCATGTTGTAATTCTGGTCAAAAATCCATCCATAAGCTCTTTTCTACTTAACTGGAGCTCACTGCAGCTTTGTTTTCAGTTAGTTAGCCAGATTCTTAGATTAATCTACATCTGTTGGCCCTGTCTTCTGTGAGTTTGGAAGCAGCAAGACCCCTGCTCAGTTTGCTACCATTCCTAACTGAAATCAAAACGAACAAGCAAGAAATTGGCTATACCCTCAAAATTTTTCTTGCAAAAGATTCTATTGAATTCAGCAAATACTGGGATGAGGGTACTATATGTTATGATAAGATAAAAAAGATTGAAACTCCTGTCTTCAAGGAGTTTTCATTCCAACTGGAAAGATAGACATGTACTCAAACCACCATAAATCAGTATAAATGTGCTTCACTAATTTATATATAATGTTATAGATAGAATATATGTATAAGAGAAAAACTCATTCTTACATTAACCTTCTCAGCAATTACTGTATTATTGAAATATGCCTCATCTTACCATTCCTATGAATGAGGTTAGGCTTCCTAATAATTTTTTTAATATCAGAAAAATAATTACCGATCTTTGCCTTTTCTACTAGCCATTAGAAAGTTAGAAATATTTCTTGAAAATTAGCCCAAATGACTTTTCAATAACAAACTTTCTATCTCTTCTTATAGCAAAGCTGTTTTTTAGCATGTTTTGGAAAAAGTTGATTAGTGCAACTTTCTTCATAGAGGTTTGTGGTATTTCAAAGGTGGTTAGCAAAGTTAATTGGAAACCCACGGGGCCAGAAGGCAGTTGTGTACAACCTGAAAATATGTATTTGTGAGTCCTGAAAGGAGCCCCTAATGAGAGAGCTCCTAATGAAGAGTGTTGGTGCGTGGAGATGAGTGGTACCCAGATGGCGCACGGAGGCTCAGTCAGCAGTTATGGAGAGCTGAAGGATGCTGTCAGAGAAGAGGGAGGAAGGAAGACAGTTCAGGAGGGAGGGCCAGAGAGGGAGCAGAGTGGCTGAGGAGCTGCGGAGACCTTGATTCAGAACGTCAAGGGTGTGCTGAAGCTGACCCAAAGGCCCAGCCCTGACGGGCACAGGGAGTTCGCAGCAAAGACCAGGGAAGGGAAAAAAGGCAAAAGTGGATTCTTCGAGCTCCGCATGCTGCATGAACTGGCTGAAAAGTGAAAGTGCGGCCAAGACCAGGACCGAAGAAGCTTTAACACAGAACTCTTCCCATCCTTTAAACGTTGGGAATCTGTAGCCCAAACTGAAATCTAAGGAGCTGATAATGCAAACAGTTGATCATTTTCACACTAGCATCTGATGACGCTGGTGGCAGACAGGATATTTCTCTGTCTTCCACTTCTAGCAAGATTTTAGCCAAAAAAAACCCAACAAAAAAAACCCTTTTTAAATGCTTTAAACTGTTACCGAGCATATATGTTCCCAAGCTGAATGTATCTTTAATTCCCTTCATCAGACCAGGCATGGTCCTTTGCAGTAGGAAACTACATCAGGGTCTCTCCCCACGCCAGGCTGATGGACCGCTCCGGTAATTACACGCGAGCACAGTTGGGTTATGAACAGGTGTGTCTCCCCGGAGCTCATGAGCATTTTAAAGCTGTTGTGTAGTTGTCTACTTATCCCATTAACTCGTGCGTCCTGTGTCTCCCAGTCCAACACAAATAGGGCAGAGCCGTGGTATCTGTATGGCTGGAGCAGGATACTGGGACAGTTTTCCTTTCCATAAGCATAATTTTAAAAATTCCTGCAAAAATTATTTTAGGCTGAGAATCTGCTTTTAAGTTACAAGAATTGAGCAAATAAGAAGTGAGTTTGGGGCCAGGCTGCCTCCATTAAATATTAGCCCTGCCGCTTACCAGGGGTGTGACCTTGGGCCAGTTAACCATTTCAAACGCTCATTTTTCTGTGTCTTTGAATTGGAAATAATGATGGTACATACCTCGTGGTGTCATCGTAGAGATGAAATGAGTTAGTCTATTTGAAACCCTCGGTGTAATGCCTGGTTCACAATACACACTACGTATATGTGTGCCATTATTATTTGATGGATTCTTCTGCTCTAGTTGACAGACGTTATTAATTGATCTGCTGTATTCAGGAGCCCCACTTGTTAAGCCTTTCCCTTTTAGCTAAGACGAATGTGTCTGAAGCTAAATGTACCTACCACATCACTAGTCTTTGATCTAATTGACCTTATGATCAATACACATTCACCATTCACCCAGTGCCTGCTATGCAGATACCCCTAAGCTACCTTTGATGCTACTACATACGGTATCTAAGATTTCTCCTTGCCTTGTTAAAAATAGTTGCAGAGGCCAGGCAAAGCCGTTTCACACTAGGAACTCTGAAGTGCCGGGTCCGAGGCCTCTACGTTGCACCCGGGAAGCAAGTGAAACTAGACGGAGCAGGAAGGCAAAGGGAAATAAAAGCCCTCATTCAATGACTGATGGTAAATGATCGAAAACTATCCCAGCTCACTGGCCTCAGAT
This sequence comes from Balaenoptera musculus, assembly GCF_009873245.2. NCBI lineage: Eukaryota > Metazoa > Chordata > Mammalia > Artiodactyla > Balaenopteridae > Balaenoptera > Balaenoptera musculus. The sequence continues at coordinate 84,678,506 of NC_045796.1, read as the reverse complement.
GGGATAACCTCAAGCTGCACTGATGAGACCCTAAGGGAAGACTGTCTACTATCAAAGGAAGACTCCAATTCATCTCTACTTAAAAGCGAATACATTGCTAGAACCAAGATGGCGGAGTAGAAGGACGTGCTCTCACTCCCTCTTGCGAGAGCACCAGAATCACCACTGGCTGCTGGACAATCATTGACAGGAAGACCCTGGACTTCACCAAGGAGGATACCCCGCGTCCAAGGACAGAGGAGAAGCCACAGTGAGACGGTAGGAGGGGCGCAATCAGAGTAAAATCAAATCCCATAACTGCTGGGTGGGTGACTCACAGACTGGCGAACACTTATACCACAGAATTCCACCCACTGGAGTGAAGGTTCTGAGCCCCACGTCAGGCTTCCCAACCTGGGGGTCCGGCAACGGGAGGAGGAATTCCTAGAGAATCAGACTTTGAAGCCTAGAGGGAATTGATTGCAGGACTTTGACAGGACTGGGGGAAACAGAGACCCCACTCTTGGAGGGCACACACAAAGTAATGTGTGCATCGGGACCCAGGGGAAGGAGCAGTGACCCTGGGGGAGACTGAACCGGACCTACCTGCTGGTGTTGGGGGGTCTCCTGCAGAGGCGAGTGGTGGCTCTGTTTCACCGTGGGGATAAGGACACTGGCAGCAGAGGCTCTGGGAAGTTCTCCTTGGCGTGAGCCCTCCCAGAGTCTGCCATTGACCCCACCAAAGAGCACCGGTAGGCTCCAGTGTTGGGTTGCCTCAGGCAAAACAACCAACAGGGAGGGAACCCAGCCCCACCCATCAACAGTCAAGTGGATTAAGGTTTTACTGAGCTCTAACCGCCACAGCAACAGGGAGGGAACCCAGCCCCACCCATCAACAGTCAAGTGGATTAAGGTTTTACTGAGCTCTGACCGCCACAGCAACAGTCAGCTCTACCCACCACCAGAGCCTCCCATCAAGCCTCTTAGATAGCCTCAACCACCAGAGGGCAGACAACAGAAGCAAGAAAAACTACGATCCTGCAGCCTGTGGACCAAAAACCACAGTTACAGAAAGATAGAGAAGATGAAAAGGCAGAGGGCTATGCACCAGATGAAGGAACAAGAAAAAACCCCAGAAAAACAACTAAATGAAGTGGAGATAGGCAACCTTCCAGAAAAAGAATTCAGAATAATGATAGTGAAGATGATCAAGGACCTCGGAATAAGAATGGAGGCAAAGATTGAGAAGATGCAAGAAATGATTAACAAAGACCTAGAAGAATTAAAGAACAAACAAACAGAGATCACCAATACAATAACTGAAATGAAAACTACACTAGAAGGAATCAATAGCAGAATAACTGAGGCAGAAGAACGGATAAGTGACCTGGAAGACAGAATGGTGGAATTCACTGCTGCAGAACAGACTAAAGAAAAAAGAATGAAAAGAAATGAAGACAGCCTAAGAGACCTCTGGGACAACATTAAACGCAACAACATTCGCATTATAGGGGTCCCAGAAGGAGAAGAGAGAGAGAAAGGACCAGAGAAAATATTTGAAGAGATTATAGTCGAAAACTTCCCTAACACGGGAAAGGAAATAGCCACCCAAGTCCAGGAAGCGCAGAGAGTCCCATACAGAATAAACCCAAGGAGAAACACGCCGAGACACATAGTAATCAAAGTGGCAAAAATTAAAGACAAAGAAAAATTATTGAAAGCAGCAAGGGAAAAACGACAAATAACATACAAAGGAACTCCCATAAGGTTAACAGCTGATTTCTCAGCAGAAACTCTGCAAGCCAGAAGGGAGTGGCATGATATACTTAAAGTGATGAAAGGGAAGAACCTACAACCAAGATTACTCTACCCGGCAAGGATCTCATTTAGATTTGATGGAGAAATCAAAGCTTTGCAGACAAGCAAAAGCTAAGAGAATTCAGCACCACCAAACCAGCTCTACAACAAATGCTAAAGGAACTTCTCTAAGTGGGAAACACAAGAGAAGAAAAGGACCTACAAAGACAAACCCAAAACAATTAAGAAAATGGTCATAGGAACATACATATCGATAATTACCTTAAACGTGAATGGATTAAATGCCCCAACCAAAAGACATAGACTGGCTGAATGGATACAAAAACAAGACCCATATATATGCTGTCTACAAGAGACCCACTTTAGACCTAGGGACACATACAGACTGAAAGTGAGGGGATGGAAAAAGATATTCCATGCAAATGGAAATCAAAAGAAAGCTGGAGTAGCTATACTCATATCAGATAAAATAGACTTTAAAATAAAGAATGTTACAAGAGACAAGGAAGGACACTACATAATGATCCAGGGATCAATCCAAGAAGAAGATATAACAATTATAAATATATATGCACCCAACATAGGAGCACCTCAATACATAAGGCAACTGCTAACAGCTATAAAAGAGGAAATCGACAGTAACACAATAATAGTGGGGGACTTTAACACCTCACTTACACCAATGGACAGATCATCCAAAATGAAAATAAATAAGGAAACAGAAGCTTTAAATGACACAATAGACCAGATAGATTTAATTGATATATATAGGACATTCCATCCAAAAACAGCAGATTACACGTTCTTCTCAAGTGCGCACGGAACATTCTCCAGGATAGATCACATCTTGGGTCACAAATCAAGCCTCAGTAAATTTAAGAAAATTGAAATCATATCAAGCATCTTTTCTGACCACAACGCTATGAGATTAGAAATGAATTACAGGGAAAAAAACGTAAAAAGGACAAACACATGGAGGCTAAACATACGTTACTAAATAACCAAGAGATCACTGAAGAAATCAAAGAGGAAATCAAAAAATACCTAGAGACAAATGACAATGAAAACACGACGACCCAAAACCTATGGGATGCAGCAAAAGCGGTTCTAAGAGGGAAGTTTATAGCTATACAAGCCTACCTAAAGAAACAAGAAAAATCTCAAGTAAACAATCTAACCTTACACCTAAAGAAACTAGAGAAAGAAGAACAAACAAAACCCAAAGTTAGCAGAAGGAAAGAAATCATAAAGATCAGAGCAGAAATAAATGAAATAGAAACAAAGAAAACAATAGCAAAGATCAATAAAACTAAAAGTTGGTTCTTTGAGAAGATAAACAAAATTGATAAGCCATTAGCCAGACTCATCAAGAAAAAGAGGGAGAGGACTCAAATCAATAAAATCAGAAATGAAAAGGGAGAAGTTACAACAGACACCACAGAAATACAAAGCATCCTAAGAGACTACTACAAGCAACTTTATGCCAATAAAATGGACAACCTGGAAGAAATGGACAAATTCTTAGAAAGGTATAACCTTCCCAGACTGAATCAGGAAGAAACAGAAAATATGAACAGACCAATCACAAGTAATGAAATTGAAACTGTGATTAAAAATCTTCCAACAAACAAAAGTCCAGGACCAGATGGCTTCACAGGTGAATTCTATCAAACATTTAGAGAAGAGCTAACACCCATCCTTCTCAAACTCTTCCAAAAAATTGCAGAGGAAGGAACACTCCCAAACTCATTCTATGAGGCCACCATCACCCTAATACCAAAACCAGACAAAGACACTACAAAAAAAGAAAATTACAGACCAATATCACTGATGAATATAGATGCAAAAATCCTCAACAAAATACTAGCAAACAGAATCCAGCAACACATTAAAAGGATCATACACCACGATCAAGTGGGATTTATCCCAGGGATGCAAGGATTCTTCAATATACGCAAATCAATCAATGTGATACACCATATTAACAAATTGAAGAATAAAAACCATATGATCATCTCAATAGATGCAGAAAAAGCTTTTGACAAAATTCAACACCCATTTCTGATAAAAACTCTCCAGAAAGTGGGCATAGAGGGAACCTACCTCAACATAATAAAGGCCATATATGACAAACCCACAGCAAACATCATTCTCAATGGTGAAAAACTGAAAGCATTTCCTCTAAGATCAGGAACGAGACAAGGATGTCCACTCTCACCACTATTATTCAACATAGTTCTGGAAGTCCTAGCCACGGCAATCAGAGAAGAAAAAGAAATAAAAGGAATACAAATTGGAAAAGAAGAAGTAAAACTGTCACTGTTTGCGGATGACATGATACTATACATAGAGAATCCTAAAACTGCCACCAGAAAACTGCTAGAGCTGATTAATGAATATGGTAAAGTTGCAGGATACAAAATTAATGCACAGAAATCTCTTGCATTCCTATACACTAATGATGAAAAATCTGAAAGAGAAATTATGGAAACACTCCCATTTACCATTGCAACAAAAAGAATAAAATACCTAGGAATAAACCTACCTAGGGAGACGAAAGACCTGTATGCAGAAAACTATAAGACACTGATGAAAGAAATTAAAGATGATACCAACAGATGGAGAGATATACCATGTTCTTGGATTGGAAGAATCAACATTGTGAAAATGAGTATACTACCCAAAGCAATCTACAGATTCAATGCAATCCCTATCAAATTACCAATGGCATTTTTTACGGAGCTAGAACAAATCATCTTAAAATTTGTATGGAGACACAAAAGACCCCGAATAGCCAAAGCAGTCTTGAGGGAAAAAAATGGAGCTGGAGGAATCAGACTCCCAGACTTCAGACTATACTACAAAGCTACAGTAATCAAGACAGTATGGTACTGGCACAAAAACAGAAACATAGATCAATGGAACAAGATAGAAAGCCCAGAGATTAACCCACGCACCTATGGTCAACTAATCTATGACAAAGGAGGCAAAGATATACAATGGAGAAAAGACAGTCTCTTCAATAAGTGGTGCTGGGAAAACTGGACAGCTACATGTAAAAGAATGAAATTAGAATACTCCCTAACACCATACACAAAAATAAACTCAAAATGGATTAGAGACCTAAATATAAGACTGGACACTATAAAACTCTTAGAGGAAAACATAGGAAGAACACTCTTTGACATAAATCACAGCAAGATCTTTTTTGATCCACCTCCTAGAGTAATGGAAATAAAAACAAAAATAAACAAATGGGACCTAATGAAACTTCAAAGCTTTTGCACAGCAAAGGAAACCATAAACAAGACGAAAAGACAACCCTCAGAATGGGAGAAAATATTTGCAAAGGAATCAACGGACAAAGGATTAATCTGCAAAATATATAAACAGCTCATTCAGCTCAATATCAAAGAAACAAACACCCCAATCCAAAAATGGGCAGAAGACCTAAATAGACATTTCTCCAAAGAAGACATACAGATGGCCACGAAGCACATGAAAAGATGCTCAACATCACTAATTATTAGAGAAATGCAAATCAAAACTACAATGAGGTATCACCTCACTCCTGTTAGAATGGGCATCATCAGAAAATCTACAAACAACAAATGCTGGAGAGGGTGTGGAGAAAAGGGAACCCTCTTGCACTGTTGGTGGGAATGTAAATTGATACAGCCACTATGGAGAGCAGTATGGAGGTTCCTTAAAAAACTAAAAATAGAATTACCATATGACCCAGCAATCCCACTACTGGGCATATACCCAGAGAAAACCGTAATTCAAAAAGACACATGCACCCGAATGTTCATTGCAGCACTATTTACAATAGCCAGGTCATGGAAGCAACCTAAATGCCCATCAACAGACGAATGGATAAAGAAGTTGTGGTACATATATACAATGGAATATTACTCAGCCATAAAAGGAACGAAATTGAGTCATTTGTTGAGACATGGATGGATCTAGAGACTGTCATACAGAGTGAAGTAAGTCAGAAAGAGAAAAACAAATATCGTATATTAATGCATGTATGCGGAACCTAGAAAAATGGTACAGATGAGCCAGTTTGCAGGGCAGAAGTTGAGACACAAATGTAGAGAATGGTCATATGGACACCAAGGGGGGAAAACTGCGGTGAGGTGGGGATGGTGGTGTGCTGGATTGGGCAATTGGGATTGACATGTATACACTGATGTGTATGAAACTGATGCCTAATAAGAACTTGCAGTATAAAAAAACAAACAAAACGACTAATACTAAACTTTCATTGGGTTATTTGTATGGAAATATGTTAATATAAATGTTTCAGACATTACATGAAATTTCTAAAAATCTTATATTTGTATTTGTATGGAAATATGTATGGAAATATGTTAATATAAATGTTTCAGACATTACATGAAATTTCTAAAAATCTTATATTTGTATTTGTATGGAAATATGTATGGAAATATGTTAATATAAATGTTTCAGACATTACATGAAATTTCTAAAAATCTTATATGTTCTGGTATAATGTTATAAGTAATAATCCTAGTTATTACTTTAAAATGTATATCTCAGAAATAACTAATTTTCTTGTCAACTGCATTATTATGAACTTTCATCAAATCTTTAACCGTGGTCATTTTTAAGTCTTTTGTCATTTACAGACAGTCCTGGGTGTACTCTGATGATTTTGCAAATATGTTCCTATAAAAGGGTTTCATCTTCAAGAAATTCATGGAAAAGACTCTGACAAGTACAGGTTCTGGTAACTGACTGTACTGCTGAACTGAATGAATAAGCATTTTCAGAACTCTAATGAAAAACTGATGAACTCATAAAAGTGCTAACAAAAGATCAAGATGAAAAAAAAATTAATTACATGGGACTGAGTGAACTGATGAGGATGAGTATAATTTTTGTGACTTTCTGTCTGAATTAAAAAAAAAAAAAAAATCCCACAAGGACTCAGAGGCAAAGAATATACAAATCAATTTTCACTGCAAAGTAAAGGAGCTGTTACAGTGGAGGATTACTGGACTGAATGTCAATATTATGACATAGTATGAGTGTGTTTCATGTTTGGTAATTGCAATCATTGTTGCTTTTGTTGTGGTCATCCATGTACAATGCTTGGTGTCAGTCTATTTATGTCTTGTAAAAATAAAATACAGTGTGTGTGTGTGTGAATAAAAAAAAAAAAAAAGAATACATTGCTAAAAAAAAAAAAAAAAAAAAAAATAGTTGCAGAAGGATCAATGTGTATGGAGTCTCATGTCTCCTGAGTTTCAAGAGTGAGTTCCTAACTTGCACCTTCTTGGCCGGAAACTTTGTGAAACAACCCCCAACTCAGTAATTGCTTTCCTCTTCGCTTCAACTACCTGACCTGGAATACGTCACACAAAGCTGGCTGATGGAAAAAGAACCTGAAAAATACATAGTGCCTTGAGAATTCTTTTCTGACATTAGCTCTGTTTTGATTCCAGCAAGGTAACAGCGTCGTTTGTCTTTCCAACCATAGTCAGCTCCGTTCCTCACAAGGCCTATTATTTTCTCACGAGTTATGTCAGCCTCCTTCCATCATCCATCACTACATCTTGCTGTTCTCAACATTTAATGGCACAAAGTAAAGCCTTCATGTCAGATCTTCTGTCACAGGCCGTTCCTAAGAAACATCCGTCATAAACGTTGACCAACATTAATCTTTTCAAGATAACCTAAGGTGTTACCTATGTCAGTGAGTGCAGCTAGCAGATATTCCTTAAAATGTTTCTTCACTTTCCAAAGCTTTCGTTCCCTTTTTAAAATAATAATCTTTGTATAATAGTGACTTTGGTTGGCTGAATCACGATCTTTCAGTGTCTTATCTTCTGAGAACTTTGCTTCTGTAACATTTTCTCTCTTCCTAAGAGCTTTAGAGGTGCGGATGAAATACGCAGTCTCTTTTCTGAGATAGCTGAATCTATTTTGGCCTGAACTACCTAAATTAAAATCATGTTAATCTTTGCATTTTCTTACACCCCTTTCCCCAAAATTTAATCCCTGAAAAACTCAGAGAACGCTTCTCTTCCTGGAAGTTTTAGGGACAGACAAATGTCTTTACTTCCTTCCTACCCACCCAAAGCTCAGCATGGTGCTTCGTGAATATTTCCACATCTTCTGAAAACTACATGTATTTAAATGTCTTAAGCCCAAGGTTATATAGCAGATATCTTTTTCTGGCCTGAAAGTCCGTGGGAAGCCCATTTTCACCCAACTAATTCAAAAAAGTAAAGCAATAGCAAAAAAATATTTTTCCCTTATTTTTTAAGGTAATAACACGTGCGCATACATTTCCATAATTCATTGATAAAAGCCCTATAAGAAGTGTCAAACATAAACTGAAGCTCTTCAGCCTCTTCCCTTGAGGAGTTTTATGGGTAAGATTCCTTTTAATAAGGAATATGCTGATGGCCGACCTTTTAGTAAAATGTTACGTGTTCCCAGTTAGGACCTTTCTTTGGATCCATGCAGGATTTAACCTAGAAACACGTTTAAGAACCAGATAAGTTAATGTCCATGTGATTCTCTGTTAATTAGAATACTTGACCGAACAGACACTCCCTTCTTCTTACCTGTGAGATTTTAAGAGTTCTTAGATACATTATTTAAATACACATTGTTTTGGTAAATGTTTACGTATGTCTTTGATTTGTTTCTAATACAGGGACCTCCTGGAATACAAGGAATGCGACAGACTCTTGATGGATATTATCACAAGGTATGGCTTCTTTCACTCACATCATATATACAGAGATTTTATGTGATGGTGTTTTTGAAAAATAAAATAAACTTAATTGCTAACTGCTCAGACTTTGAAACATAATCACATATACTTAACATCTTTCCATAATGAAAATATGTTTCCAAAAAAGTATTTTGATCAGCATCTTTTTACAAAACCAGGATTTTATCTTTATTTATTTTTGGCTGGGTTGGGTCTTCGTTGCTGAGCACGGGCTTTCTCTAGTTGTGGCGAGCAGGGGCTTCTCTTCGTTGCGGTGCACGGGCTTCTCATTGTGGTGGCTTCTCTTGTTGCGGAGCAAGGGCTCTAGGCGTGCAGACTTCAGTAGTTGTGGCTCGTGGGCTTAGTTGCTCCGTGGCATGTGGGATCCTCCCAGACCAGGGCTCGAACCCGTGTCCCCTGCTTTGGCAGGTGGATGCTTAAGCACTGTGCCACCAGGGAGGTCCCTATCTTTACTTTTAAAAAGTTTATTTCAAAGTTTGCAAAATTTCATGCAAAAAATTAATGTAAAAGACATGTTTCACCATTGATAGCGTCATATATGTGGTTTCCCTGAGGGCAGAAAGAGATGATTTGCTACCTTAGAGCTCTGGGTAGTGCAACAGGTGATAGATTTCTTACCAAACTAACAGGTGCTACACTAAAATCTCAAGCAAAGGTTTACATACTATGGGTCAAGACTGAAGTCTCCCACCTTTCAGGAAGGAGCCACTTTAACTTCACCAAGATTTTTAATTACCATTGGTTTGGATGGAATATGACATGGAAGGATCTGACGGCCAAAAGGCAAGACAGTTTTGCCCCCAATTCTACAAGGAAGCACAGCAGACGGAGAAGAATGGGTGTGGGCAACCGAGTGTGACTCAGAGACCTAAGTGAGACCATTGGTTGGCTCACCATTCAGCACATATTTGGGGTCTGATCGCTTTGTGGGGGGCATTCTGGCCACTGACTCGGATCCCGTATTACATCATAGTTTATCACTAATAAGCTGCAAATTTGGAGAAACTCCCCTTTATGTCTGTCCTGTGTTCTTGGTCTCCCTTTCTGTAGATTCCTCTGGCTACTGTTGTTCCTCTGTTTAAAAACCCAAAGAAACACTCTGTGCCTGTGCCAGCAGAGGCCTTGAAGGCAGCAGGTGCACAGAAAATGACAAGCTAATTAATTCGAAATCCCAATTCTTCCATCAGATTAAGTTCAGCATGAAGACGTGGATCGTTTGTGGCTGATAAATTTAAAATCAAAAGTGTGGAAAGTCTCTTTCACTTCCTGCATAATCCTATCTTAACTTTTCTCATTCCTTAGATTTTCCAGGGAATATTGTATTAGCAGGAACATATGAGGTATATTTTATGATCCTTTAGTAAACATTTTCTGTATAGATCTCTCTGTACTAGCTTTTTCACAACCATAAGGCTTGGCCCACATGAAAAAAAGTAAGAGAAGCATATCTAAAATTACTCAATTAAAATACACTGCATTTCTGTAATGACATCTACTGGTACAAAATAGGATCTCCTATAAATGCTTCAAAATAATGAGAATGAGTTGGCTCTGATATAACAGTGTCAGCTAAAAAAAACTTAAAGAACACTGTGTATTACTACCACCCTTGGTATAAAATTTACCAAGTCGCTACTCAGCTACTTAGATATTTGCATCCTTTGCAAAACTTTTCATGCTCATCTCTTTACAAGTCTCTCAACGCTACTTCTGTATATAGTTTATCTTGCCAACGAGTCAGTTTTCCCTTAAATGAAGATATGTAGCGCATTTATATTTTAGAATCTGAAGTTGAGAACATAAATTTTTTCCTTTAAGATTTTATTTCCGCCAAAATGAGGCTGACCGGAGAAGGTGAGTGGAGAGTCTTGCTAACAGCAAACCAGTTCTCTGAATTTAGCTGTTGACTCACCTAAAAGAACTCCAGCTATTGTTACTACCATTGTTACTACAGGGCTGAGGCTCACAGGTGTTTAGTCCACCTGTGCTCAGAAGGTGACTTCAGAATTGGAGCACAGCTGGGTAAAGAGGGGCGACCATAGCATCTCTTCCCCAAATGAAACACCATTACCAGTTAACATCAGAAGGCTTTAGACCCGCCTGGGAATTAATGGAAGGTAACTTTCCAAATACTTGACTGTTTCCTTCTGAGAATAGTTAGGGCTGTTCCAGGGAGGTCCCACCAGGATGGATGGATGGAGGTAGGGCCCACCTTCTCAGCACCTACACTGAGCACCTTTCTGGGTTGTAACCGCCACCTCTTCACCCTCGGCTTCACAAAAGAAAGGGCCAAGTGTGCCATGGTGAATGAGATGCCTGTTTGCACTTGGCCATGTCCCCAGCAGGCCACCCCCACCGCTTTGGGATACTGAGCTTGTTTCAATTTACAGTTCATCGCATGCCTGATGGTCTGGCTGTCGCGAATAAGCACAGAGAGAAGGGGGGCCCTGAGTGAGACGTTCCTGGAGAGTAAATAATGGACCATGTATTGAAACATACAAAGTGACATTCCAAGGTTAAACTAATCTCCCCGTTTAAATTGGCGTTGATTTTTGTAACGTCTGCACTTGAGTCCTGGGCCTCGGCACCTCAGCTCGCAGCAGCTCAGCCGTCCCGCAGCCTGGGTTCTGCGGAAGCAGCTGCGCCTGGGAGAGTGAGTGGCCGACCACTCATACACCTCCCCTCCCCTTCCTCGCCTGAAAGAGCTCCTGGCTCATTCCCTCATCCCAGGAATCCTCAAAGGCAAAGGAATTGCCTTTGGCCCCTGTACAAGAGTTGATTGTTTTCCCCTACAATTTTCCTTGTCATCAGAGGAAGAAGCTCAGTCCTAAGGAGCCCTCTCCTCTCACAGCACAAATCAAAAAGAGAATTGGGGAAGAAAAAAAAGGAAGTGAGGAAAAGAGAGACGAAGGAGGGAGGTCAAGACAGTTATATAAGTATGTTTCTACGTATTTTGCACGCCCACTCGAGGATGCAAAGAATGAAAGGTAGATTCCCCTCTCCATCACACAAATAATTTGCACAGCGCTGCTCCCATTCTGCAAGACTGGTTGCAAAGAAGCAGCAAGGCTGAGCATATTCTTCCCCTCAAGGAAAATCTGCTCACAATCCAGCAACCTGCTCTGCATTGTCTCCAGCTCTGGGGATTTTAATAAAAATTTGATAGGTTCTGTCAACTGCTAAAGCCGTCAGATCCAGAGCTCCTTACAACAATCTAGATGGGAAAGAGAAAAAAAAAAAAGCATTCCCTGTGGAGGCCAGGTACTTGCAGGTTTTACATTCCATATTGGTTTTTAAGGATCCACATGGAAAATGTGTAGTTGGTTATCTTAACATCACCACCCTCCGTGCAATTTGCAGAGAAATCAGTCTCATCTGTTGGAGATTGATGCTATGTCTCCCGGCAACCAATTCCAGTGTTCACTTCTCCAAATTGTTGATCCAAAAAAACCAATTTGCTAGCAAAATCATCTGTTTTTCCTTTCAGGTATCAAACCACAACTTCATTTTCATACGCACAGACTAGAAAGGACAGAAAACATTTCTCCAGAATCAAATACTCAAGGTCTTTCCAAGCAGTGAGTTGAACCCAAAGATAGCACAGAAAGTGAAGGCCTCCTTGGAAACACTGGAGGCAACCCTTCTGGGCCTGGAAGATTTAGAAATAAAATTTAAGTCCTAACTTCCTGTCTCCCCCTTCCAGTGCCCCAGGATCCACTAGCTTTGGAAAACATCATAGATTTAGGCACAGACATACGGATTTTTGGATTTTAGCAGTATTACAGAGAAACTGAAACTCACCTGGGCCCGGCTGCTCCCCTCTGTGGCCCACCACACTCGGAGCTGGTGAGATGTGTTCCTGCGAGGGCCTGAGAAGCTGGACTTAGTGCCAGCCTTGGGCCTTTTTTCCAAGTGAGCACAGCCCTCTTAGACCACATGTTCTATTTAACTTACTAGGGCTACTGTAATGAAGCAAACTGAGTGGCTTAACCCCCAGAAATGTGTTATCTCACAGCTCCGGAGGTGTTGACAGGGCCACGCTGTCTCTGGAGCTGCCGGGAGGGGTGTATTCCAGGCCTCACTCCCAGCTTCTGGTGGCTCCTTGGCTTGTAGTACCTCCAGCTTTGTTCTTCTTTCTCAAAATGACTTTGGCTATTCAGAGTCTTTCATGGTTCCATATAAATTTTAGGATTATCTGTTCTAGTTCTGTGAAAAACTATAATCGATATTTTGATAGAGGTTGCATTAAATCTGTAGATTGCTTTGGGTTGTATGGCCATTTTAACAATATTAGTTCTTCCAGTCCATGAATATGGGATATCTTTCCATTTCTTTGGATCATCTTCATTTCCTGAATTATTGTTTTAGAGTTTTCAGAGCATGGATCCTTCAACTTTTCAGTTAAGTTTATACCTAGGTATTTTATTCTTTTTGATTTGATTTTAAATGGGATTGTTTTCTTGCTTTCTCTTTCAGATAGTTCATTATTAGTGTATAGAAAAGCAACAGATTTTTGTATGTTTATCTCACATCCTGCAACTTTACTGAATTTGTTTATTAGTTCTAATAGTTTTTTGATGGAGACTTTGAGGTTTTCTATATATAGTATCAAGTCATCTGCCAAAAGTGACAGTTTTACTTCTTTCCTTCCCATTTGGGTGCCTTTTATTTCTTTTTTCATATCTGATTACTGTGGCTAGGGCTTCCAATACTATATTAAATAGAAGTGCAAAAACGGGCATACACGTTTTCTTCCTGATTTTAGAGGAAAGGCTTTCAGGTTTTCACTGATGAATGAGATGTTAGCTATAGGTTTGTCATAAATGTCATTTATTATGTCAAGATATGTTTCCTCTACACCAACTTTGATGAGAATTTTTATCATGAATGGATGTTGAATTTTGTCAAATGCTTTTTCTGTGTCTATTGAGATTACCCTGTGATTTTTATCCTTCCTTTTGTTAGTGTGGTGTATCACATTGGTTGATTTGTGGGTATTGAACCATCCTTACATCCCTGGAATAAATCCCACTTGATCATAGTGTGTGATCCCTTTTATATATTGTTGAATTCAGTTTACTCATATTTTGTTGAGGATTTTTGCATCTATGTCCATCAGAGATTTTTTTTTTTTGTAGTTTCTTCATCTGGTTTTGGCATCAGAGTAATGGTGACCTTGTAGAATGAATTTGGGAGTGTCCCCTCCTCTTCAAATTTTTGGAATAGTTTGAGAAGGGTAGGTATTAGCTCTTCTTAATATGTTTGGTAGAATTCCCCTGTGAATCTATGTGGTCCTGGACTTTTGTTTGCTTGGAGCTTTTTTTTTTAATTACAAATTCAGTTTTGCTACTAGTGACTGATCTGTTCATTTAGTCTATTTCTTCCTTATTCAGTCTTGGAAGATTGTATTTTACTAGAAATTTGTCCATCTCTTCTAGGTTGTCCAATTTGTTGGCCTATAACTGTTTGTAGTATTATCTTAAAATGTTTTGTATCTCTGTGGTATCAGTTTTTATTTCTCCTCTTTCATTTCTTATTTTATTTGGGTCCTTTCTCTTTTTTTCTTGATGAGCCTCACTAAAGGCTTATCAACTTTATCTTTTAAAACAACCAGCTCTTGGTTTCATTGTTCTTTTCTATTTTTTGTCTCTATTTATTTATTTCCTCTATGATATTTATTATTTCCTCCCTTCTGCTGTTTTTCTTTTTATCATTCCTTTAGATGAGAAGTTAGGTTTTTTATTTGAAGTTTTTTTGTTTGTTTGTTTCTTGAGGTAAGCCTGTATCACTATGAACTTCCCTCTTAGGACTGCTTTTACTACATCCTATAGATTTTGGAAAGTTGTGTTTTTATTTTATTTATTTTTTTGTCTCAAGGAATTTTCTGATTTCTTCTTTGATTTCAGCATTGATCCATTGATTTTTTAGTAACATGTTGTTTAGTCTCCACATGTTTGTGTTTTTCCCATTTTTCTTCCTATAATTGATTTCTAGTCTCATACCATTGTGGTTGGAATAAATGCTTGATACATTTTCTATCCTGTTAAATTTATTCAAACTTGTTTTGTGGCCTAGCATGTGATCTATCCCAAAGAACATTCCATGTGCACTTGAAAAGAATGTTTCTTTTGCTCTTTTTGGATGGACTGTCTTATAGATATCTATTAAGTCCAACTAGTCTAGTGTGTCATTCAAGACTACTATTTCCTTATTGATTTCCTTTCTGGATGATCTGTCCATTGAAGTAAGTGGGGTGTTAAAGTCCCCTACTATTACTGTACAGCAAGTCCCCTATATACGAACCTTCAAGTTGTGCACTTTCAAAGATGCAAACGTGCCTTCGCATGTCTGATCAGGTAAGTTAGTTCACATGTCTGGCATACGTTGTCATGTGCATGCATCCTCTACGAGTGGTTGAGCTTTTGTGTACTTTACTGTTCAGTATTGTATAGGGTACAATAGTACAGTATCTTTATTTCAAGCCCAGCATGTCCGGAAGCAAGCGTAAAAGCAGCGGTATATAGCCGATTGTGCTAGTTGGGCACCTAGGCTAACTTTGTTGGACTTACAAACAAACTGGATTTACCAATATGCTCTTGGAACAGAACTCATTCATATGTAGGGGACTTACTGTACTGTCATTTTCTCCCTTCCTATCTGTTAATATTTGCTTTATATGTTTAGGTGCTTCTGTATTGGGTGCATATATGTTAACGAGTATAGTATCCTCTTCTTGCATTGATCCATTCATCATTATATAATGCCCTTCTTTGTCTTTTGTTATTGACTTTGTTTTAAAGTCTATTTTGTCTAGTAGGAGTATTGCTACCCCCACTTTCTTGTCACTTCTATGTGCATGAAATATCTTTTTCCATCCCCTCACTTTCAGTTTGAAGTGAGTCTCTTGTAAACATTATATAGATGGGTCTTGTTTTATTTATCCAATCAGCCACCCTATTTCTTCTTATTGGAACATTTAGTCCATTGACATTTAAAGTGAACAGGTATGTACTTACTGCTGTTTTGTTACTTGTTTTCTGGTTGTTTTTGTAATTCTTCTCTGTTCTTTTGTTACTGTAGTTTCTTCCCTTGTGGTTTGATGATTTTCTTTAGTGGTATGCTTGTGTTCCTTTCTCTCTAGTTTTTTGTGTATCTATTTTAGGTTTTTGATTTGTTGTTACCAATATGTTGACCTATAACTATTTCTACTTGTTTTAAACTGATAGTCGTTTAAGTTCAATCACGTTCTAAAAGATCTGCATTTTTTATTCTCCCCCCACATTTTGTGTTTTTAAGGTCATATTTTCCATCTTCATGTTTATCCCTTCACTGTTTACTGTAGTTGATTTTACAATTCTTTTCTTTTAATCTTTGTACTAGCTTATTTAAGTTGTTGATTCACAGCCATTACTATATATTTACCTTTACTGGTGGGATTTTTCCTTTCCTGTAGATTCTTCCTTCTTACTGTAGCCTTTTCTTTTCCACCTAGAGATGACCCTTTAACATTTCTTTTAGGATAAGTTTAGTATTGATGAACTTTTTTAGTTTTTTCTTGTCTGAGAAGTTCTTTATCTCTCCTTCAATTCTAAATGATAACCTTGCTGGGTAGATTATTCTAGATTATAGGTTTTTCACTTTCAGCACTTTCCTTTTTGGCCTGCAAAGTTTCTGCAGTAAATTCAGTTGATAGCCTTATGGGTGTTGCCTTGTATATGATTCTTTGTTTTTCTCTTGCTACCTTTAGAATTCTCTCTTTAACTTTTGCCATTTTAATTATGATATGTCTTGGTGTGTGTTGATTTGGGTTCATCCTGTTTGGGACCCTCTATGCTTCCTGTATCTGGATATTTTTTCCTTCTTCAGGTTTGGGACTTTTTCAGCCATAATTTCATCAAATACATTTTTTTACTACTTTCTCTCTCTCTTCTCCTTCTGTGTTCCATATAATATGAATGTTGGTATGCTTGATGTTGTCTCAGAGGTCCCTTAAACTGTTCTCACTTTTTAGAATTTATTTTTCTTTTTGCTGCTCTGATTGGATGATTTTCATAGTCTATCTTCCAGATTACTTATGTGTTCTTCTGTATCACCTAGTCTGCTGTTCATTCTTTCTAGTGTGTTTCTTTTTTACTCATTTATTGTATTCTTCAGTTCTGACTCATTCTTTTTTATATTTTCTAGTTCCTTGTTAAAACTCTCACTGTGTTCATCTATTCTTTTCTCTAATTCAGCTTTTATTCTTATTACTAATGCTTTGAACTCTTTATCTGATAAATTACTTATTTCTATTTAATTACTTGTTTTTTTCAGGGGTTTTCTTTTGTTTCATTTGAACCAAATTCCTCTGTCTTCTCATTTTGCTAACTTTCTCTGTTAGGTGAACCAGTTACCTATATGGTCTTGAAGGGGTATCCTTTTGTGGGAGCTTCCCTCTACAGTCTGCATGTGCCCAGTGCCTTTGCGGGGAGAGCTGGATCCAGACTGAGCCTGAGGCACGTCTTCCTCCAGGGTGTGCTGGCCGCTCCCACCTTGGTAGGAAGTGGGGCTGGAGGTGGAGGGTCTAGAGCTAGAGCCAGGTGTGATTTGGGGCTTCTCTGCTTAGTGACCATCACCGCCCCACTGGGGAGTGGGGGCAGTCTCCCGGTTGCTGGAGCAGAAGCCACGAGGGTCAGGTCTGAGACGGCTCTCTTCCCTCTAAGAGTGTGCTTTCCCCTCTCCCACTGCCACCACCCTTGCCCCAGAGGGGAGCAGTGTTGGAGCAAGAGGGCCTGGAGTGGTTGCTCAGTGTGGGTCGAGGTGCGGGCTGTGGTGTTCCTGGCACCGTTAGAGTTCTGGGCAGCCCCCAGTCTGCTGCCTCCAGGGGTGACAGCAATGGCCACTGTCCCCCCACTCAGATGCTGTGCCAGGTCTAAGGCAGCTCCATCACCCCACAACTGCGCACCCCCCTTGGCATGGCAGTCCTTCCTCTAGTGTGGAGCTGCACCACAGAGCCAGCGGGCTGGTCCAGGTGCTCAGCTTCGGCTGGGGAACCTGCAGGCATGGCCGCAGGTCACCAGCCAGAGTCCTGGGTAGTTCTCATCTGCTTCCTCCACCTTGTTTTGGGAGTAAGCGAGTGTGTGCACACACTTCACAAGCAGACTCTAGGTTTCTTACAGCCCCACTGTCAGGGCCACTGGTTTGCAAACCAGCTAAGGGGACTCTTCCTCCTGATGTCAGACACCAGGGCTGGGACACCCAAAATGTGGTTCAAACCACTTTCTTCCCAGGGAGGGTCTCTGAGGCCGTGTAATCCCCCTTCTCTTCTGTGTCCCCCACTATGGGCGCAAGTCCCAACCTGATCGCCTCTCTTCCCTTCCTACCAGATTTCGTGTGGATCCTTCCTACAGCCTTGATTGTATAAGAGTCTCGCTGTCAGTCTCCAGTTTGTTTTCAGTGAGAGTTGCTCCACACGTGGATGTATTACCAGTGTGTTCGTGGGGGGAGGTGAGCTCAGCATCCTCCTACTCTGCCACCTTGATCTCCCCAGAATTCCTGAAATGTGCAGGCTGAGTAGCACACACTACAACCCTCGCCACTGCACCACAGAAGCTTTTCAACAAACACACTCAAGAGGGTACGACTGTTATAGCTACTCAAAAGGTTTATGAGAACCATTCAAATAACATGGCGGCAAGGTACAAAATGACCTCGTAAAATTAGAATAACATCTGAGGCAGAACCGTGGGTTCCAGAAACACAAGGATGATGTCTCATTATATCTATAGAGCCAAGTAATTATCTGGTACAATTAACTTGGAGAAAGCGGAAAGGAGAATCTCACCTGTCAACAAATAAATGCAGCTGAAGTTCCAGTTTGCCTCTGCGTTGAGTACTGTTAGCCCAGGAGTGGAGAACACCTACAGAGGCCACTGTGGGTCCTTGATTAGATGAGTTTCCTGACCTAGCTATGGAGTGAAGCAAACATATGGCACTCTGCTAGGCAGTAAATACCATGTTGTTTCTCTGGAAAGGAAAGCCTCCAGAAAAATCAAGATTTTAGAACAATAGAGCGTATGAATAGAATAATATGACTCGGTGCTGCAGAGGCATTTCTTCATCTCTGAAGCATCTCTGATGCCCTTTAGATTGCCAGGGTTCAGAGGAGGAGGGGAACCTAAACCAAGGTGCTACACTGCGAGATGCTCTCAGCAAATGTACTTTGGGTGCTCTTCTGCTCTGCAAGCCAAGAGCATGGGGCCTCCCAATCCAAAGACCACCTCTGGACAACTTGTGTTTCATACCAAGCACGTTCCACCTTCCCCACACGTCGCAGCATAAGCAGAGCTAGGCAGAGACTCTGACGGGTTGTGCACAGTCATTGGCTCCAGGCCCAGGTGGTAGTATTTTCAGGAAATTCCTAGAGTTTCTGTGTTTCTGTGCAGATTGCTTTCAAACAACCTACCATTTTCTAACTACTCATTCTTGCAATGAGCAGTCTTGGAGTGTTATACTTCATTTTCAAATATGTCCCTGTAATAATTTATAGCTCGGGATTTTGAGACGACCATTTTTATTTTCAAGTTAGACATCTCGGATCAAAGTTACGTAGGAAAAATGAGAGAATATCACAAGACCAGTAATAACAGCAGTTATAAACTATTTATTTTTAATTGGAGTAGCATGAGTAACATGGAGGCACATTTAAAATGTTAAACTGTAGCAACGGTGATCTGAACCAGTGCCTCTGTGTATTTTTGTTGTTTAAACATTTCTGTACTTTGAATTTTCTCTACCAACATATGTATTTTTAATTAAAAAAAAAAAGTTAATGGGAAAAAAAACATGTAAGTCAGAATCATTGGCTTATTTATTCAACAAATACTTGTTGAGTGCTTCCTATACGTTAGGTAGGGCACTAGGCATGGGGCGGCCATTCCGTTCCAGGCCATCATGGACCTTACATGCCAATGCAAGAGGTGCAAGAATTTTTAAACAAACACAACATTTTAAATGTCAGTATTATGAAGGAGAAACACCATGTCCAATGGGAAGGTATGAGGGGAACTTGGCTGGAGACCCACAGGAAGCATTTTATCTCAGTAGTTGAGCCCTGAGGGTTGAGAGGTTTCTAACCAGACAAAGAGGTGAGGACAGGTTGGGGAACTACAGGGAGGGACAGGAAGGATCTCGGTCCATTTGAAGAGCTGAGAGAAGACCTTAATATGACTCTGCTAAGGTTTTGAAGGAAGGAGGTCAGAATGTCATTTAAAGATCACTCTCCGACCTTCTATAGAGAATGTATGGTGGGGAGGAGAGCAAGAGTGGATTATAGGGCCAATGAGGGAGCCATTGCAATGATCCTGGCGAGATGTGATGGTGGCCTTCCCAGTGAAGGCGAGTAGAGTGGAGAGAAGAGATTTGGGGACAGAGGCGACCAGACCGGATGACATTGTCCTCGAGGAATAGAGGAGGGCAGAGTTAACAACGACACCCAGATGGAAGAAGAAAGAGCTCTACAGACGGGAGAGGATGAATTCAGACTTTCTTTCCTTGATTTTTTTCAGTTATAAAATGAAACTACCACTCATTTTAACAAGTCAAACTGCAGAGATATATTAGGAAGAAGTTAATTATCATTCTCCCCCTTCTGGACTAACAAATGTTAACAATGTGCTATTCTCATCTTTCTCACTTATATTGCCTGTATTTGTTGTATTTTTTAATTCAGTTTTGAACTTGTCGAATATAAATCTCTTCTAGAATTCACAAGTGATATGGCAAGTAGAAAATTAGACATAGGGGTCAAAACCCAGAAGGGAGACGTGTGCTGGGTTTACAAATTTGTCTTTCTTGGTGTAGATGATGCCTAAGCTATGGGGTAGATAAGAGCACCTGGGACAAAACGTTGAGTCACAACAAGAGAGCTGGACCCAGTCCTGAGGAGGTCCAACCTTGACCATTTAGGAGATGGTGTAGGAGGAGAGGTCAGAGAGACAGGAGGAAACAGGAGAATGTGTGGGATACAAGTCACGACGTGCCAAGTGCAGCCAAGAGGGCAGTGAATGGAATGTCCATTACACTGAGCAACAAGGATATCACTGCTAGCGTTAGACAGTCCTGTCGGTGGAGTGGATGGGCACTGAGTGAGGCTGCTGGGCGTTAATTTGAAGTATTGCTAATTCACCCCTGGAGACGTGTATTTCTCCAGCGTCACCTCCTGGGGGGATGTCACAACAAGGATAGGTAGGGTCTCAATAGTTAGAGCTTTTCAGGAATATTTGACAGAACGTGAGAGAGGCAAACGGGATTAAATTGATATCCATAAAAAGCTGTTACTGTGCTGTTATCTCACTATTTCTATGTTTAATTAGGGACTGAATGTATTAAAAATAAATGGATTTTTGTCTTTTTATTTGTTTTGTGTTTACCTAGGGAAACCTTGGTGAGCATGGAGCTGGTGGCCCAAAAGGAGAGAAGGTAATCAAATTTGCAAAGTGAGTAAAAACATCTTACACCAACTCACCCATTCACACGTCAGGGCAGCCCCGCTGCCCCGCGGGCTCCAAGTCAGCCTGCGGTGGGCACGAGCCTCCCTGGCCTCCAAGAGAAGGCCCTGAGTAGCTGCCTACAGGAAGGGAACAAACACGTCCACATCGAGGGGAAATAGCTGTCACAGGTAAATGAAATTAGGACACACGTTTCGGTTTTTAATTAGATGTTTCATGGATCCATGTAGACGGCAAAAACAATCTGAAAGACCCTTTGACACGATGCCTGAGGCTCGCTATTTTTGTGTTTTCTTAAGTGTCCAAACATAAGCTGTCATGGGAGCATTTTTGGGTGGGGTTTTATCATGTACAGTCTCGGTTTAACCAAATAATTATTTCAAAACAGCTTTACAATTAAAATACTGACGAATTCACACTGCCTTCTCATCATCGTCATTCACGGGTTTAATTATATTAGCTGTGAAAATGACAAATGCCCTTGCCTGGTCAAAAAGATGTTTCACTCCTGTTCGATCCTGCAGTTGGGATGACCTTGGATTCAGTGGGAACGTGCCATTGTCAGGAAAAAAAAAATGCAGGAATGATACTCAATATTTTGTAATAACCTATAAGGGAAAAGAATCGGAAAAAATAGATATATATGTATGTAAAATCTAATCACTTTGCTGTACACCTGAAACTAACACAACATTGTAAATCAACTATACTTCAATTAAAAAAAGGGGGAAAAATGCACAGTAAATCCACAGACAGAGGCAAGTAGGTTGGAAATATTCTGCGGGAAAGCCTGGGGGTTCTCTCTTCATTCATTCACCCAGTAAAAATTCTCATGATTGAGGGCAGGTTATTTCTACATGAATCCAAGAAAATATGACTTCTGTGCCTTATAAATCAGTGCAGCCAATCTATTCACAAGATCATACCTCCGTCACCAGAAAAAACTGCTAAAAGATAGTCTCAACAGAAAGTAGGGGCTTCTTATAGATTGACCATTGAAAATGAAATTTCCTGCAGATAAGTAAACAAATAAAACCTTGACATTCTTAAAAAGGCATCCCAGAAATTGATTATACAGCAATAATGTCATTTATGTGTCTTGGATTGTACTGCTAGTACATTAGCATTATTTCCTGTAACCAGATAGCTTACGGAATTCCTACACCACCATAAGGAACACATTATATTTTAAGCAATTACTGCGGGACACATGCAGACTAAGGAGAAAAAAAAAAGAAAGCCACAAAGCTTGTCACTTAGGACAGCTGAGCAAAGAGAGTTGTGGCACTTTTAAAGTATTTAAATGATGATTCATTTCTTGAAACAAAACAGCTGGCCCCGGTTTTGCTATGTTCATTAGGAAACATATGTTACTTAGGAATTCTTAAGACCTCAATGATGAGAAATTTGATTCTGTCAAACAGGTGTATTTCAAACTCTAAAGACCCTTTCTATGGCTCAAAATCTTTTCTAATTGCTTCAGAATCTTAAGTGGAATTAGAAAAAGCCAGTGGCATGACTGTTCCCTCTTCCTGCCCAAAGAAATAACCCAGAAGAGTCTACAGAGAACCTGATATAAATGCCCATAGGAAATGATTTGTAAGAATTCTAATTAAAAGGAGAACGACTCTGCCAGTAAATAATGCATAGGATAAACTCAAAAACATAAGCACCACATTTGCTAGAAGAGTAGAATCACCTCTACCTATACACACTCACTAAGTACCTGGGCTGAATCTATACTTTTGTTCTTAAAATTATAATGCTGCTCATGGGTCACTGTAGTGAGAATTTAAAGCCCCTTCAAGCTGCTCTTTCAGATCTTTGCTTGAACCTGTGGTGGACTCTGGTGGTTCAGAGCTCCGGCTGCACGTTGGAATCCCCCTGAGGGCTTTTAGAAAGTACAAGTGCTCAGGTTCCATCTCCAGAGACTCTGGTGTGGGGCAGAGCCCATGTATATGGTTGATCTGGGGCGGCAGTGGAGTCGGGGGGTGGGAGGTGGTCCATATTGCTATTATTTAAAAGAGCTTCAGGTGATTCTACCTGGCAGCCAGGGTGGAGAACCATTGAGTGCTAAAAAGATCCTGGGCTTTGATATCAAAAGCTGATTGTGCCATTAACAACTCTGTCTCCTTGGGAAAGACACTTTATTTCTCTGAGCATCAAGTTTTCTCATTTGTGAAATGGACACAATTACATCTACACAGAGAATTGATGGCAGGATTGAAATCAAATGAGATGAGATGAACTTGCCCAAAGCACAATACCTGACACATATTAAGCCCTCACTAATGCTTTGCTCTTTCCTATCCATCCACTCCAAACTTTCTTTATTCTCATAAGGTATCGTTTATCTCTTTTTGATATTAATAGTTAGTTGTTACCATCCTTAACACCCGGTCTTGATCATCTTTGCTTCTCCCACCATAATGCTGAGACTCAATTTATCTTGTAGAATAAAAGATTGAACCAGAAGTACAATTTCAACCCATAACTGACTTATTGCTGTATCATACATCACTTCTCAACGCACTGGCTGGCAGAGTAGAATCACAAAACCAGCCTACCATTTGGAACCCTGCCTTCCAGTGAAGCACCAGAACAGATGCAAACAGCAGTAGGATGAACACACAAATCACTCCTAGGTTAGCAGCCAAATCCTGTATCAAGAACACTGGGATACAGGAAGAAACACCAAGGAACACTACCAGCTTTTAATGGTAAATGGCGATGGAGACCATGATATCCAAGTGACCAGTCTACCAGGACTGAAATGACGACCTGAGACTGATGGGATCTGGTGAGGGGATGGATGAAGCTGTGTTTGCAGGTCAGTCGGGGAGAACTGCTCCCTTATAGAGACGGTGGAATAGGTGACAGAATATCTAAGGACTCCTGAGAAATTAGCGGTGTCTTTTAGGGCAGTTGTCAGAGGGAAAAGATGGAGGCTCAACACCACCAGGCCTTTCAAATAGCATCCAAGGTGTCAAATTAAATGACAGCCTTTCCTGAAGCTATGTAAATTTGTCACTTGTCTTTCAGCTCATAGCCACAGTGATAAATCACTGAACACCCATTCTAACTATGAAAAACAACGTACGTGTCTGTGCTTCAGGTGTGAAATGCTTTTGTTTGTAGAGTTTTATGTAAGGGAACTGATCCCTAAGATTTCCTCCAAGCCCGGACACCCCTTTGTACCAATCAGAGGTGGACCAAAGCCTCTGTTGGGTCCTTCCTCTGCATTTCAATGGAGACCTGTATACATTGGTTCAAATACTTAGCAGCTGTGAACATAGTTACTCTTCCTCCAAGTATATTCCCCTCCCCTTACCTTTGGTATTGAGCAGATGTGACTTTTACAGTAATTTCTAGACCCTTTCCTTGATTTCTACATTTACTTTATGCAACCTACTAGGCATAGGTTTTCCTATCACACCTATGCACTGGAGCTTTTAGTACCTATCAAACGGGTAATAGGAAGGTCACCCTGTACAGCCTGACACTTGTACAAGGCCAATTGTTTATTCATTCTTTCAAACCAACAGCAATCATCCCCTTAAATGTCTCCACCAATTTCTTCCTCTTTGTACTATGGATAGAATTCAATATCTGTAGAAAAAAATGGCTTCTCCTACAATATGGTAAGTGCAAAACTGATGGCACATTATATCTTTGGATGGTACACTATAAAGGAAAATACTTGTATTAACAAAATCAAGATTACATTTACAAAATATATTCCACAAATCTAGACACCTCCTTAATAAAAACATGGCTTTGTCTGTCCATTATGTATGACAGGCTCCCTCTTCCTCTAGTCTAAAATCACAAGATACTGATTAGGATAGAAATGTAGAAATAAAACAATGTTTTAGGGCTGTAATAAACTAGTACTTGAAATCCTTTGGGTAGATTGTTGTTTGAGTATTCAAAATAAACGCATAAACATATCCACGCAGGGGACAGGTATAAAGATGTTCATTGCAGCCTTGTTTATAATAGAGAAAAGCTAGAGGCAACCAAATACCCATCGGTAGGGCTTAGATGAACCCCGATACATTAACACAATAGAACGCTATCTGAGGTTTCAATGATTGAGCTAGATCTAAATATATCTATTAATAGAGGATGGATATTAAAAACCACATTGAGTGGGGAAAAAAGTCACAGAATATTATATATAAGATCAAACAACGGCTTCTATAGAATTTGTTTTAAATATCCAAAATAACATATTATTTATGGTTCCACATATGCAGTAAAAGTGCAAAAATATAGACTGAAAACATAAGTACTAAATTCATGACAGTGGCTCTCTCTGGGACAGGAAGAGAGAGAGAATTTGAAACTTCTTCTTCGATTATAAATTTTTTTTCTTTCTTCCATCTTGGGTGTGTGGTCCATGGAGGTTTGACATATTCAACTTTATATGTTTTGTATTTTTTTCAAAATTAAAAAAAAGACAAGATGGGCAAAAAAGGCCTATACTTGGAAATGCAATGGTGAACACTGTTTTGCAAAAATGCTCCTGAGATTGGAAAATAACCAACATTACATAACTTCTAGTGGCTGCATTTAATTTAACAACTGTCTGGTATTCGGGAATGTTGGTTAACACTTAAATGGAAGCACAATGCTGGGACATCCCTGAAGTCTAATTAACGATACGTTTCCTTGCCACAAGTATTATTTCTAAAATTTTATTTTCTCAAAATTCCCTTTATATGTCACATACAAATCCCTTCTCAAGATTTTTGACCAGAACCTCTTAGGCATTTCTAAGTTGCTACTGTCCCCACATCAACAAGAATGCCTTCTTTGTCCATTTAAGTGGTGATATAAGTGCTGGAAACAGTGGAGAGATGCATTTTTCTTCCTGTGACTCCTCACCCCTCCACCTCCCCCAACCTGAAAAAAGAAAGAAGTGTCTGAAATAAAATGAGTCTGGATTATTGTGTCAGTTAAATTATCTCATGTCTTTAAAACCACAAAAATTCTTTTTTTTTTTTTTTTTGCAAAAACAAAATACAGTAGAGCGAAATTATAATTTTTTCCCTCTAAATGTTCTTTCCTTGAAAAATAATTGACTTTGGTTTCACATTAATTTTAAAGATCCTAATGAATATTATGGATTTCTAAAAGACCTAAAGGCATCGTGGAGCACTGACAAACACATTATTATGCGAATAGCCTAACTGGATTCAGAACTTCACATTGCCTCTTGGGGGATAATAGATAATTTCTGTGGTTAGAAAGGGCACAGGCAATGCTCTGACCCTGACAGTCACAACAGGACTCACCTGGCCTCCTGCAAAAACTTTCTTCTGCTTTTTCTTGAAAGGGTGAAATTGGACCACCAGGATTTCCAGGCTCTATTGGCCCTAAAGGTGAAAAAGGAGAATCTGTAAGTATTTTAGCTTTGAGAGCAGAGGAAGAATATCCAAAAGATAGAATTAAAAATATATTTCTTAATCAGCCCCAATCCCATGCACCTTGGTTGCCCCTGCCATAGGGAACAATAGATCAGATATTTGAGCATGTACTCTAGTCAAGGTACTAAGTTTTTTACATGTATTACCTCACTTAGTTCATTTTTTAAAAAATTACCCCCATTCTTCAGATGAGGAAACTGAGGCACAGAGGTTAAGTAACTTCTGTAAGTTCACACAGCTAGGAAGTATTGAAACCATGAATCACTCCTAGGTAGGCGGATTCCAGAACCCAGGGTTTAAAAATCACTAAGCTGCCATGCTATAACTAAACATAATAGCTAAAATGAATAATAAAAGCATCTTTGGGCTTCCCTGGTGGCACAGTGGTTAAGAATCCACCTGCCAATGCAGGGGACATGGGTTCGAGCCCTGGTCCAGAAAGATCCCACATGCCACAGAGCAACTAAGCCCATGCGCCACAACTACTGAGCCTGCGCTCTAGAGCCCGTGAGCCACAACTACTGAAGCCCGCGTGCCACAACTACTGAGCCCGTGCACCTAGAGCCCGTGCTCCGCAACAAGAGAGGCCACTGCAACGAGAGGCCCGTGCACCGCAACGAAGAGTAGCCCCCGCTCGCCGCAACTAGAGAAAGCCCGTGCGCAGCAACGAAGACCCAATGGCAGCCAAAAATAATTAATTTTTTTAAAAATGAAACATCTTTGGCAATGACAGTCATTTTTCAGACAGCTTTAGAATCAGTGCTGTCACTCATGTACCCCGAAGTTCTCCTACTTCAGGAATCATGCTTGCCCTTAGTATTCCATCCAGGCCAGTAACAGCCCTTCCTGGGACTCTCTGGGAAATCTCACGTGTCCCACAAATCCAGCCCGGTGTCTGCTGCCCCGTCCATCTGCCCACTCACTCCTGATACACCACACTTGCGGGCACGTCTTCCACCTCTTACCTACCTCTCTGGGTCCCCACTGTCTCCCCTCCGTGCTGGAACACTGACACTCACCTTCTCCTAATTGCCACGTGACCCATAACAGACCAGTCCCTAAGATTTACTACAGTTCTACTGGGATAGCTGAGACTTGTAGAGCAGAAGAGAGAAATCTGAATGGGTTAGAGCAGTGCTTCTCATACTAAGTGTGAACTTAAATTACCTGAAGATCATTTTGAAATGCTAATCCTAGTTCAGCAGGTCTGGCTGGGGTTTTTTACCGAACCCACGTTCAGCTGCTGACGGCTCATAAGCCAATAATTCGAGAGGCAAATGTCAGTAGAAAGGAAAGATGCTTTAATCAGAAAAGCCAGCCATCTGGGAAGATGGTGGACTTGTGTCAAGAGACCAACTCCAAAGATTCTGCTCAGCCATGACAGTTTTTAGAGGGAAAAATGGGGGAAGAATCTCAGTGAATCATTGAGGCAGGAGGTTGGGTTCTGCATCTTTCTCCATTGCATGCAGACTGGCTGACTCTTTCTTCAGATGTTATCTTGCCCGCGTGATCTGCCTGCAGGATTGCTAAGGGGGCTGTTGGAGGTAGAGGGTTAGTCATTTTTTAACTGCTTAATTCTTCATTCTTACTTCTTTTCATCTACGAAAAGAATCAACAGGTTAGACAAGGCATGGGGTGCATTCAGGAGAGCACAAGTCAGGAGTTAGTTTCAATTGCTTAGTGATCTCATTTTTATATTTAGGTTCTTTTAAGTTTAGAAGGGAACAGAGATGGGCAAACAGGAAAGGGACAAAAGAGCTGCTTTCAGCCTGAGTGGCTGTATTTCTCAAAGTCCCAGGCCATGCTCCTGCTGTGGGTCCCTAGACCATGCTTTGAGTAGCAAGCGCTGGAGGGTGTCACAGTTCCTAAGGGTTTCCCTGTGGTTCTCCATCCTGCCACCAAGACCCAACCCCCTGAGACTACCTTTAGCCCTATCTACCTTACCCAGGAGAAACCAGCTTCTTTTCCTCTCAGTTCTTCTCCTTGTCAGTTCCCTCTTAATCCCTGAATTATCCCACACCCCTTACACATCTTTGCCTGCCTTTCTCCTCACCCCCCAACAGGAAAAAACACAAATTTTACATTATTAGCCAAGCAGTTTAGCTCTTTGTGATCTCAACCTTTCTAATACAGAACAGGATCTGGACTTACCTTTGCATAATAACCAGAAGGCCCAAACAGAAGAATAGTCTTCATCCAAATCCGAATTTGGAGCCTGAATGGTACTTTAAAATGGCAGTTTGTTCCCCGTTATAGGAAATTTAGAACATGACTAGGTTAGACAGCAGAGCTAAAATATCATCTAGTTGAACCCCAGGATTTTATAGATAAGGAAAAAGAGGCTCTAAAATGTCAGTGACTTGCCCCAGATAGTAGCCATTGGAACTAGGATGAAATATCAGGTCTCTAGATAACCAGGCTCCTGATTTTGGTTCTTTTTTCTTTTACAAGCAGTTACTTTAGTCAGTGTGGCTTGACAGAGGTTCTAGATAAGCAATGTGCTATAATCAGAAACAAGCAATTACAAAAACAATGTTACCCATTGCTCACATCTAATTAACTTCATCTCCTATCTTAAAAATCAAATTGATTTTTAGAATTAAGCCTGGAAAGCAAAAATATAAAGCCCTAATCTAATATATAGAAATTATCCAATAATAAGAGACGTAATGATGTTGAATAGATATGGGTCATATTAGTCAGAGTAGGTAGGTTATGCCACGTAACAAATTAGCCCTGAAATATCTATGGTTTTAACCCAAGAAAGGTTTTCTCTTGCTCGGGCTGCCTGCCCAGTGTGGTTGGGAGGAGTGGGTGTCCTGCTGCACACGACCCTCAGTAACCCGTCACCAGGCTGATTAGCACCCAGGAGCTACGCCATCTGATAGAGGCAACCTTCTCAGCCACCACTGCCAGGGAAGCGGGACTGGGGGACGATGAATGGGCTCCTTCAGGGGACATGCATCACTCCTGCACGCATTTCATGGTCAGGACTAGCTGCCTGGCCTCACATGACCGCAGGGAGCTTGGAAACGCCAGGGAGAAGATGGGGGCCCACAGTCCCCAGGCCATGGGACACGAGGCTTGCTCAGTAACCACTCTCCTCCCGATAGTAACCTGAAGGTCAAGTCCCTAAGAGGACCTTTGAGAGCAGCACTACCTACCATAGTGGTTCTCACGCTTGCCCTTGACTTTCACATGCAAAAGAAAATTACTAAAATTACTAAATTACTAAAAATGTATGGTATCCATCTTCTTGTCCATTCACTCCTTTCAAATAATAAATCAATTACATTTCAAATAAAATCAAACAGACTGAGCAAGCAAAGCCTGGAATCGAAGTCAGGCTGCCTGGGTTTAAATCCTCAATGACCTCTTACTGATTATGTGACCTTGGGGAAATGACTTAATTTCTCTGAGCCTCAGATGCCCCCTCTGTAAATGAGTGTACTCATAGTACCTGCCCTGTTGACACAAGAGGTTAACTGTGTTAGCATATATAAAGTGATTAACACAGGTGGAAGTGTTTTATTCAATAAATGTCAGCTATTGTTGTTATACCTGTAAAACTTTAAATTCCCTAATTTAATAAATTTTTGTTCGACACCAATAGTGTACCCCAGAGATGCTGTGATAGTCAAGATGAATTATATCTCTACATTCACAGAGTTTATAGGCAAGATAAACAAGGGAACATATAGTGGGTGAATGCTGTTTTAGGGGAAGTAACTCAGTTACTCAGAAACTTTCTGAGTCTCTTTCCTCATTCCTGAAATGGGACAATATCTCCCTCACAGCCCTGTAGTGAAGGTTAAATGACATCATGATACGTACCTTCAAGAACAGAAGTTAATAAGGGGAAGCCTCCCCATGTGTGTGTGTGTGTGTGTGTGTGTGTGTTAAGGATGGGTTGTGGTGTTAATAACACAGTGACAACAGAGAGAGTGTTACTGGATAAGGGGCATTCCTTCAAAGCTTCTGTCTCTCCCCAGACCTTCATACCTAGACCCAACAAGAACTAGTATCAGTTCCACAGACGTGTACTGTTATTCACCCAGTAATTAACTGCTTCAAGCCATTTTCATTAAAAGAAAAATGAAATTTAGTAAAGTATTTTTAAAATAATGATTTTGCATTTTTAAACACTAATTTAAACTCTGTATTTTTAAGCACCAACTTAAGTAACTGGAAAAATTCAAATGAATGTCCTTCCACTGATCACTCTGGCATCTTCACCTTCATTCTGCCTCTGATTGGATGTGTGTGTGTGTTTGTGTGTGTCTGTGTGTGTGTGTGTGTGTGTGTGAGACCATCTTCTATGTGAACCATGCAAGAGGAAGCTTTGGCCTTGGACAGCATTGTAATTTGTCAACCACTCAGGATTCTCAAAATAACATTGAAATGATTAACTTACTGTTCATTTGGAAATATGAAAGGGTTTTTTAATTCATTTTCATATGGTCCTTCTAAGCTGCATAGGCAGACAATGTGACATTCTGGATCACTGCATGTTTGCAATGGAGTCTGAGTTTGGCCTTCAGGATTTACCCACATCCTGGTTTGGAGAGATTATTTCTACAAGTGTTTATAAATGATTCTGTTTTCCACCCATTTTCCTAGGGGGAACCCTTTACAAAAGGTGAAAAGGGAGATAGAGTAAGTAGATGTTTTATCACTGTCTTGGGTTTTCTACTTCATTGATTTCTTTCTCTCTGATTTCTAGTATGTTTACTTTGGAGTCTAATACATTTGATAAGGTCAGCTCCCTGAGCATTTTACTTTTTCCTCTGTGAATTTTGACTCTTTTATTTTGATAAATGAGAAATTTTAAACCTTGTTAAGTGTTATCATGTGATGACACTTCAACATTGGCTTTGGGTGGTGTATATTTTCTTTAACCCATTACTATTTGTGACTGGACATGAATGTGATGAAAGGTATACACTAAGGATATTTAAAATACAAAATTAATATGTAAGATCCAGATTTTTTCCAAAAATTTTGTTAATGATACAAATTGGATTTCTCAAACAAGAAAGGATTAATGATAAGTCATGGAAAATAAGAAAAGCGAACTCATTATAGCCAATATTGTCCTCTTTTGTGTAACCTTAATTTTTGTGTGTTTTTTTGTTCCATTAAATATACACCTGAAAGTAGAATCTCCATAACATATCAACTTAAACTCTACTCTTTCTTTTTCGCCCTCATCTGCAGTTTTAGTTCGCTGAGATACAAGATGAACGGGCGGCAAATTATAACAATGTCAGCTAAGTAGGGAACTCTGTGACCGCTAATGGATCATGATGGTTAAAGTGTCAAAAGTGACATTGCGGAAAAAACTGTTACAGAGAAGAAAGAAAAATAGGAAATTATTGTTTACGTATTAGCAATAATTATTTTAAATCATATTTTAGAATGAACCCTCCTTGACTTCATCATGTCTTCCATAATTTTCCCCTTTATTGTATGTCAGCTAGTGGGGAAGTAGATGAATTGCAGCATTAGAGATGCTCTTCTCCATCCATATTTAAACATTACACGTATGGTCCTTATTTCATTTACAGGGAGAACCCGGAATAACAGGATCACAGGGAATAAAGGTAATCCCCTGACACCCTTCTCTTGCATCTCCAGCATAATGAGATTGTGAAAAATTAAAGTAACCATTTCACTTTCCTTCCCACCCATATGTTTAGGGCGAGCCTGGAGATCCTAGTCCCCCTGGTGTAATAGGAAGCCCAGGACTAAAGGTATATAAGAAATAACTGAGACGAATGAGGATATTATTTTGAAGTTATAGCCATTTCTGTGTAAAACAAGGAACTCTGATGGAGCACTCATTTTTGTCACAAATGTGCTCAGAGACTTTATCATGTTTCCATGGTGATGTCCCCGATCCCCACACAGGCCGCATTTATTACATACATGGTAACTGTGCCTTATGGATCACAATGGGATTTTTAAGCTCTTTTCAGACCATATTCACAATAGCATCCTAAAAGCTTTAAGAGTAAACCGTGTGAGCCACATCTATGACCCTGAGCTGTGTTCTCAAAGAGAACAGGATTCAGGATTCAATTTCCTAAGCCAAAATTATGCAACCCAGAAGTGTTTGAGTTGCCCATGCAGGACACTACAGGAGCGTCCCAAAGAAGACCAGCTGTTGGGAGGTGCTGGAGAGATCCGTGTGATATGCCCCCACCAGTGGGTAAGGCAAGTTATCCAGGCCTCACCTACTGGTGAGAACAGACTCATTTAAATGACAACATCTTGAAACTATCTTTATAGGCCCAAAGCACATTTCAGTGTTATATAGAGGAGGCTGGATGGTGGAAAGTCGATCTTTCTATAGATAAAGGTCACACCATGTTTTACATATATTCAGGTACAATCTAATTTTTATCAAATTAAAGTACATATCACCTTCTATTTAGGGTCAGCAAGGACCCGCAGGCCCTATGGGACCCAGAGGACCACCAGGAGATACTGTATGTATAGTAGATGCATGTGTCTTTGATATTTGGAAATTAAATTGAGACTAAAACATGTTTTAAAGAACATCAACATCTGTTCGTGTGACTGAGTTATACTACATTTTCCAAAGGCATGGGTCATCTCTACCAATAAAACTGAGCACACCTAATGTCAGGGGCTATTGAGAACATTAGTATCTTCATATAGTCCTACGAGGTCCTTTTGAATATTAGCCTAACGAATCAGTCTTTGAAACCCAAGTTAGCATTTCCATTATACATCATTATACATGGCTTTTGGTTCAATTCTCCATCCGAGTAAGATACTTCCAAAGCTTCTGTTGTTGTATTCTTGCAACATTCTCCAAAAAGGGCAAGTCTTTTGGCTGAAAATACTTATATAATGCAATTGGAGAAAGGTCCTCAGGTTGCATTAAATCTAGCTTTACTGGGCTCACAACTCTCTCTCTCTCTTTCTCTCTCACACACACACACACACACAAACACACACCCTCACACCGTTTAAATGTACTTTTTTCTTTTTTTAATTGAAGTAGTTGATTTACAATATTATATTAGTTTCAGGTGTACATTATGGTAATTCAATATTTTTATAGATTATATACCATTTAAAGTTTTTACAAAATAATGGCTATTTTTCCTGTGTTGTACAATGTATCCTACTTGCTTATTTATTCTATACACAGTAGTTTGCACTTCTTAATTCCCTTACCCCTATCTCCTCCCCGCTTCCCTTTCCCCCACTGGTAACCACTAGTTTGTTTTCTATATCTGTGTGTCTGTTATATATTGTTATATTCAATCATTTGTTTTATTTTTTAGATTCCACATATATGTGATAACATACAATATTTGTCTTTCTCCATCTGTCATATTTCATAAAACACAGTACCCTCTAGGTCCATCCACACTGTTGCAAATGGCAGAATTTCATTCCTTCTTATGGCTGAGTAGCATTCCATTGTGTATGTATATGACATCTTCTTTATCCATTCATCTATTGATGGACACTTAGGTTGCTTCCATATCTTGGCAACTATAAATAATGCTGCTAGGAACATTGGGGTTCATGTATCTTTTTGAATTACTGTTTTCATTTCCTTTGAATATATAACCAAGCATGGGATTGCTGGATCACTAGGTAACTCTATTTTTAGTTTTTGAGGAACCTCCATAATGATTTCTCTAGTGGCTGCAACAATTTACATTCCCACCAACAGTGCACTAGGGTTCCTTTTTTGCCACATCCTTTCCAACACTTGTTATTTGTAGAATTTTTGATGATAGCCATTCCGACAGGTGTGAGGTGATACCTCATTGTGGTTTCGATTTGCATTTCCCTGATGATTAACGATGTTGAGCATCCTTTCATGTGCTTGTTGGCCATCTGTATGTCTTTGGAAAAATGTCTATTCAGGTCTTCTGCCCATTTCTTAAATCAGGTTGTTTGTTTTTCTTAATATTGAGTTTTATGAGCTGTTTATATGTTTTTGATATTAATTCTTTATCAGTCATATCATTTGCAAATATTTCCTCCTATTCAGTAGATTGTCTTTTCATTTTGTCAATGGTTTCCCTTGCTGTGCAAAAGCTTTTAAGTTTAATTAGGCCCCATTTGTTTATTTTTGCTTTTGTTCCCTTTGCCTTAGGAAACAGATCCAAATATATTGCTACAGTTTATGTCAAAGAGTGTTCTGCCTATTTTTTCTTTAGGAGTTTTATGGTTTCAGGTCATACCTTTAGGTCTTTAATTCAGTTTGAGTTTATTTTTGTATATGGTGTGAGAAAATGTTCTAACTTATTGTTTTTCATGTAGCTGTCTAGTTTTCCCAGCACCACTTATTGAAGAGATTGTCTTTTCTCCACTGTATATTCTTGCTTTCTTTGCCATAGGTTAATTGACCGATAATTGGTTTATTTCTGAGCTATCTATTCGGTTCCATTGAGCTATGTGTCTGTTTTTGTGCCATTACCATACTGTTTTGATTACTGTAGCTTTGTAATATAATCTGAAGTCAGAGAGTGTGATATCTCCAGCTTTGTTCTTTTTTCTCAAGATTGCTTTGGCAATGTGATGTCTTTTGTGGTCCCATATAAATTTTAGGATTATTTATCCTAGTTCTGTGAAAAATGTCTTGGGCAATGCATTAAATCTTTAGATTGCTTTGGGTTGTATGGACATTTTAACAGTATTAATCCTTTCAATCCATGAACACAGGGTATCTTTCCATTTCTTTATATCTTCTTCAATTTCCTTCATCAGTGTTTTATAGTTTTTAGACTATAGATTTTTCACCTTGTTGGTTAAGTTTATTCCTAGGTATTTTATTCTTTTTCATTTAATTTTATATGGGATTATTTTTTTGCTTTCTCTTTTGGATAGTTTCATTATTAGTGTATAGGAAAGCAACAGATTTCTGTATATTAATCTCATACCCTGCAACTTTACTGAATTCACTTATTACATCTAATAGTTTTTTGTTGGAGACTTTACAGCTTTCTATATATAGTATCATGGAATCTGCAAATAGTGACAGTTTTACTTCTTTCCTTCCAATTTGGATGCCTTTTATTTCTTTCTCTTATCTGGTTGCTGTGGCTAGGACTTCCAATACTATGTTAAATAGAACTGGTGAGAGTGGGCATACACATTTTCTTCCTGATTTTAGAGGAAAGGCTTTCAGCTTTTTACCACTGAGTATGATGTTAGCTTTGAGTTTGTCATAAATGGTGTTTATGATGTTGAGATATGTTCCCTCTGTACCAACTTGGATGAGCATTTATCATGAGTGGATGTTTAAGTTTGTGAAGTGCTTTTTCTGCATGTTTTGACATTATCATAATTTTTACCCCTCCTTTTGTAAACGTGGTGCATCACATAGATTGATTTGCAGATATTGAACCATCCTTACCTCCCTGGAATAAATACCACTTGATTGTGGTGTATGATCCCTTTTATAAATTCTTGAATTCGGTTTGCTAACATTTTGTTGAGGATTTTTGCATCTATATTCATCAGAGATATTGGCCTGTAATTTTCTTTTTTTGTAATGTCTTTGTCTGGTTTTGGTATCAGAGTAATGGTGGTCCTATAGAATGAATTCGGGAGTGTTCCCTTCTCTTCAACTTTTTGGAATAGTTTGAGGAGGAAAGGCATTAGCTCTTCATTATATGTTTGGTAGAATTCACCTGTGAAGCTCTCCAGTCCTGGACTTTTGCTTGCTGTAGGTTTTTGTTTAATTGTAAATTTAATTTCACTACTAGTCACCAGCCTGTTCAGATTGTCTATTACTTTCTGATTCAGTGTTGGAAGGTTTTATGTTTCTAGAAATTTGTCCACTTCTTCTACGTTGTCCAATTTTTTGGCATATAACTGTAGTATTCTTTTATGATTTTTTGTATCTCTGTGGTAATGGTTGTCATTTTTCCTCTTTCATCTCTTATTTGGTTTATGTGTGTCCTCTCTCTTTTTTTCTTGATGAGCTCTCACTAAAGGCTTATCAATTTTGTTTATCTTTTCAAAAAACATAGCTCTTTGTTTCATTGATCTTATCTATTGTTTGGGGGTTTTGAGGTCTTCATTTTATTTAATATTTCCTCTGTGATCTTTGTCATTTCCTTCCTTCTTCAGACTTTCAGTTTTGTTTGTTCTTCTTTTTCTAATTCCTTTACATGGGAGGGTAGGTTGTTTGTTTGAGATTTTTTCTTGTTTGTTGAGTTAGGCCTATACCACCATAAACTTAGAACTGCTTTTGCTGTATCCCATAGATATTGGAAAGTTGTGTTTCCATTTTCATTTGTCTTGAGGTGTTTTCTCATTTCCTCTTGATTTCTTCATTTACACATTGGTTTTTTTAGTAACATGTTGTTTAGTCTCCACAATTTTGTGTTTATCCCATTTTATTTCCTGTAATTGATTTCTAGTTTCATACCATTTTGGTTGGAAAAAAATGCTTGATATAATTTCTGTTCTCTTATATTTGTTGAGACTTGTTTTGTGGCCTAGGATGTGATCTATCTTGGAGAACATTCCATGTGCACTTGAAAAGAATGTGTATTCTTCTGTTTTTCTTTTTTTTTTTTTTTTTATTCTTCTGTTTTTTGATTGAATAAATGCACTTTCCTATCCATTCCCCCATGTCAGCTTTGTGTTCCTTGGACAATCTCCCTAGCCTTCTGACATCTTGGAAGCCAAAACCTCACTATGAATCCTCACTTGAGCAAAATGAGAAAAATGCTTGACCATCACTTCTTGACACTGATCTCTATCTGGCCATGATTTGAGTACCCTCCATGCAACTGTTAGAATCTCTCCTTTTCCCATCACCTTGGGAGCAGCCCCATGACATCTTGCTCTGTTCTCCATGCTCCCTGACTGAGCCTCCAGGGGTTCATCTTTCAGCACGTTTGGTCACTTGGTACTTTGAACATTCAGTTCATGAAGCAAATCTTTTTGTTGCACCCCCAAGCCATTTAGTGACCCATTGCAGGTGTACCTAATGGAGAGATCTTACAAAAAGAAACAAAATGCTGGTGGCACAGGTGGAGCCACAAGATGCCCAAGAAATGACGTTAAGTGATAGACGTCATTAAGTGACGTTAAGTGGCTAGAGATAAAATAGAGAATAAAATAAAAGAGCCTTTCTTGCCAAATCATAGTAAAAGCATATTTTCTATTTACCCCATTGTCTTTCTGAGCCATAGTGTGATGCCACCAACAGCCATTCTTCCATGCCTTTTGGCAGTAATATGGATGGGGCATTTAGTTCAGGTCTCCCTTATTTAGTTTCTTCCTCATTACATTCAGGTTACCTCACTTGAAACAACAAGCCACATATTTTCATTAAGGTTTTTCTCTCTCCAGCAGACCAAAATCAACATATTCCCATGTAGTTTACAGGTTAAAATTCTGTTCTCCTGACAAAGACAGACAAAGATAGAAATGTTATTACAATAAGAGATTTTCTAATTGCTCTCTCCCTTTTATTCTGAATTTTCTAGGGATTGCCAGGAGAACACGGTATCCCAGGAAAACAAGGCATTAAGGGAGAAAAGGTATAGCTTCCGTTTCACTCACTTTGTATATTAAGTAGCTGGGTAGGAGGAAGAGACAGAGGGTCATAAGGACACTGAGGGAGTGAAAGGACAGGACAGGGCAGCTGGGATTGTGCAGGGGATAGACATTCACATAAACTATGGCATGAGTGGCATCCCTGGACACTGTGGCAGCCCGGGTTCCGGCACCGAAAATGCAATGTGACAAAATGAACTGCCTTAGAGATGAAGATCTCAGGACTCAAAAAACCTGTTTCAGGCTCAGCTCACAACTCAGGTATAGACCTAAGAAGTCTCAGTCTCTCAGGACCTGTTTCTTGATGTCTACATGGAAATAGTATTTTAGTACTGAACCATTACTTGGGAATAACTTAAAGAAAACGTAAAGGTCATCTAAAGAACTATGTGAATAGATTTGTATATTTTTCGCATATCTATTTATACACGTACATACATTTCATGATACTGTAAACCTACTGTAACATAGCTTACCGCAAGATCTAGGTGCACTTAAGGTAACAGAACAGTGTCCGTGTGGATTGGACGCTCAGTACATATCGTGGAATGAGTGAGTGAATGGGTGAGAGAATGCAGTGTGACTGACTATGATGACAACTTAATACTATGGAAACTGCTGCCTCTACACGTCCCACCATGAACCTGAGTGATGAAGTGAGAATCTTACCTTGTTTCCTCAGGGAGACCCAGGTGGGATGATAGGCCCTCCTGGACTTCCAGGTCCAAAAGGTGAGGCTGGTCTTCCAGGAAAAAGCCTGCCAGGGGAACCAGTAAGTACCAATCCTTTTACTAATATTTCCTTTGAAAGTTGATTAATTACTGTTTGTGTGTTCCCAGTTTCAGATCACAGGCATAGGAATGTTTAGGTCTGCAGAAAAAGAAGTATTCATCTTATTCTTTAGATCAGAGGTCTAATCTTTTTGGAAATTTGATGCAAGCAAAGGGCTCTCATCTGAAGAAAATGCACATACACGCACCATTTTTCATACAATTTTGGGAGATTCATAGGCGCCCCTGAAGCTTCTGCAGGTACTATTTAGGGATCTGTGAAGCCTAGTAAGGTATGCTAGTTTTAAACCATAAACCTTCCTTGGACAATATCTTAAAACAGAAGAACTGCCTGAAATTTCCCTTCTAGAGGTTCTGCATATATAGCCATAGGTGGTCATCTTTAAAAAATGTCCTTGTGGCCTGGGCTAATCCCAGGACATAGAAAACTGGATAGCTGGAAAATCCAACCCATATGCCTCTTTCATCTGCCTTTTTTTCTCATCCCCTTTGACCTTTTATATGAATAGTAATAAATAGTTCTCAATATCAGATGCCTCATTTTAAAGATGAAAACATCTCATATTTTAAAGTAGCTATACAAAATCTATAGCCTAGTGAAATTTGTGTTCCCTCTTCCTTACTGTTTTACAGAAAAGGTTTATTCAAAAAAGATGAAGAGCAATGAAATATTTTTGAGTTATGACTTCTAAGATGTAATTAAACTTTTTAGGAAAAGAAATGTATTCACTTCCTTTTCTCTTCTTTTTTCTTTTAGGGATCAGATGGAAATCCTGGAGCACCTGGTCCGCGAGGGCCAAAGGTAAAAATATCATAGATAATTTTTAAAGAATTAATAACTAACGAAATATAACTGGAAAATCCATGTCCCTTGAGCCTCACACTAACAGAAACATCTAATTGCACAGGGAGAAAGAGGGCTGCCAGGTATCCACGGCTCCCCAGGTGACAAAGGCCCCCCAGGGATAGGAATTCCTGGCCGAACTGTAAGTGAAATTCGATCAAGTTTTTGAAACCCTGTTGACCCAATGTTGTGAAATAAAATCCAGCAACAACTTGAATATGGAGAAAAGAGTGAAATGGTCAGAGGAGATACAGAAAATGCTAGTCAGAGAGCAAGAATTAATGGGCATTGTGGTTATATCCTAAGCACAGAAGGTACCCACTGCTTATTGACTTACAGAAGCTAATCACACATACACTGATTTTGAATTAGAAGAAGTTATTTAACACTTTATTCCTCCATTCTATACATTTAAAAGTACAAATGAGTGTAAGATTATGAGAATGCCCAATATTAGGTTATTATATATTACTGTTTGTTTTTAATTAGAATAAAATGAAAAGTTACTTTTAAAGTGAATGGAGTGCCTGTAAATGAGATGATATCAAAAATCTCTATGTAATATCTTAGAGAAGAGAGAATAGAGATAGTTTTTGATAGTTAAGACAAATAATAGAAAGTTTTTTGACGTGTTTTAGCTATAAGGGTAATAATGATAATAATGACCATTGTATGCGTACTTGTGGACTAAATAGCAGTAAGAGATAAAACTTTTCATTTACTATGAAAAAAAGATAAAAGATTTTGGGACAAGAAAAGTGAAATAGATGGTTATCCTAAAGACATTAATTTGGGGATTGGCCTTGAAATGAAATTATCATGAGAGGTAAAAGAAGATGTAAATAGTGAATGGTTATATTGTGTGTGGTGTTTGATTTTCCAGGGTGAGAATATAAAGACCACTGGAGATGGGAGATTAAACAAAGTAAAAAAGTAGTTCAGGAAATTATTAGGGGAGTGAAGGAGGTTGAAGCGAAAAATAAACCAACAAACCAAAAATAACTTAAGGGCACCGTATAAATAGAAAGGAAGCAAAAAGGTAGCTTTGACAATATGAATATTTATTTAAAAGTAAGAAGGGAAAAGGCAGTGAGCAGGTAGTGAAGTCAGGTGAGCAGGTAGTGAAGTCAGGTGCTGAGACCCCAGCTCTTCACTCACCCAGGTGGTCAGTCAGTTCCTCATCCAGGGGTCCATGGTCATGAGATAGGGATGGATCTGTCATCATTAGGTTCACTGATAATCTCCCAGCCTCATTTTAGTTACCCCAAATTCCAGTTTTCTAACATAGAAAAGAATAACTGAAGTTTTATTTCCAGTTGCCGTCACTGAACACTGGTTCTGTCAATTTCTTCAGAGAAATGACTCCCAGTACAAAGCAGGAAGGAAAGGAAGCCCCAAGCCAGTTACCCAGTGGCCAGCCAGCGTCTAGCAGACAGAGCTTGGGCGTGTTGTTTGTGCGCCCGTGAGTGGGCAGGGACCGATGGCGGGCTCGGGGGTGGCCCAGGCGTCTGAACGCAGTTACGGTGGCGCTTCCAGCACTGCGTCTGGTCAGGCGTTCACCTGCCACCCAGAACTCTTGGCCAGCTTTGCAGAGAGTTTTCAGTGTGCAGGGTGGCAAGCCCTGTTGCCCGCTATGTAAATTACAGTACTTGGCCCTTTATCCCACTTGGGTAATCTATGGACATTCCCAGCAGAATTCTGATCACTGAATCTCCTTCTATGCAGGGCTCCCAAGGCCCAGCTGGAGAGCCAGGGATTCAGGTAAGCTACTTAACCAAGTTATCTGGCACAGCAAATCCATCTTGCTGACTGGGGCGGGGGGAATGGGGGCAATTACTAAAAGACTATCCTTATAAGTAACTATTTTCCCCCTTTTCCAGGGTCCTCGAGGTCTCCCTGGATTGCCAGGAGCTCCAGGGACCCCAGGGAATGATGTAAGGACAGTTTTTACCTACTTCCCCTCTCCCCCGCACCTGTTTTAATCTGAACCTGTGCCGAGGTGCAAAGATTTGAACATGCTGCTTCTGTTTTCAGGGAGCTCCTGGGAGGGATGGAAAGCCAGGTCTGCCAGGCCCCCCAGGTGACCCGGTATGTTGACAGACCGTGCCTGATTTATGTATCCTTAATGCACCCAGAAGCCAAACAGCCTACCAAGCAAGTTTTGCTGTCCAAACTAATTAGAATGCTCAGTGGCTGCTTAGTGATTTTGTTTATCCCCATTTTTTTGTAGAGGGGGAAAAAAATTCAAGCTACATCAGCATTTTTGTGTGTGTGATGAATACTTATTTCCTGAGGGTATAATTCAGTTGT
The DNA here is from genome assembly GCF_009873245.2 of Balaenoptera musculus. Taxonomy (NCBI): domain Eukaryota; kingdom Metazoa; phylum Chordata; class Mammalia; order Artiodactyla; family Balaenopteridae; genus Balaenoptera; species Balaenoptera musculus. The sequence continues at coordinate 84,636,501 of NC_045796.1, read as the reverse complement.
ATAATTTTTGCCCCAAGCTGAACCTTGGTGTATAATGTCTCAATCCCATGGAAAATTGAGTTAAAATACATAGCCACAGATTCTATTCTTTCTAATGCTGGTGACTAAATGAATTTCATTTTTCTAAATGAAAGCTTGCAGGTACGTTTCCCACAGTATGGTACATATCTATTGATTCTGTGGCTTTAAGAATGCTGAAATGGTTAAATTACAAAACTGGCTTGAGTAGCCTTTTCAGAACAGGTTTAGGCACTAAATGGGTGTTCCAAAGTTTTATTTTAGGTTAAACCTTGCTTTGAGTGACAGTGAAATCCCTTTAAATAGCCTCCAAATCAGCAGTTATAACTTAAGAAGCCATATGGTATATGACATTGTATTAAGAATTTTGTATAATAAAACCCAAATCTGGCCTCTCGGTTCTGAGTCTCACAAATCCTCCTACACCGTTTGAGCCTCATCTGCCATTATAAGTTACATGCAGAGGCGTATCTTGGCCTTTTAACTCCCTCGCTGAGTGAATCATGTGTGTATGTGTATTGACTGGGAACCTTTAAAGCATTACTGGGGTTTACGGTGTCTCTCTGAAAGGACGCTTTAAGACAGAGGCCAAAGCACTGCCCGAGTCCTGTGTCTGTTTCTGGATAGGAAACATCATGTTGGCCAACCATCCTGATGGTGAGACTCTTCTAAGCCCCACCATTTGTCACCATGGTGACAAATCTCAGCTGGCCTGGTGTTTTGAGGGAAAATATCTACATTTATTATGTTTGTATTGTATTGTGTGCCTGTATATGTATAAATACACGTATTTTGGGTTTTTTTCTCCTTATCCACAGATTGCACTTCCTCTCTTGGGAGACATTGGAGCCTTGTTCAAGGTACTCTGGCTATGTAAGAAATTATGTGTTAATTTCCAGGAAAAATCAGAAAGGAAATCTTTACCAGAATTTGAGTTAATTGCTTAGCCTGAATTGAAATTCAATTTCTTAATGGCAGAACATCTTTCAGATAGAAAAAGGAACACGTGTCTGTATATGTCTAGTGCCACTTATACTCATTCCCCACTCTCTTCTTTACCAGCCTCTCATTTTGGGTGTGGAGGGACAGGAGGAGCAGGGGAGGAGGGTGGTAGTTCCGGGATGAGCTGCGGGAGAGGAAGGGTGTCATTAACACCCGTGCGTAGACGTTCTCTCTCTGGAGCGATAGCCTTCTCTTAATGGTGTTTACCCACCCAGGCTCATCACTGTGAAACCCAGTCCTTCTCACGGTATCCGCCCTGGCCAGTCCAGGGTGGAAAGCAATACTGCTCAATAAACAGCTAGCTTGCAAGGCTGAGTTTTTATGTCGTGGGATTTTACAAAGTGAGTTACAAAATTCCATAGCTGACAATGGCCCTAACACCTGTGACTCTGTTAAATAAAAGTGATCTCTACCTATGATCCACCTCACAGGGAATTCATCTTGCTACCATTTTTTTTCTCTAATACTTTCCTCTATTTTATTTGTAAAAACAGATGGGGGGAGGTTGATCATGGGACACCTGGAAGTTGTGTATTTGCATGTTTCTTTGTGGAATGCTGAGACTGAACCCAAATGAAAGTCTGTCCCTTTATATTCCACTCACACCTCATGTGTCGTATCTGTCAGTGTATGAATGGATAGTATATTTGTACACACACACACACGAGCTATGTGTGTGTATATATGTGATCTATTTTATATTCCCAGAATTTAGCCCAATGGTTCCTGCAACGACTTACTCAATAGTAGGCAGGCAGGAATATTTGTTGAATTGAATTCACAAGGCTAGAATTCTAGTAAATATATTTGTCAGGTGATAAAGGTTTTGAGAATAGTATATGAATATAAATGTAAATGTAGATATAAATATAAATATATAGAGGGGGGGTTTTAAGACTTTCAAAAGCCAACATTTTCTCATAAGTCAGAAAATAGTATTTATGGGGGCTTCAGGAGGATCTTATATTTATTGAGTTATGATTACATGCCAGGCAACACACTGCTTTACTTATATCATCTCACTTAATCTGCACAAGAATCCTATGAGTTCAGGCTGCGGAGTTTCCCATTCTGTACACGAGAGACCTAAATTCTGAGGAGTTAATTTAAGTACCTTGCTCAGAGTCACACAGCCAGTAAGTGCGACATTAACACAGGAGTACAGGTCCTCAGACAGTCAGTCTCATGTTCTTTACGAGGGCAGTGATGTTGGAAATGGCAGGACTGTAGGAGTTATATCATTCTGGAACATTTAGGGTTCTTTAAGGATCAAAAAAATTTATTGACTATCCTGATAGGATGTGGGGCAGCTCCCACTACAGACAAAATGACTGTAAACAGGCTCTGACAGGGGAAAGAACCAGGGCTCCGATGGCCTCAGACATGGTAGTCAACAGTTTCACCAGGGCAGCATTCCCTTAATAAATGCCCTTGCCGGGGTCCAGACCCAGCCCCACCTCATGGACGTTCTGAGTCTCAGGGGAGCCAGTTGGCAAGAGGTGGGCAGGACCCTTGACTGACAGTCCCAGCAAGCTGTATTCAATAGAAGAGAAGCATGTAGTTCCCCAAAGCATATGGGAATTTTAATCCTAATCCTGTCACCCAATACATTAACTGTCCCACTCTGTTTTAAAGTCTTTAGCGGACTTGATCGTCCTGCTTTCTGTTTTCAAAACCTGTGTTTGAATAAAGTGTTGAAAAGAACTGACGTATTTCCCAGCCTGAATGATGTATACCTTCAAAGACCTTCCTCCAGGTTAATCTGTGTATCAGTCCTTCTTTGAACGAGATTGTGCGTTAACTAATAACTGATGCGTCTTTATCCTCTCCGTGAGAAAAATCTTAAAAGATATTTTTTCAAGAACCTTAATGAAATCCACTTTTCCTTCATTTACCATTCTAGTAACCCTAACCTAAAGAAGATGAGGTCAGTTTGAAATGACTCTAGAAAATCCTATTGACTTGTAATTATTTCCATTTTTTATGTTTTATTAAAACAATCATGAAACTACCACAACATTGTAAATCAACTATACTTCAATAAAAATCAATTGAATAATCCACCCTAAAATGTTACTTATATACGAAGTAGAAATAGACCCACAGACATGGAAAACAAACTTATGGTTACCAAAGGGGAAACGGGGGAAGGGATAAATTAGGAGTTTGGGATTAACATATGAACAGTACTGTATGCAATAGATAACCAGCAAAGACCTACTGTAGCACAGGGAACTATGCTCAATGTTTTGCAATTACCTATAAGGGAAAAGAATCTGGAAAAAAGATATATATGTATGTATAACTGAATCACTTTGCCATTTACCTAAAATTAACACAACATTCTGAATCAACTATACTTCAATAAAAAAAACAATCAATTGAATAATCCATTCTAAAATGTTACTATATATTGATATGCCATGTTATAATGTCTACAGATACAGTAGACATTCTTTATACTTTTTGAAATATAGAAAGCTTTTTGGTTCTCTGAAGTCCTCAAGCGTCTCTCCTCAAGCGTCTCTACCTTCACAGCTTTTCAGATTTAGTAGGGGTGGTTCTACAATTATGTATGTGTTTCTTAACTCCTGTACCAGCACATTAGCTCAGTGGAATGATCCTAGTGGTAAAATTAGTTTGGGAAACTTTGCACATTCCAACTCCTTCTCATGTATTCCAGCTCTAAGAAGGACAACCATAAAGAGAACTGTTCTGACCCAGCATTTTTTAGGCAAATTGCCTCAGAACCTTTTCAATATCATACAAAATTAGTCTTCCATGTAGCATATGTTTGGAAATCAAACTTGTGCTGATATACACTGGGTCAAAAACATTGAACTTCATGGGCTTTCTTGCCAGCTTCCCATCAACGGCAAGCTTCCATTCCCTCTTCATGTTTAAGGATTCTTCCCTTTGGTTAAAAGGATGGAAGAATTGAGGCTTAGGTTGTCCTACCTTTGGTCAGTTGTTAAATTTAAGCTGTCTCCCCCACTCAGTAGTCCCTATTTTATGCCTTTCCTGATCATATTTTTATAACAGTTTATTTAAAAATAAGCCTCTGTAGGCTTTATGTGATAGGAAGTTTATCTTGTGAGCTCAGATACCTAAATTGAAGCCTTTGCAGATCAGCTAAAGATTACAGAGAAGGCGATGGAAAGGTGATTCCACTTATATTTCCTATCTGCACTTGGATTTGACTTAGAAGTCAAGTCCCAGTCACTCAAATAATTGTTTCCCACATGAGTATTTCCCCTAACAAATAAAAGGTTAGTAAGCTGTGTTTAGGGTTCTCCAACTGATTGGGCTCTCAAAAGGGGAAATCCTTTCTTCACAGCTTTCTTTCTTTCTTCCTTTCTTTCTTTCTTTCTTATGATTTATGCTATTGGTTTTATGAGCTCTGTAATTTTGCTGGTTATTCCAAACTTTATTGCCACCTCCCTTTTTAAACATGCTGCTAAGCAATTGAAACTCTGTGTTCTTGACTTATGAGTTTATCTTTTAAAATAGTTTTTGCCTCCCCAAAAGTAGTCTTTCAAATTGAATAAATTAAGTTTCTGAAAGTAGAGTGACATAGCAATGGCTATCACTCAACTCTCACAAAAGTTCAAATAGAAGTTCAAATCCAATCAATGAATAATGAATCTCCAGTGACCTTATCTCTATCTTCATTAGAACTTCTGTGGCAACTGCCAAGCCAGTGTCCCTGGGCTGAAAAGCAACAAAGGAGAAGAAGCAGGCACTGGTGAGCCTGGACAGTTTGATTCTGTAGCCCGGAAGGTAAGAAGGGGGCTAAGTGTTGGTGGACCCTGGACGTGACACATGGTGCCTCCTCTCAGCTGTGACTGCTCTGTCCTCTAGGGCGATGTAGGGCCACGGGGTCCTCCAGGAGTCCCAGGCAGAGAGGGACCAAAGGTAAGGAAGTCTCTCCTCTGTGCAACCTTTAATTCAGGGTAAAAAAAAAGAAATACATTTTAAAATACAGTCCTTTTTCTAAAAATATTTTGGAAAAGTGGTGTAAAAGCCATTTGCAGATGTCATTTATTTTTTTCCCCCGATTCTGTCCAAATGACATGCCCCAAGTGTCCTGAGAAGAGATATGTTCATTTTCCCAAAAGATGACAAAATGACTGAGTGTACTAACTAAACGTATTGTGTCTCTAGGGGAGCAAAGGAGAACGAGGCTACGCCGGGATACCTGGGGAGAAAGGCAATGAGGTAAAAGGCTCTTCTCTGATCACGCAGCCCTACTGTTGATTCTTTCCATGTGACACAACAAAAGGACATCAATTTTCCTATATCTCCTGTTTGATGCTAAACAAATAGAAACGAAGACAGGTTTTTTCCAAACGTTAACACATTTTAAATAATACGTGGATGCTTATCCCCAGGGATCCAGTTTTTGAGACAAGGGAATTCAAACACAAAGTTAACATATCAGTTACTACGTTTCTGTTTTCTCATAGCAGGTAACAAGTCCAGCTCTCTCAAGACAAAAGCAAGGAGAAAGAGGAAAAGGAGATTTACTGAAAAGAGTCCCAAAGTAGCTCATAGAATTGAAGGAATAGTCAGCAGCCAGCCTAGGGATAGGGCAGCTCCAGAGCTCAGCAGAACTTCCCTGGGCCGCCGCTGTAACGTGACTCAGTTTCAATGACCTTGGTTTGTTTGTATCTCTGCTCAACTTTCAAACTCTTGGGAGGAAGAAAAAAAAAAACTCTCAAACGGGTCTGCTTGGACTGGTTTAAATCAGCTGCCCACCCTCCCACTAAGGTTCAAAGTCAAATGTGCTCTTGAGACGGTGGCATAATTTTCTGACTCTCAGCCGCACTGATGCTCAGGATAGCATTCTTTCCTGCATGATTTACACTAACGCTTAGGAAAAGTAATTAGGATGATGAATTCTTGTTAAACAGTTTTGATACTAATAATCCTTAATGAAAGTAAGTAAGCCATCTGGCATATATTAACCTTGATGTTAGTGCAGAAAATCAAAAGGATGTAAAGTAGATCTGTTTTTTGAGTTGGAGTTATATATTTCACATTATAAATTATCATCGTGTTATTGTTTTTAATTAACATGGATTCTATTCAAGAAAACTGTGAGGACTGGCTTGGTTTTTTTCCAAGTTAAAAATTGAAGAGCAAAGAAATACAACATTTATTTTCATCTGTAAATAAAACAGTAAAGGCATCTTATTTTCTAAATCAGGAAGAGTTATTGAGCTTTTGCATCTTCATGCGCCACAGAAGGTTGCACTAAAGTACAAGCACGGTGTCTGATTTTAATAGTCTAACAGCTCTTAACTGCCTAGACTCAAGAAGTAGGCTTTAAAGGCAATTGAGAATGTAATAACAAAAAGATCAGGAAATAATTGGAATTCAGGTTTTTTCATAAGTGACTCAAAATTAAATTTATTAGAAGTTAACTTTTATTGATTCTTCAGAATCCTTAGCACTCCTGGTGAACTGAAATCCCTCCTTAACTCCTTCACTATTTTAGTGTGCTTTTCCCTAAGTACACCTTGTTGACTCTTTAACACAGCGTACACAGACTTTGCACAAGACACTTAGATAGACAATTCCAGCTGGTTCAGAAGGAGATTCTTCACTGTTTCTTCACATCACATGAATAGTATGAATAAACCTGAAGTAGCATACTAGCTCAGTTGGGCCTTTGGGGGGTAACGGGGCAATGCCGCTTGTCCTTCTCAGGCAGGTGGGAAATATTGAATATTATCTTGTCTTCTACTTGGACTCAGATACTCCCTGAAATTTTAATTTGTTGATTTGTTTAAGTGAATGAAACTTTGCCCAAGAACATAGGTATTTCCAGCTGGCCAATAAACTATACTATTTTAATATGCATATAATATCTAATCATACAAAATCTAAGATGTCTGTTCTACCCTTAGTGGAAAAGATGCAGAAGGACACCCTGTCTCTTTGAGGAATTCCCAATTATTATTTAATAATTATCCAATGGTCGATTTAATCCATTTGGGAACTTAAAGAGAGGAGTTGCCTTTCGGTTTATTGCTCTTACAAAAGTGACATTATCCTCAACGGTTTTTGCAGATGTTATTTCACAACGCAAGGTAGCAAATTAGCAGATGCTGATAGAACACAGACTTACCTCTCATAGTCAGAGGGAATTCTTGCTTGGAATACAGGTCTTTCTACAATATTTTAGAATAATAATTGATAAACAGGACATGAAAAATATTGTCAGCCATAAGTTGTAACAATGGAAAAATAAATATACTTGGTAGCAACTGAGATAGGACTTGCAAAATCAAAATATCAGAATAGGGAAAGAACTTAGCTCTAATGATCCTTGACTATGCAGTAAATTTTAATTTGTATTTTAGTTTGGTACAATATGCTAAATTGACTGTTCTACTCTTTAATATGTATTTGTCTTCTTTAATGACCTTCTTGTCTTGTAAAATTACCTGCTTGCCGTTTATACATTCATAGTAACTTTTACCCTTACTACAGAATTTCAGCTTGTTCAGAGAAAGATGGCTGAGAATGTTTTTTTTTTTTTATTTATGGACTGAGGTTTACTTTAAAGTTTAATGTGGTCATCAAAGGTTAATGAGTCCCAAGCTTATAAACTGGACTACCTAAAGACTCACTCAGCATCTCTAGGCTGATTCAGTGTTGAGACTAAAAGTAGCAAAAAAAAAAAAAAAAAAAAGAAGACATATGAACACACATATCTTATACACGTACATACAGAGAGAGTTTTATGGAAATGTGGGTGTTTTGAGATAAAGCAATTTGTGGCATAGCATTTATAATCTCCAGACATTTAGAGATCCATTCCCAAAGGAAATTTGTTTCCTTTCCACTTATAACCCCATAAACAAGTTAATGGTGGGGGAATAAAAAGAGTCAATACAACATGCCAATGTGTACTGCCCACAACTGCACATGGGCACATGCATGCACGCACACACACACTGAGCATTGCCAGTGAGGATGATACCATCTTGAAGAAAGTATATGTCCACATTAACACAAGATACATAAGATTTTACCCAAGACTCTTGTTACGTGAGGAATTTCGGCACATTCAAGGAGAGCCTTTCCAGCATTTCTTCACCTCCCATCACATGGAAAAACCTGAAGGAATATATGATCCCATTAGGCATTAGATGGACAGACCTGGCAGAGCTTGGTCCTTAATCCCATTGATGCAAAGAACCTTGATTCTGTAGAACTTTGATCCTCTAGAGCTCCCATAGATAACTATGTAGCAATTTTACCATGGTCACTTCACCTGATATTTATAATATGTATAAAATGCGTATTTCATCACAGTAAAGGGTAAAGGAATTTATTACAACGATGAATGCTTTGGCACTATAAAAGGATTACTCAGTAAAGAAATTTCAATCCTGAAAAAGTGGAACCGTTCAAAATAGAACTTGACACGTCATATGGTTATCTGAAATAATAAATGGGTTCCCATTTATTATTATGGGCATATTTTTCCCATTGTAGAAGTCATCTGAGTTCCTTATAGAAAATTTGAGAAATACACAAAAGCACTAAAAAGACAAAAGTTATTCCTATTTGTACTTCTCCCACTGTTGGTAAAAGTCATATTATTGTCCACAACCCCTCATCCACAATTCCAAAGTTCAAATGCCTCTGAAAACCCAGGAAATTTTTCCCAGGTTTGCAGCAAATTTATTTGTCAGCAAAATCTGACCTGAAGTCATATGGAGCTAGTCTATTTATCCCACTTGGTGAGACTATCATGTGTTTTGCTATAGAAATATTTGTGTGTTTATTAGCAGGTGCTGCCTCAGGTGACATGGGAGTGTTATGTAGTATCCAATATGAGACTGTGTTCCCTTTGAAACAAATCTGAAACTTCAGAACCCTGAAACACACCTGGCACTAAAGTTTCCAGATAAGGCATTATGAGCCTCTATCAGTCTCATATTTTATGAAGTGCATTTTCTAATTTTTTAATAATTTGGACCCTACTCTATGTAACATTTTGTAACGTTTCCTTTTCTTTGTTATTCAATAGCTTTTGAAACATGATTTTAACAGTTGCAAAACATATTATGGATTTTATGTAACTTATTTAGCTAATATTCTGTTGCTGACTTACTTGGTAAAGGAACAAATTAATTACACGAGTTATCAGTTAACCTTACCAATTCTTCCTTGAATATATAAATGTATCCAGTATAATTAGCATGACGCTACAAATCTTAGGCGGGGCCTGAGAGTCTATCCCTTTACTTTTACGCTTAAGCCATTAAAGGGTTCTAAATTTCACTTCGCCGATGAGCGGTATTTCTTATAATGAACTGGCCGACTGAACTAAATACTGTATCATAAAACAGAGTCCGTTGTTCCCACCAGCTGAAAGAAGCATTAGTGTAACCGTGTATTTCTTCGATGGCATTCTGCTCATCTGAAATTTGTATTTTCATGCTTTAGCAGTGCCGGCTTCTCAAAGATGCTATTGTCGATGGAGGGGCTCTGTGAGATCAGAAGTGTTCTATGAATCACCAACACGTTAAATTATGTTTGTAACAAATTCCATGTCGTGGCATTTTAGCCCGCCATCCTTACTCTTAGAAAACGGGTGTTTGCAGATGACAAATGTGTTTCTTGATTAGCCAACAAAGATGGGTAGTTTTCAATCGTCAAAATATTCGATGAACTAAAATGCTTTGTTTCCAATGATATAACAGATTTTATGGTAGGAACTATCTCTTTTAGGGTCTTCAAGGCATTCCGGGCCTTCCAGGTGCTCCTGGCCCGACTGGACCCCCTGTAAGTATTTGCTAAAATGGTTTCACTCACACTTCATATCTGCTGGTATGATGCAAAGTGAACTAACAGTCTTTATTGCTTTTTGTTCTCTGTTCCTCTGTGTGGATTATGCAGTTATTGCTGGGGAAAGTAGCATCCAACATCTCAGATTTTTGTTAGTATTCCTTAAGGCTGCTCGGGGTTGTGGAGACTTGTCATGAAAATTCTACCAGACCAGAAAGCAGTCTGTGATGAAGCAAGTCTATTTGAATAGACGTTGGATGTAGAGGAGCGTTATCTTTTTTAGCTATAATTTTTCTGGCATTAACCTTAGGGAGAGATATTCAGATGGTTACACCCTTACATTTTTAAGCGCCATAAACTAAGAATTTATTCTCTAGACAGAAAAAAAAAACGGGTCAAGGATTATCAGGTTCAATTTACTTTTATTCCTGTTTCTGACTTAAAATATGCTCTACTTTAGTCAGCACTTTTTTCCTCTGTCTCTCTCAAACACAGCATCAGGGCCTTTTTGTCTTCAGTTACCCTGTTTGCTTAAAACAATCTTTTTTCTTTCCCACCTGCTAAACCCAGCCGCTCATTAAAGCAGAACTCAAATCTAGGGTTGCCAGTTAAAATACAGGACATGAGGCTCAATTTGAATTTCATGTAAATAAATACTTTCATAGCATGTTTGTCCCAAATATTGTATTTTTATTTGCTAAATCTAGCAACCCTACTCAAGCCTCAATTTTTCCAACTCTTTCCTTCTTAGAGTGCATAGGCAAATGGTATGTAGGAATGTAATCGTGTTCTTTCATGTTTTGAATCATGGGTTTGCCATAATGAAAATTTTACCCTTTATGCTTTCACCACAGTTATATAGAACAAACCTGGCTCTAAATTGTACACTAAAATTAAAAGTTAAGAGAAAGAGTTGTGAAAGGAGCCATGGAAATGATAGCTAACTCTATTCTCAAAGAAGATCTTAAACTAAATTTTATTTTCCATTGGTAAAATGCAGATCGCATAACTCACCTTGTTAATTCTGCTCTGTGAAGTATTTAAAATGTTGATCACTACCAAAATTATAGCTCATTTAGGAAGGCATAATGCTATGTAAATTGCCATTTAAACAGCAAGGCTAAATTCTTAAATGTGTTAAAAGGTTCCAGTTAAGGTCATTAAATGTGGTTGGCCAAGGTGAAAAAGCGACCACAAATACAAATTTTATCCTTCCAAGGGCTTATCAGCAGGATACAGCTGCTGTATCAGCCTGAAGAAATATAAGCTTATAAGACTGATTTAATTAGGATCAAATGACCTTCAAAATGTATCAATTTGAGCAACCAACTTCCAATACCCTTGGCCATTTAGTTGTTGTTTCTGTAACAAACTTAGTTTTGTGTTTTACAGGGCTTGTTGGGAAGAACGGGACATCCTGGTCCCTCGGGAACAAAGGGTGACAAGGTACAGAGGGAAAGCCTCACTTACTGTCCAAATTGGGGCTTGGGGTAGGGGCAAGTTGAGCCTACTTACAGAGAAATCCATAAAATCAAGCAAAGCCTCAAAGTATTATAGGAGTGGTGTCAGGGAAGTGGGCTTGGAAAGACATGGGTCCCCAAATTGGTCTGAAGACAAGAGATATGTTCCCAGGGAAGAGGATGAATAGCACATGGGTGCCACACAGCAAACGTCCAAGCTGAACTCAGGGTCCTGGGCATCCACCGTGGGGAAGGATGGGTGAGGGTCACCTCCTGATGAGGCGCAGGAAGGTAGTTTGTATCTGGAAGTCCAGCCGCAGGTGCCAAGGCTCCCGACAGCAGTCTAGCTCTCAGAACCAGGATTCCAGTAAATGACGTGCTTGCTGAGAAAATCTGCAAGTTCTGTCCTTAGAGGGTCGTAGGGGAGATCCGCGAAAGAACCAGCACAGCTTGCTTCCTGGGGAGTCCGGTTGACAGGACAGATGGGTTGCTGTGGTCAGCAGGGAGAACCAGCAAAAGAGGAGTCCCAGCAGGAAGATCACACAGTTACCCAATTTAGGATCTAAAGTGTCACCCACAGTGTGATAGAGCCAGCACATGAGTCACACGGACTAACTCTTTGGATGAGAGAAATTTAAGAATCTGGAGTCCATGTGAGCCACTCAAGTGGCTTCTACCCCAAAATGACCACAATGGGGCATAATGGCATTGAGGAGCAAAGGAATCCCCCCAGACTGAAAGGCAACAACGTGCTTATTCTGGACAGTCTCAGCACAGTTTTTCTGTTAGCATCCCGGGGAGCTTGCCCAACTCCACCAGCCTTTTTGATCTGTTCTCGATGGAAATTATTCAGTCAGAGATTTGCCTTTTGAAGTTAATGGGAATTCCACACTGAGATGAGCTTTGGGGCACAATCAAGAATGAAAATATGACTATTAATTGTGCCAGAAAAAAAAAGTCCTTTCAATAGGCGCATATTTTCCTTGTTTGTTGTCCTCTCACGGTTCATGAGAACCCTGACATAATTCTCTGAAGGACACTGCCAGCAGAGCCCCATGTGTCTTAGAGAGAGAGCCACCATCAGAGCAGTTTGGGAAAAGATACAGTATACTCATGGTCACTCCTTCTCAGGCAGATACATTGCAAGAAAAACTTTACAGTTGGTTTGTTTTTTTTTTGTTTTATTTTGTTTGTTTTTTTACAGTTGGTTTTTATTGATAAAGATACAATCAAAAGGTTTCTATGATTCTTTGGTTACTGAAAAAATGGGGAGATTGGAGTGAAATCCTTCATCAAATTTATGAAAATAGACTAAAATCCCTCAAAATTCTTGGGCATTTTAAAGTAGGAATTTTACTCTCTCTGGATTCTTTTTTAATTAACCATTTCTTGCCATCGCCCCTGATATTGAGGGACTCCAAAGATTTTATGAGGCTATTATTCTAAAAAAAAAAAAAAAAAAAAAGCAGTTACAGGAAAAACTGGTTAAAGGCACCAAAAGGAGTATCATACCTCTGTTTATCATGGACCAATAAGCATCCTACGTTTTATCAAAATATAGATGAAATCCCATTTTTCAAGTTTCAACTTGAATGCATTTCTCACACATTTCATTTTCAGTCTGCTTTGCCTGGAAGCAGAATGTCTGAGGCTGTTTACATTGTAAAGACCATTTCCCTTATACAGCGTTGTACCACAGTCACCTCTGCTCAGTGGGACATGCCTGATATTCACTTAGGATGTGAAAGAAGGTGTTCCTCCTGCAGACACACACAGGTTGTGATTTTCTACTTTAGTCAAAGCATGTGGATGCCCTCTGTGGTTCCCAGAAGATGAAGGTGGTGGAGGTGAGGCTAGGAGCGAGGGTCTGACCCAAAGAGCCATGTTCCTGAGCTGCCCCAGCCTTCAGGAAGTGTGCTCTGCACCCCCATGTGGGGGGAGTTCCCCCAGCTGCACTCGAAGTCCAGGACCTGGTCACCTGCTTGCCTGGCTGCATCTAAAAATAAGCTTCATCCCTGGCGCTCACACCGTGAGGATCCGAATGCCTGTGGGAAAAGGCATTTACCTTTTCCTTGGTCTAGTAATGTTAATTCCCCAGGTGAGGGGAAAAGCCCCGCTGAATAAGACTTTGCAAGGGTGAACAAAATGACAAGTCATATTGACTTCAGAATGTGGCTCTCTGAGCAAGCGCGGTCGGGTTCACAAACCTGGAGGAGAAACGTCTAAGCCATTGATGTTGGTCTGTGTACCTCCTTGCAGGGCAGCGAGGGACCCCCTGGGAGACCCGGACCACCTGGACCACCTGTGAGTTGTTTCAGGTTTAAAACATAAATTCATGCATCTATTTAAGACTTGTGTAAACAACAAGGTCCTATTGTATAGCACAGGGAATTAAATTCAATATCCTGTAATAAACCATAATGGAAAAAAAAAAAGGATTTTACTTTTTTTGTTTGTTTTTTTGTTGTTGTTTTTTTAAATAGACTTTATTTTTTTGGATGATTTTTTATGTTTGCAGGAAAATTTCACAGAAAATACAAAGAGTTCCCATATGGTCCTGCCACACACACGCAGTTTCCCTCATCATTAATATCTTACATTAGTGTGGAATTGTACTCTTATTAAAAGTATAAACTTTATGGTATGTGAATTCTATCTCAGCTTAAAAACCAAAAATATATGTATAAAGATCCTTCTAACGCTGATATAATGATTTTTCAGTGGCATGTATAACAAAATTATTATTATGATGTATATGTTGAGAAATATTATTTGTCACATTAACTATCCAGGTAATATAATTTCTTTCTTAGAGTAGAATTTTTTACAGTTGAGAAACTGATATTGATACATTATTATTAACTAAACTGTATAGTTGACCTTGGGGTTTACTTTTTCGGTTGTATGGTCCATTAGTTTTGATAAGTGCATAATCTCATGTATCCACCATTACGGTACCATACAGAACAGTTTCACTCCCCTAAAAACGTCCTGTGCTACACTTGTCCATCGCTCACCTCCCCGTCCCTCAAGCCGCTAGAAACTGTTGGTTTTTTTACTATCTCTATACGTCTGCCTTTTTCAGAATGTCCTATAGTTGAAATCAAAAAAAAGCTTTTATGACTCAGAGGTCAGACTACATTTAGATATTCTCAAGGATAAAAGTCATCTGAGTTTTATGTATACATGCGAATGACAGCCAGGGTGGCTTAGGGGAGCCCTGATTCCCGCATTAGCTCAGCCCTGAGGCACACTGCTCGGATTTGCAGACTGTGGGCCTCCCTGCTGTGGACTCAGTTCGGGTAGGTGTGCACCCCTACTCTCCACTTCCTGCCTGGGGGACCCTGGGAAAGTCATTTAACCTCAGTGAGCCTCATTCACAGAAAAGAGAGGGGCTGTAAAAAGACATCCCTTCCGGCAATGTGAGCTGGTAGAAAAATTGTGTTGTGCTGTGTGTATTCATTACCATCCATGATGCCCGAGATGCAAAAGGAAATGCTATTTATATGGCACCTTAGTGAATGAAACGTACAAGGGCCGCCGCTGCTTTCGCGCTAGGGATTGAGACAGACGTGCATCTGCCTTGTCGGGAGGCCGGGGAGGACAAGGGCGTCTCTCCGGAGCAAGTCTGCCCTCCAGTGGGGTCTCGCTCAAACAGCATCACAGCGTCCGCCCAGCCGAGCGTTCTTTCCCACCTGCCTCAGAGGCAGAGGTGAAGAAGCCAGACTCCCCCGCAAGGGGCGGAATTCAGCCGTGACTTTGTTTTTTTCCGGAGAAAAACAATCAGAAGTTTAACAACGTGTGTGTGCTTCCTACATGCAAGGGAGACATCCAGGAAAACTGAGTAACGCCCTGAAATGGCCCAAGTCCTCACCTTAAGTACCATCCTCACCTAAAAACAAGAGAAAGGAAGGGTGTGGCTGCT
The DNA here is from genome assembly GCF_009873245.2 of Balaenoptera musculus. Lineage (NCBI taxonomy): Eukaryota > Metazoa > Chordata > Mammalia > Artiodactyla > Balaenopteridae > Balaenoptera > Balaenoptera musculus. The sequence continues at coordinate 84,621,288 of NC_045796.1, read as the reverse complement.
ATGCAGTTTCACGTCGCAGCTTTCTCCACTGATGAGAGTTTCCTGAGATGCTGAAGACAACAAAGATACATCGCTGGTCGGCGTGCGATCGCACGTGTGCGCACATCAGTGAATACACAGACGCCCTGTTTCCCTAAACATGCTCTTCGGTTTTGTTTTACTTACCTTCTCCCCTGGCAGGGAAGCAGGGCAGGCAGCATCTGAGGCTCAACCACTAAAATACCCTCCCTCCCCAGTGGACAGAACAGCAAAATACAACATGAGCTCCCAAAAGGGACCTCTGTTTTACGATGGACTTAAGAAATCTCCCTTGCCCCCCACCCCGGTTCTCCAAAACTGTTTATTCTTCAAAACAAGTTAAGTGTTGTCTTTTCTGTGAAGCACCCTCCTGTGGCCCTGGAAATCTCAGACAAAAGTATCCTTCCCCCTCCAGGACTAAATACAGTAGACATTCAGCAGTTGTCACATGAACGAGTGCAATACTGAAGGAATACATGAACAGAGCATTTTTCCTTCCTTCACAAGTGTTTGGAAGATGCACACAGATCACGCGCCCTGAGCACCACTGACCACCGTGGTCCAAAAACGGCAATGATGGCTCTTCAGTTTTGCAGCTGAAACGTGGAAATCACAATAAAGGAAAACGCAGGTTATGATTCTATGGGAATTTTTAAAAAGAAGGCTAGAAGATCCTAACTAAAATTTTCATATGCAAATTTTTCCTGAATGCCAAAATGTATGATTTTGAAAGCCTCTCAGATTAGTTCTCTTTAAGTGTTAGTTACTCTGGGGCTTTGCATTCACAGGTCAATTTATTAGGAAGTTCCTGTTCCCTCTTGTTCTAAAGAATATGTTTTTGTAGAAACATCCACACAGGGTTGTGAGTGATGTCATCTCCCCCATTTCCCTTAATTTTCTATTTAGTATGAAGAGGGTGTGGAAAAAATTACCTTTCAGTAGCCAAATTGTTCCCTATTCACATCTTCATCAGCACTCCTGTGTTATGACCTGCAGGTCAGCAGGCTATAAACAGTTAGCATAAGTTGGCAATTCCGAAACTGAATTTTAATGAGCAAATAGTACTTTCCTCTGAATGCATTAGTGTCTCATCTGTCAAGCCGGCACATTCATCCCAGCCCCGCCAAAAGTGTGTGCGTGTGCTCCGGGTGGAGCTCACATGCCTTCCGGTTTTGTCGTCTACATTTGCTTTAGAAAAACCAAAAATGGGAACGTTATAATTTTTACCGATAACATGAAACTCAGTTTCTATAACAGCGTAGGAAAAATATCATTTGGTGAAACAACAAAAGGTAGAGATGCTCACTGTTAACTTCAAAGGATAACTCCATGTGTCATTTCTTTTCTAAGGGTGTACCATTCAATGAAGGAAACGGAATGAGCAGTTTATATAAAATCCAGGTATCTACTTTTCTAATTACGTCAAATCACTTTCCGGTTATGGGTTACTACAAATTCTTCTCACCTTTGTCTTTTTCTTTTGAAGGGAGGTGTGAATGCTCCCAGTTATCCAGGGCCACCTGGCCCCCCTGTGAGTACAGTTGTTTATCACCAAGCGTATTTTAGCTGAGCAGCCTCACACACACACACACAAAGACCTCCTAAGTTCACTGAAAAGTACGTGTTACAAATATAAACAAAATTTTCTGCCGGAGGAAATAAACCAATTCTAATAACATTGGGGAAATGTACACAGTCAAAATAAAGGAAAACAGCATTCTGCGGAGTGGTGTCACTTTTTGGAAATCTGAGAACTAAATCAATGTCCAAGCAATCACCGTCATGGGAGTTCCATCAAGTTATATTTCCTCATCTTATTATGCTTCAAATCCAAACCATAGCAAAACAAAAGTTGCAGAGATTTTTATGTGTATTAAAGCAAATTGGATAAAAATTCTTCATAGTTTGTAATTTTGCTTCGGTCGTTATTTTCAAGATGACTTCTCATATTTTTCTTACAGGGCCCCAAAGGTGATCCTGGCCCGGTGGTATGTATATTCCCATGTTTTGTGTCATTTAGAAAATAAATCTTTATTCGCGTTTGAAAGAAGACCTTCAGGAGAGATGCCTGCCTTCTGAGATGTCCCTTGGTTAAATGGAGGAAGTGGGCACCTCCTCATTTCAGGATGCCTCGGTCCTGATGTGTCCCTGCCCTTGACGCTCTTCCGTCAGTGAGATTTTAAAAATCACCCTGGGCTGGAGGAAGGTGCATATAAAGCTCCTGAGAAATAGGACACTTTCTTCCAACAGGACTATGTTGATGATTGATTCCATGTTAAGTAGATCATGGGAGAAAACTATTTATTGGAAAGAAATTCCTTAATAGGTCTGTCGTCTCCCCCACCGACAACTACAACAAGACAGGGACGGTTTATTTGCTTTGACTGTCTTGGGCGGTTGTTCTGGAGGCGATGTGGTGCGCTGTCAGAACTCTGCTTATTAGGAGCGATGTTTCAGGAGGTTCGCCCTCAGCCTGGGAAGAGATCCTGTGCTCCAGCCTCTTCCGAAGGATGAGGATTGTTAAGCATCCTTCTCAGCCATGGAGCGGCACTGTAAAAGTTCTGCCAGATGCAATTCCATTCCCTTTATTCCTTGGCAGATTTTCCTGTCATGTCCTTTTCAGGCATGTGTCCTGTCCTTCCTATTTCATTTCTGTGTCCTTTAACCTTTGGGTATATACTTGAAACTCAGATGTAGCTGAAAATGAAATAAACTTTCAAACCACCTTCCATTGCCGTGGGAAGAAATTGCAGACCCTTTCATTACAGTGGAGTTTGGTAAAACTAGATGAATAAATTTTAAACAAGCGAAAGAAGAGCCATAAGAAGCAATCTTTTTACATCTAAATAGATGTTCAAAGAAGATGCATGAAAGAGCTTATTTTTTGTTATTGGGCAATATATATTAAAAGCCAATTTGTTTTCCCCTATGAAATGCCCAGTTTGTAGCATTTTCCGAACCCCAAATATGTCATTTAGAAGTTTCTGTTGTTTCATTACTCATGCTGTGCTTCCTTTATCTGTAACGTTTTTTAATGCTTTCACCTCCGCCCGCATATCCTTCATTCCAATTTGAATCTCCTTTCATCTTATTGATAAAAATTTCCTCCTGGTCTTTCCTTCTCATACTCACACACACAAACATCCCCTCCGAATCATTCAGGGACACGTAAGCTTCTCACCGACTTTTCTGGAACACCCAAGTTTTTAAGTTAGTAACTGTAGATTAAGGTGAGAAACCTTCTTAAAAAGTATTATAATAAAGGATAAATTATAATTCACTTGGATTGGAAAGTGCGTGGCAACAAAAATGTAGACAGCATTGAGTAGAATTTGAAGAGATTAGGCTTCAAAATTTTTTAGCTGCAACAAAGAATAAAGAATAAAAACTAAGTGGACGACGTTCCTTGCTTTTAGAGATGTGAATTAAATGGGTGAAGCACAAAAACAGAAATGTGGAATCATGAAATTAACTACCAAGTAAACCTTCAGGTTTATCTTAGATAAAACTTTAGATTATTCCTTTGGGCTCCATGTCACCACCACCGGGCAACTCATTTCCGACCAGTTGCCCCGAATAGAGAAATACTACCTCATAGCATAGAGATAGATAAGCCAGGAATGGTCGAGTCACAGGTCACAGAGCAGAAAATGGAAAAGTCCCATCGGGGTAGGTGTGGCAGAGATACACTCTTCCAGCATCCTTCAAATCCCAGGACACCAGATCTGTACCACTGTTTCTAATCTTCTCAGTGAACCTTTACAGATAAAAATTACCCTTAATTGAATTTATTATCTTCTGAGGCACTCCATTTCATTCCCTTGGTATTCAATTTATAATTGGCTTTCAATTAAATATTTATTATTAGCTACTTTCAAACAAATATTGATTGATAGGCTGAGCACTGTCCAACCAATTCCTCTGTCCTAAAGAGAGTTGAGAATATAAACAAAGAGAATCAAAGGGCTTATTTCCTTTGTCAGTAACCCAGATCCTCTATTACAGAGCTTCATGCAGAATAGAATCTGAACATCTTTTTTTTCTGATTGACAGGTTACATATTGGTAGTTGCTTAAAAAGGCTTTTGAAGCAAAGAAAGTATCAAATGATATGCTTCCTCATTAAGCATCCCACGATAAGGACAATATCATAAATCATAATGGAAGTTAGAGTGTTGGTAATATTTTTGAAGCAGATTAGAATGAGGCATGCAAAAATACATTTACAGAAAATGACCTTGGGAAGCTACCTTTTCTATGTGATTATGTTGAAAACATCCAGTGTCTTAAGAAAATATTTGCAGTTAACATTAATTCATTAACAAGGAGGTATCAAAAACTACCCACTTTATCTCTCTTAATTTAAAACCCCTAATGTTTATTGTTCAAAGTTGGCAGCTTCCTTCACCCTGACCTTTCTAAAGGGGTTCCTTGAGGACCTACAGGCTCCAGTCAGCTGGGACCAGACACCAGCATATGTAACAGATTTTTTTTTTTAGCAGAAATGCTTACCTGTCTCCTCTCAGTGAGCCGTCATAAATAACTGCTCCTGGGCTGTCCTCTGAAGCATCCACAGTTCATGTCCAGCTCCAGGACATATTGAGGGATGATAAACTTTGCTTTGAGAGCTCCATCTTCATGCACTCTTAAAGACTTTAGTCTTGTTTTCTGATAATCTAGAGGGCTTAGGTACCTTATAAATTGGCAAAGTTTATTAAAACCCAGTCTTTCCTTCTAATTCTTATTGAAATTGGAGTTATCACTGACTAGAGGGATTCATTCAGAGCAGATTCTTCATCAGGATAAAAACAATCAATTAGAAAAGATACTCATACTTCTCCAGGGAATAGCTTTATTTTCAAACTGTTTCCAAATATCAAATGCAAGAATACAGATGCTTGAAAATAGAGCGTACTATTTACTTGCTAAATTACCAATTGATGTTTGAGGGAGTATTTTTTAGGCAAAAAATATCTTTGCTTTCGAAATCAATGCTTAAAAAACCTTTTGACCATTGCTTCTGTGTTCTTATGTTCATATTTAACAGGGAGAACCTGGTGCGATGGGGTTGCCAGGATTAGAAGGATTTCCTGGTATAAAGGTAAGTGCGGGGTTAGACGTGTGATCACTGATTGAACATTCAAAAATATTTATGGAGCACCTACTGTTGGACCAGGAACTGTTTTAGGTTTGGGGATGTATAAGGGAACAAAAGAGACAAAAATTATGTTCTAAGAAGGGGATACAGAAACTAAAAGAATAAACACAAATAACTAAATAATACCGTTGATAAGTGCTGTGGAATGAAAAAGTAGAGGCAGGTTAAGGGCATCAGGAGTGTGGAAGGGAAGGGTATCATTTTAAATCGGGTGGTCTGAGAAAGCAAGAACTGAGCAAAGACTTGGAAGAGGTGGGGGGCAGTTAGCCAAGCCAGAACGAAGAATGTTCCAGGCAAGATGAGTAAGTTCTAGAGATGTAGTGTATAGCAAGGTGACACTAGGTAACCGTGCTAAACTGTACGCTTGAAATTTGCTAAGCGTTTTCACCACACACACACACACACACAGTGACCTGTGTGAGGTGATGGGGAGGTGAATTAGCTTGATTGCGGTGATCATTTCACAATGTATACGTATATCAAATCATCATATTGTACACCTTAAATATATACAACTAAAAAAACTTTTTTTAAAAGAAGAAAAAGCAGCAGGTCTAAATGCCCTGAGACAGAGCATTCCTGGTACATCCAAGGAGACCCGGGGAGTGAGCGAGGGGGTATGGTAGGAGATGAGGTCAGAGAGGTGGGGTGGCGGTTAGGAGCAGCCCTGCCATGTTGAAGTCAGTGCTACTCACTGGCCAGTGGAGGACCAGTGCCAGTCTGCACTCGTTATGGGTTCTGGGGCAAGGTAAGCACAGAGATGGAGACAAAGCATTTAAACAACTTGTCTGGCAACCTGACTTTTGACGTTGCCATGATATCCAAACATGCGACCAGTAGACTCACCTTGGATCATGATGCATTAGAAAATAAATAAGTAAATAAACTGCCCCTTCCCCACAGGTAGTTTGAGAAACACTAATTAATAAGGAGGCTCACCAGCCATTGTAAGGACTTCGTCCTTCACTCTGAGGGAATACGGAGCCAGCGGTGGTTTCTGAGTAGTAGAGTGATGGGGCCCGCAGCTGTTGAGTGAGGATGGGGCAGGGAAGACACTATTCCTGTAGACGAGGGAGTGATGTCGGCTCAGATGAGAGCAGAAACGGTGGCGGTCGTGAGGAGCAGATAGGTTATGGACATGCTGCGAAGGCAGAACGACAGGGCTGATGGGATGTGGGTCTGAGAGAAGAGTCAAGGACGGCTCCATGGTGTTGGCCTCAGCAACTGGCGCGGCAGGGCGTCATCAACAGAAATGAGGACAGCTACAGATACACAATGATCCGGAGTATGATTTTGGACATGGGACTGAGTTTGGAAGTATCTATTAGACAGCAAAGTGGGGGTATTGAGTAGGCAGTACAATAGAAAAGTATGGAGTTTACAAAAGAGTCTAAGGGAATTCCCTGGCAGTCCAGTGGTTAAGAATCCACACTTCCACTGCAGAGGGCATGGGTTCGATCCCTCGTCGGGGAACTAAGATCCCGCATGCTGCGTGGTGCAGCCAAAAAATAAAAAATAATAATAATGATAAAAAAGAGTCTAGGGCTTCCCTGGTGGTGCAGTGGTTGAGAATCTGCCTGCCAATGCAGGGGACACGGGTTCGAGCCCTGGTCTGGGAAGATCCCACATGCCGCGGAGCAACTAGGCCCGTGAGCCACAACTACTGAGCCTGCGCGTCTGGAGCCTGTGCTCTGCAACAAGAGAGGCCGCGATAGTGAGAGGCCCGCGCACCGCGATGAAGAGTGGCCCCCGCTTGCCGCAACTAGAGAAAGCCCTCGCACAGAAACAAAGACCCAACACAGCCAAAAATAAATAAATAAATAAATAAATAAATAAATAAAATTTTTAAAAAAAGAGTCTAAGTGGAGATACAGATTGCTTGTCTAAGCATATAGATGCTATCTGAAAGTCAGAAGGCTGGATAAGATCACCAAGAGAATGACAGTAGATTTTTTTAAAAGAGAAGAGGATCAGTCAACTATACTCCAATAAAAATTAATTTAAAAGACAAAAAATTAAAAACAAAAAGAATGTTGTTTATTCACTCAAACAAATGGAAGAGGGTCAAGGACTGAGCCCCGAGGCCCTCCAACATTAAGATCAGGAAGAAATGGGGGAATGAGCAAGGGAGACTGAGGAGGAGTGACCAGGGAAATAGGAGGAAATGTTGGCTTCCTGGAAATCAAGCAAAGATCTCGTAGCAAGAAGAGAGAGTGAAAATCTGTCTCAAATCCTACAGATAGGTCAAGTAGGATGGGGTCAAGTAGGACGGCAAAGTACTGACATTGGATTCAGCAATATAGAGGTCACGTATCACCAGAGGAATGATCAGTTTCACTGTGTTGGTAGGAGCAATTACTGGACTTGAATGGGTTTAAGAGAGAATGACAAAAAAAGATTTAGAGACAGCAAATACAGTTTAAACAAGTGCTTAAGGAGTTTTGCTGCAAAGGAAAGTAAAGAAATGGGCCAGGGCTTCCCTGGTGGTGCAGTGGTTGAGAATCTGCCTGCCAATGCAGGGGACACGGGTTCGAGCCCTGGTCTGGGAAGATCCCACATGCCGCGGAGCGACTGGGCCCGTGAGCCACAATTACTGAGCCTGCGCGTCTGGAGCCTCTGCTCCGCAACAAGAGAGGTCGTGATAGTGAGAGGACCGCGCACCGCGATGAAGAGTGGCCCCCGCTTGCCGCAACTAGAGAAAGCCCTCGCACAGAAACGAAGACCCGACACAGCCAAAAATAAATTAATTAATTTAAAAAAACAAAAACAAAAACAAAAAACTAGGCACCACTGAAGAGCAATGGTTATCAAAAGGGAATGCAGATATCATACATACACACACTTTAATTTGTCCATCATGATCTCCAACATCGTTTCCAGGAAACACACAGACGTTCAAACAGAGAGATTCTGAGTTTCTCTCCTCCCCACTCTATTTCCCCCGTTTACTCTGTCTCCTTCCCAAGGGCTGGAATTGGAGTGCTGAGGGTTGTGGGGAAAGGGCAGGCTCCCTGAGAGCAGCCTGGAGCCACCGTTTCCCAGGAAACAGAGGAGGTGGGAGGGGCGTCTGCAAGGACCAGGGTGCTGAGAGCTGAGAGCATCCATCAGTGCAGCCTCCGCCATCCCCACTACAGGGTGTGGCATCCCCACATCCCAGAGCAGCACACAGAGATTTAGCTGAGAAACGTTCTTCCCACTAGGAGTTCACAGATTTGCTTTCAGAGAAAAAGCAGGCTCCCCTGGTATTTAAAAGTAGACAAACTTGGCTTCCCTGGTGGCGCAGTGGTTGAGAATCTGCCTGCCAATGTAGGGGACATGGGTTCGAGCCCTGGTCTGGGAAGATCCCACATGCCGCGGAGCAACTGGGCCCGTGAGCCACAACTACTGAGCCTGCGCGTCTGGAGCCTGTGCTCCGCGACAAGAGAGGCCGCGATAGTGAGAGGCCCGCGCACCGCGATGAAGAGTGGCCCCCGCTTGCCACAACTAGAGAAAGCCCTTGCACGGAAACGAAGACCCAACACAGCCAAAAATAAATAAATAAACTTAAAAAGAAAAAAAGAAATGGGCCAGCAGCTGCTGGAGGAGATAGGGCAAGGTTTGCTAAAATGAACTTTAAGACCACAGAAGTAGCAGACTGTTACTGTGCTGAAGAAAGGGGAGGGGGATGACGAGATAGGAGGAGAGGGGAGAATTGCTGGAATGACATCCTTAAATAGCTAAGAGGGAAGGGGACCTAGAGCATAAATGCAGGGTTTGGCTTCAGAGAGAAGCATGGGTAGTTCATCTATGGTAACCGGTGGGAAATCAGAGAATAGGGGTACAGATGCTGGTATGTGGGCACATGAATTGGTTGGAGTCTATAGAGGTTCTTTTCTGATTGCTTCAGTTTTCTCAGAGATGGAGGAGTCAAGGTCATCATCTGAGAGTGTGGTAGGGAGAAGAGGTTGGAGATTTAAGGAGAAGGTCTTCTCAGAGGGAGGGAAAATCCAGGGACCACAGAGTGTGATGGCTGAGCAGAACCCCCTAGAGCAGGGGTCCCCAACCCCCGGGCCTCGGCTGGTCCGTGGCCTGTTAGGAACTGGGCTGCACAGCAGGAGGTGAGCGGCGGGCGAGCGAGTGAAGCTTCATCTGTATTTACAGCTGCTCCCCATGGCTCGTAGTACCGCCTGAGCTCCGCCTCCTGTCTGCATTATGGTGAGCTGTATAATTATTTCATTATATATTACAATGTAATAATAATAGAAATAAGGTGCACAATAAATGTAACGCACTCAAATCATCCCGAAACCATCCCCCCTCCCCCACCCCAGTCTGTGGAAAAATTGTCTTCCACAGAACTGGTCCCTGGTGCCAAAAAGGTTGGGGACCGCTGCCCTAGAGGTTCATGGTCATGAACTGAAGTGAGATTATGTACCATGTACATACGCTCAGGCAAAGGCACAGAACAGGAGGGGAGCTGGATTTAAACAAGGCTCCAGTTTTGACAAGTGAGTGCAAGAAGCAAGAATGGGCCAGGAAGCCAATAGTATACACAAGGGAGTGATTATAACAAGTGACCGTGGAATTTAAACTAGATAAATAAGGAGGAGGGGCCATCTAGGCAATGCAGGATAATGAAAAATTTGTATCATGGATGGATTAGAGATCTTGGTGACATCAAAAGTTTTGGGGGTTCAAGGTACTCAAGGGAGTGATTTAGAATGATGGAAGATGATGGTCCAAGGTTGGAATGCATGCAGTGGAGGTTATGGAGGGATATGGTTATTGTTTTTGACAAGGTCTCAGGTATAACTATGGAAATAAGAGGCCATTCCATTAGGGGAGAGTGGTTCAAAGAACTGTGAGACCCGATTGTTGGAAGGGCCATCTTATCAGAGAGGAGCCCTCTTAACATTCACCTTTATCAGATATCCAAATGTTTCCATTGAATGAAAAGCTCCAGTATATTCATTTCCAGGGTAAAAATCCTGTAATTAAAAAAGTGCAGAGTGGAACTGACAAGGATTCCCTGTTTACATCCTTCACCCATTTTTCTACTAGTTCTTTTTTTTTTTTTTTGACTGTAGCTATGCTTTATTTATTAAAGATACTACTTTTCTATCCTATATGGTGGAGGCTTTATCCTGGTTGGTCCTTGCCTTTCATTTTTATGTTTAATCTTATTCTGTATGTAAATATAACTTTTATGTGGTCAAATGTAAAACTGTTTTCCTTTATGATTTCTTATTTTGCTTTTATGCACGAAATGACTTTTGTTCTCATTCTCAAGCAAAATCAGATAATATGACTTGATTTTCTTCTAGTTCTTATTAATTCATTTTATTTTTATATAGTCTATATGGAATTTATATGGAGTATAATGCAAAGAAGGGAATCAGACTTTTTCAATGAAATTATTCAATTATTAGCACTATTTGTTGAATAATACAGCCCTTTCTTTACTAAAATTCTATTATAAATGTTGGTTTGTTTCTGAGGTTTCTGTTATATTGCATTGATATACTGCTTAATCTTGGGCCAGTATTCCATTATTTCAATTATTATAGCTTTATTGTATGTTGAAATACGATATTGCTAACCTCTTTATTATTCTTCTTTTATTTTTTCTCTTATCTTCGAATATATTTATCATCCTAAGTGAACTTTAATATCATTTGATCAAGCCACAATTTGTAAAAATTGCATTAATTTATAAATTAGTTTGGGTGGCAATGACACCTTTATAGCACTGTCATACCCTCCAAGAACAAAACATCTCTCTCCATTTAATCAAGTCTTCTTTTATGTCCCTTAGGGAACTTAGGAAGTTTTTTAATGTAGATTCTGCTCAACAAAAATTGCCATTTTATTACCCCATATATAATCAGAAGTATTTTTAGCCTTGTCGGCTTTATCTAAAATACTACATTGCCTTTGGAAAAAGGGTTGAGTCAGTCCACTGTTCAGAGCAATTCCAGGGCTCTTCTTATTGGTCTAAAGAGGAGAAGCTACAAAATCCCCAGTTCTAAACACATTTATTCTAACCTACATCCAATGAGACAAGTACAGCGAAAGCTTGTTAGAAGACATTCAGTGTGCTTAGCTTTTAAGTATTGGTAATGAATTACTTTTGAATATGTGAAATAAAACTATTGACTGATTTTACCTGTAAGTATGTATGGGGTTCTGTTTAAAAGAATAGGTCACAGAAATGATACCATGAATGCTCGTTTTCATTAAGATTATTATTTGCTTTGGTTTTATGGGGAAAAAAAAGAGAGAGAGAGAGAGAGAACTTTAGTAGGTTCCACTGGCTGCAGTTTTCATTTTGTTCTTTTCCCATCTGGCCTCTAGCTTCACCCAGCTGATACGGGTAACATTTATAAGTTCCAAAGAGAAGCTTTACCAAATCCAAATTATTATCTGAGCATTAATTTTATCGCTGGAGGTTTTATAGATATCATTATAAATAGTACATTTTTTCCAGGGAGATCAAGGCCCGGCAGGTCCCCCTGGAGTGGCAGGAATCTCGGTGAGTCCAGATTCTCTCACGTCGGTTTCACGGGCACCGACCGTCAGAAGGGCTGGGAGCACGCGGTGACACCTTAAACCTCCGGTTTAAAAAGCAGAACCATCCGTCCCTCTCCCACCTCAAGAATGCTCCTTTCTTTATTTTCATCTTTAAATTTTTTTCTTTGTTTTTTTCTCCCCAACTCACTTTCACATGGGAAGGGGAAGCCCAGTTACCTGTGTCGATGCATTAAGATAGCACAGCTCTGAGAAGCTTGTTGGGTTTCTCTCTTCCTGTCATAGTTCAGGGTTTCTTGATCCTCAAAAGGCAAAGTTCTCAGCCTCAGGCATGTGCTGCAGGGTCTTCTTATTAACCTGCCATCTGCCTGAGTTCTCCCTCAGCCAGGTGTTATTAGCAGAGCTTTATTGCTGCTAATGTTTCCTCGTAAACTAGCCCTTCCAGCCTCTCAATCATTTTTGTTGCTCTCTGGTGTCGAATGTTTTAATCTCATCAAGGTCTTTCCAGATGAATAGGAAGTGCTCCAGGAAAGGTTAAAATCATTTCTCTGAGCCCTAGGGATCATTCTGATCTTCATTCATGAGGCTCTAATTAAAACTTTGTGGTCAGGCTTGATGAATAAGAGCCCACTTATCCTCGCTAGGTGCCCCTGCAGGGTGGGCCAGGGTAGGAAAGTCAACGGAAACCGTGTGCTTCAGTCACAGGAACGTGAGGAAGATAAGAAAGGGCCCTACCATCTCCACCCAGCACCATCCAGACCCTCCTACCACGCCCCCCAGCACCCCCATCCTTCAGAAGGAGGGTAGCCCCTCTACTTGACTCTATTTAGTTGCTAAATCTAACAACAAAAAATAAAAACCCGTCCACACTCCATAGCAAAGCATCCTGTATGAAGGATAACATCCCCTTAATTAGCTGCTTTAGATCAAGTGAAGTATTAGTGTGACTGTAAAAGTAACATGAAAATATTTTCTTTAGCAAGCACTGCAGAATTTTTGGTACACGAAAGCGTTCTTCTTGAAAACTGGCTCACACTTATCCCCCTCCTCCCCGCCTTCCCCTGCTCACTGCCGCTCCTAGCAACATATTTGCAACTGTTTGTGGAATTGCCCTGAGTCCCCTGCAACCTGCCTCTCAGGGTGCCTTCACAGCCTGTTTTTGTTTCCACCTTATAATGAAGTGTAATGCCCTACAGAGCTCACTCAAGCGGGACTATAAATTACTTTCAGCCATTACCCTAAACTGAGTCTACCTTCAAAGAAAAAATACTAGCAACCATTGAAAGTATTGAAAAAACAAGTGACAGGATCAAAAGACGATCCAAATGAAGAATTCCAAGGATATTTTGAAGGATGCAGCATGACTGAAATTAGAGGCTAGCCTGCCACTTGTTGGGATGTCTAAGATGTAATACATTTACCTAAAAAGCAGCTTTCCTATCTCATCATTAAGAAGATTAACTGACAATGACAGAAATACGGAAGGGTAAAAATTTTGCACACTGCAACTATACAACTGGGTAGTTAAATGTGCAACTCTCTTTTTTGTAACTGGACCACACTGGGGCTTGGAAAATGAAATAGTTCAAAGATTCTGGAAATAGTGACAGTTACACAGCAGTGTGAGTGTACTTCATGCCACTGAATTGCACACATAAAATGGTTTAAATGGTAGATTTCACGTTATGTATATTTCACCACAATAAAAAACTTCGAAGGTGATGGTTCTGGTTGAAGCAGGAATGTGTCTACCTGCTGAGCACATCACAGGCCTCTGCTGAGAGCCCAGCGGCCGGGCGGTCCTGCTCTTCCTGGAACAGAGCTGTCTGTTTCCTCCCTAGTGTACTCGGGCCCTCCAGGGCCTTCCCCAGGGCTCTTCCTGCCCTCCCTCCCAGGACGGCGTGTGGGCAGAGGGGGCAGCATGCCCTACCCAGGGCCTCCGAGGTCCCTGCCAGCACCGCCCGGCCTTCGGGATCTTCGTCTGGAGCTCCAGGCCCAAGCGCCCTGCACCCCTGAGTCCATGCCAAGACCCTTTGGGACACTGGCTTTCTCAGCCCTAACACATCCCCCAACTCAGGTCCGTGGGATTCCAGGCGCTTCTGCTGCACGCGGGCGGTGGGAGCCCGGATGCCATCCCGGGGCCTTGTGTCTGCCTCGCTTCGGTCCTCAGCTGTAGCTGGCCTGCCGGGCGGTCTGCTCCCAGAGTTCCATACGGCAAGTGGGGGAGAGGGCCTCCCTCTCACTTCCCTTGCAACCTACCGGGACTTCCATGGTCTCAGTCCCACACCTGCATCTCCAGCCGCATGAGGTTCAAGGTGCAGGCGGCGGCTCCTTCTCAAAGGCAGGATCCTTAGGCCTGGCCTGGACGCCTGGGCTCGTGTCCACTGCCGTCTCTGCTGGTCTGTCTTCCTCTCTCATCCCTCCTGCGATCTCTCTCGCCCACGGTTTCTCTGTCCGCAGTCCTCCAGGCTGTGGTAGGCTGGGTCACACCAACCTTGTCCCCTCCTTTCAACAAAACGGCCTTTCAAATCAACCATTCTTCTTTTCAGGCTATCTCCCTATGAACTGAAAAGCCTTCTTGTGAAAATCCCAATCTAGGAAGGACTTCTTTGACCCACCGTGCCCTCCTTCCCCCTAAAGTAAAGAAGATCTGCCCATCAAGAGGGATTTCCAGAAATGAGGATACACTGGCTTAATATTTTCAAAATGCTTATCCTCCCTGCCGTACCACACACCCACATGTGCACTGAGGGACCGCCCTCCCATCTGCCCAGCGTAGTGTGGTCCCCGGGACTCTGGCCAGTAGGGATGCCAGGTCGGTGTAGAGCCACACCTGCAGCACGGGTGGTAAACGCTCAGGTGGGGGAGGGAGGCGCATGGCCTTATTCAGTAATCTGGCTTCTAACATCTCCCCTTGGCTTGACTTCCCAGGGGAAACCCGGAGCCCCAGGCCCTCCAGGAATCCCAGGAGAACAGGTCAGTTGCCCATTCCTTACTTAGCCGTTTTCCTTGTGTTGTACTGCATGCAGTTTTGAAGCTCTTCTTGGCAGCTAACGTTTGTCTGTGGCCACGTCTACAGGGTGAGAGAGGGCCTGTTGGAGACATAGGATTCCCTGGACCAGAAGGACCCGCAGGAAAGCCCGTAAGTCCTTTATCTATTGTTTGCCAGTTTAAGAAATGTGCTAAGCATTGCCTCCTTACCTCTCTCTTTGGAAAGTCTGAGATTGGAATAAGTAGTTTCCAAGTAAGTAAGAGCAGGTCTGCAAATGGCTTCTGAGGGTATGGTTCTCACTGAGGGCCCAGCTCCCTGTGAGTATCTCTATGTCTTAAACCACAGTGAGAACAGTGAGGTCTTTTGTTTTAAATGTCAGGAAATTAGACTCATTATTTCTCAGGTCTGATGTTCTCAGCGGAGCTAAAACATGAAATGGGCTGTCACATCCTGAAATATGAAGACTCGCAGATATAACACCTGTGTGTTAAGCTAGAGAGGAAAGAAGCTCTTGTATCAGATCCCCTCCTTTACCTGTGGGCCTTGTTCTTACATGGTCATAAATCACTGCTGTCAAATACATCATCCCCTCCTGTCCTAAAAGAGCTCTTGGCTACTGATATATAATACTGATGTGACACTGTAACAACCATTCCTACTAATTCAGTTCAATTCCACATATTCTCAGCTCATCCCTGCCGTCTGCTAAGGATGTGCTGGGCCCCGAGGGAGGGGATATAAAGAGGAATAGACATACCTCACTCTCGGGTGTGCTTTTTATAGAAGTCCCTGCTCCCTTTGCTTGTTTCTGCGCCGTGGGGTGGGCGGGAAGGGGACGCTGTTAGGAGAAGGGGGGCTGAAGGTGACCGCGCGGTGCAGAGTTCAGGAGGCTGCTCAGAATCTGTGAAGCCACAGGGTAAGGGCATTCCCTGGCCACAGCCTCCCCAGAGAAGGCAACATGAACACACGGGAAGTGCATGCAATTTAGAGTCAGGAAGATCTGGGTTTGAGTTACGACTCAAAGGGTTTGTGAGTCACTTAAGCAACGTGACATATGGTAAGACATCCAATGCCTGCCGTGGGAGACGCCCCATTAATATTGGTCTCATTCCCTACCTCCCCTCCCTCCTTTTTACCAGCTCCCTATCCCAGCCCCTGTAAGCCACTCACAAATGCTTGCCATCCAGTTCCCAGGGGATTATGCAAAAAGCAATCTGTTCATTGAGCAAATACTTCTTGAGCGCCTACTACATGCCAAGCACTGGGAGCTTTCAGCTCATCGGATTTACATTCTAGTACAAGGACACAGACAACAAACAAATAGACACACACAATTTCAGGGAGAAGATGATCTGAGCAGGGTGAAGCCCTAGAGTAGAATTTAAATAGGGCAGTCCATAAAGGCCCACCCCTTGAGCAAACCCTGCATGACGGGAGAGCTCAAGCCATGGGGAGGCCAGGAGGGCGGGGGGCAGGGGGACCTTGTTCCAAGAAAAAGGAATGGCTAGTAGAGCCTGCTGTGTTGAAGGAAGGGAAGAAGGCATGAAGGCAGGAGTGAGCTGAGCTAAAGGAGAGTGGCAAAGATACGGAGGGAGAGGCAGGCAGTGGCAGACCACGAGGAACTTCTAAGCCAGGAATGGAGGGTGGGTGTCATGTGAAGTCCGATGGAGACCCACTGGAGCATCTGTAGCAGGGAAGGAAAATGACTGCATCTTAAGGAGTACTCTGGGTGCTGCGCGGAGGGCAGAGCGTGGGGAGCAGAACTTTGAAGCGTCGCCGTGATCCCCATGAGCAATACAGATGGTGGGAAGAGGAGATTTAGGACGTGCACTGAAGGGGGAGCCAGCAACACTCGCTGATGGACCAGACAGATGCAGAGTGTGAGGAAGAGACCAGTCAAAGCCGTGGTTTGGGGTCTGAGCGACCGGGTCAGGGTGGTATGTTTGGTGAGACGGGTGGGTTTGGGAGGAAAAACTTGAGCTCTCTGTTGTAAAACTTCATGTTGAAGCACTAGTCGACATCCAAGTGGATTTCTAGTCAAGTAAGCAGTGTATGTGTGCATCTGGAATTAATGGAGAGGCCAGGGCTGGAGAGACTGATGTGGGTATCTCAACCTGAGCCTGGATGCAGTAGGGTCACCGCGAATTGGGAAGAGAACAGGGCTGTCAGGAGAGGATATGGCAGAAAGACTGAGAAGGTGCAGCCAGTGAGATGTGAAGAAAACCAGGCGAAGGCGGTTCCCTGGATGTGGAGGGAGGTAAGTGTTTAAGAGAAACGAGAGGAAAACATACAGAAAAGTAACAGAGGAGCTGACAATTCTCCCCCAGGTTTGGAAATGTGGACCTCATTGCGGGGAGAGTACAGCACGGTAGGATCTTGATAAGAATGAACCCGTTGACAGGGGACATTTGAAGATACAAGAGAGTGGACTTAGAGTAAGGAGAGAAGACTCCCAAGGAACAGGGCAGAGCATCCTTCTCACTGGGAGGGGGCGGGCGGAAGTCCGAGTACCTATGCGCACAGGTGCGTGGCTCTGGCGGCGGGGATGTGAGCGGGTCCTCTGCTGTCATTTTCTCAGTGAAGCACGGAAGTCATCAGTTGACCATGAGGAGTGGGGTGGTGATGCTGGAGGTTTCGTGAGACAGGAAAATATGTGCAAGTACTTTTGGAAAGAAGGAGTCAAGGCAGGAAATACAGAAGGATGGCTGGTGATGCGGAGGGGCTGCTTGGGAGCTGCTGCCATACGTGTAGATCAGAACGCCTGAGCGAGGGTAACCCTTCTTCTTCACCCACAGTCAGCTGCTCAGACGCAGGTGTGCAGCGGAGGGAAAGCTGGTCATACTTTCTGAGTTAGAAAAAAGCATAGGGTTCTTGCAGATAAGTGAGACGAGGGGGATAGAGGTAAATCCACTGAGGCTTTTGTAAAAAATTCTGAAAGCAGAACTCACCCCCCACCCCCCGCCATGGAGAACAAGTTAGTAACACCTTCATAGAAAAGAGAACACACATGAGAGTCACTGATGAATTACAAGGGACAAAAAATTATCTATAGGTTTATTCGTTTTCTTGTATTGTTACCAAAAACACGAATTATATTTTTACACCAGATTTATCTTCTTTTATTCAAGTGACACAGTTTCTTTCACATCCTCTCCTTCATCAGCTTTATCCTTTTTTTGCTTGTGTTTCTGGATGACATAAATCCTTTGAACCTGATGCTTTGGGCAACGTGGTCTTAGTTAAAGTGCTCTAGATAATTCCCAGGCTGTTCAGGAAGGCCGGGGGACTCTGGTTGGGTTCCCAACTGTGGCAGGTGTTAGTGTGATTTACAGCAGTGAAAACACAGGCTTTTCTGCAGATCCATCCTTGCGGACTGCACTCCAGCACAATCAGAGTCTCCCAGGCTTTTCAGAGGAGCAAGTCCATGCACCTGCCTGCTGGCTAAGAAATCATTTCCTCACCTTGATCTCCCTCTTCAAATCAAATCTCAGAGACGTACCTGCTGTCTCACTCTCAGTATTTGATGTGACCCCAGGTGCTTTCCCTTCTTACACCTCCCAGTCAGTGGTTCTCCCAGGCTTATAAATCTGCAAGCAGAACTGGGCTTTATTCCCACCTCCAGAACTGCCTTGTAAAGTTCGGGAAACTTCCAATTTACTAAGAAAAAGCTACTACTTAATACTCTCAGAAAACATGATTACAGATTTCTCACTGTCCTTTCATATCTTCTAACTGAAAAATAACAATCGTTCTCTGGCTGACAGTCTATTTCATAGTGGCATCTGGCTCTGGCCATGTTATGAGATTTCTCAAGCAGCAACGGAGACCATTTACTGAGAATGACTCTCTTTGGTAGGAAGATTGTTAGACGGGAACAATAAATACCATACACCAGCCAACCAGTGCCATGGGGAACCTTCTTATTTCTCAGAATGTACCTAATGGAATCAGTAAGGAAAATAACCCTGTTGACTATTTACAGTGAGCTAGGCATTTTCTGTTATTTCCCTAAATCCTTAGTTTTAAGGCCATTATTTTATCCTGACTTTATAAGTGGAGAAGCTGACGCTATTAAGGTTAAGTAAATTGCCTGAAGTAAATGGAACTTGCAAGTGACAGAGTCAGAATTTAAACTTGGGGCTGACTCTATCGATTTTGTTTTCCATTTCGCCACACTGCCTCACCAAAATCTCAGTAGAAATATGATAAAGTCCTTGAAACTTTACCCTTTTGTTGCATTTAATTATGTCTGTTAATGCAGAATGAGAACTATTGATCATTTTTTGTCTTTACAGGGAATAAATGGGAAAGATGGATTACCAGGTGTGCAGGTATGGAAAATACTATTGAAAATAAATGTTCTAATGCAAAACTACATCCAGATTACCTGCCAGAGTTCCTGATCCAGCAGCCTGATGAGAAATCTTGGCACACAGTGATTTTTAGTGCTGACATTTGTTTTTCAGGGCATCATGGGTAAGCCTGGAGAGAGAGGCCCCAAAGGAGAACGGGTATGTACATTCCTACTGTGATTGTTATTTAAGTCTGTCTCCACAACTGCCCCCTCATTTGAGTTACACAGTTATGTTCGTAGACCCCCTCGAAATCTCCACGTATGAAAAGGCTAGGGTGTATGTGATCCAAGGTCTCTGCCAGGCATAAAATGGGACCATTCAGGGAAACAGCAGCAGGGCCTATGGCAGATACCCCTACCTGGTTTGCCTTTATTCACAACTAAGTCTGGTTTGCTGTTCCAGTTTGGAAAGCTTCTATCAGCCTCCTGTCTCAGACACATGTCCCTACTGTAACCATCACCTGTGTGTTCTTTACCTGAAGTAGGGTTTCTCCACCTCTGCACTGTTACTATCTGGGGCAGATAATTCTTTGTCACAGGTGCCTGTCCTGTGCTTTGTAGGATGTTTAGCGGCATCCCTGGCCTCTACCCACTAGACCCTGTACAACCAACCTCCCTCCAGAAATGTCCCCTTGCAACTCCAAATGCCTCCCTGGGAGCAGAGGTGTTGTCAAGACCCCCTGAGCTGGGGGAATAATACTAGGCTGAGTAAGGGGGGTGGCGAGGAGGAAGAGAAGGACAAAGGGGAAATGAACATGTAGAGCTACTAGTAATGCCGGTTATGGCGTACGCTTTTATTTTCATTGTTTTGGTTGTTGATGTCATTGTTGCAGCTTCCCATTCTTTTCTCTAAGGAACCTTAGCATTTTCTGCTAGAATTGGATCCATTCCATGGCAACAGGTTCCCTGAGCATTGTTATTCAGAGGGGTTCTAGCGAGGGCTTGTGTGTGTGTGTGTGTGTGTGTGTGTGTGTGCACGTGCACACACGTTCTTGTGTCCTGGTGTCTAGTTTACTTATTATTACCCAAATAATCCATGCTAACTGAAGGAAACACAAAAATAGAGATAATATATAGAAAAAAGAAAAAAAAGCCTACGTTATCCCACTACGCAGAGATAAGCACTATTGATATTTTGGACGTATTTCCATCTCACTGTTATACATCATATACACGTTTGCTTAATGCATCAGTACAAGTGAATATATACTTTTCAAAAAATTGGTTCGTACTGTTTCGTAAGTGAATTCTTTCACCTAATATATGACGACCATCTTTCCATGTCAGTAAATCTAGATCCACATGGACATTTTACTGGCTATATGTTATTCCACTGTTTGGATATACCTTTTCCAAGGTATTTGGAAAATACCCTGCCCCCTTTTCCTGGGTATTTAGGTTCTTTCTAATTTTCATGATAAAAAAACCTTACTATAATGAACATCCGTGTGCCTAAACTATAAATAATTTTAATCGTGTTTATTTTGCACATGCTCGAAGTGTGCTAGTAGTTCTTTTACTTCTTTTTTTTTTTTAATCTTAGTCATCTCCGATATTTCTCCAAATGCAAGCTTGGTTAATATACTTGTATGAGACATATTTTTATAACCAAGACAGTAGAATTGAAATTAGGTCCAACTGTTTTTCTTCTTCCTACATGGCTTCTTTCTATATCTCTTCATTTATGGTCAAATAGATCTTTGTAATTGTTCATTCATTTTTATTATTTTTTAAATCAGGAGAAATAGAGTCTGGACTTCTGCAGAATAGTCACAAATAAAAGAATAATACAGTGAAATACCGGGCAGGTCAATGCACCATTCTTTCATATTCAGTGTGGTCATCACCTCCTGGAACTGTGGAACTGAATATTTGAAATATGGTACTGAAACACCTGCTAAGACGCACACACGTATTCTTTCATTCATATTCTCCCTCCCTCTCTCTCTCTCTCACCCCCTCCCTCCTTCATACTCTCATGCACAAACACATACAGTAGTAGACACCTTGCAGGATCAAAGTCTACATTGAAGAAACTTCTTCTCAGATTCAGGCACATCTAATTTATTATGGCATCGTAATCAATGAATTCTCTTATAGTTTATTTACATTATTGAATAAATGACCTCAGTGATGACTCTTCACCCCAGTCACCTACTTTGAACCTTCCCAAAGGCTCCCTTTCTCACCTTCCTGACACATTCACACACACACATACACGTGTGTGCATGTAAAACACGAGCACAGAAACCAACCCATAGAAACTATTAAAGACCAAACACACAGGAAAAAGCAGAAAAAGGGAAAAACACATGATTTAGGAGAGATTTTGAGTGTCCTGAAGCTTCTCCGAGTGAAAACTTTCAGTGATGAAATCTTCTTAACCATCTTCCTTCGTTATTGAAAAGGAGACCCAGGCCTGAAGTGACAGCCGCTGTTGACTTTCAAAAGCGTCATCGTTCTAGACTGGCACCCGGGTACAAGTCACATCGTCACTAACTTTGTACTGAGTGCTTTCCACATGTCGGCTTGTTCTAGGCACTTTACCTGAGTTAACTCACTTCTCAGCATCGCCTATTCAGTGGATTCTCTTAATAACCCCACTTTAGGGAGAGGAAGCAGGGTGGAGCGGGTTCGATTCCCTTACCCCAGGCCTCACAGCTAGCACGTGCCGGTATGAATCCAGAACCTCTGCTTTTAACCACAGCTAACGTGGTTCTGGAAGAGATCATTCTTATTCATTTTTTTCCTTAACAGGGTGATCAGGGAATTCCAGGAGACCGAGGCCCACAAGGTGAACGCGGAAAACCCGGCCTTCCAGGCATAAAGGGGGACATAGGCCCTATGGGGCCCCCAGGAAATAAGGGCTCCCCGGGATCCCCGGGGCACCAAGGTCTTCCAGGCCACCCCGGCCTCCCCGGCTCCCCGGTAAGTGGGCCGAGAACTCGTGGCTGGGACTGACCACGTGTCCCTTTTACAACAAGAGCAGTCATAAACCTTTCAAGATTAATATAATGAACCTAAGCTGGCTTCTACAAGGGTGGCAATAGCTGTCATTTATTTCAAGTTATATGTGGGCTCCCCCCGCTTAGTACTCACTAAACATCCCTCAGTAGATGTTCACAAGTAACCTGGGAGGACAGGTGGCCTGTCCATCTGCCTTGACAAATGCAGAAGCCGAGTGCGGACCTGTCCAACGTCACAGTTATCTAGTGGGTCAGACCCAGGCCTGACCGACTCCAAGGCCACACTCTTCAGTACTATCCATAGTGTCCCCTTACACTACACGGAAAACACACGTCTGCTTCGTGTTAACACTCCATTTTGTTGACTATCAGCACAACAAATCTGCCCTGTATGGTGCTTTGACGTGGAAACCTGTTAGGCCAAGAAAGAGTGTTTGGCTAAGGAAGCCCATGTCTTTATGAACATCCTCAGGAGGCTGGTGGATGGCCATTCCACAGAGGAACTGAATCTGAAAATATCCACATCAGGAAGAAAGGGGAGTCCTAGCGTGAGGCCGGGGGGTTAAGGACATGCCGTCCTCAGATAATCAGCCAATTCCAGAGACTGGGCCGAATTGGGCATTCCCACCATATTCTTTAGTTTACCCACTCTTCCTACACTCTGCTTGAATAAAGCCTGTACAGTGAACTCTCAGTGCTGTGTCAGTATGTGGTATTAGATGCATTCATTCAAGTTCATTTGCCCCATAAACAGTGAAAATAAAATATTGAAACTGGAACTGTTCTGTCCCACAGAAGTCATCACTTTATGAACCCATCATATTGTCTTTAATGCCACACATATAACCCCCAGATAGTAACCACCAGATACAAAGAAGAGTAACAGCATACTTTGAAACCCTAACCATCATGAAAAATAATAGCTCCCTTTTAAAAATGTCAAGGTATTATAGTAAAACGTTACTGTTATAAATGTGAGATACCATTATAAATGTTAGGTTCTTTGTCGAATTCATGTAGATTTATTTGTCAAGGGGTTAAAAATTCAACTGGCGTCATTTACCTACTCCGCTTTACCAGATCCCGCAGCATTTTCTATTAAGGAAAGAAAATTGCTTAATACAAGTATGCTTACAATGCGCAGATTACAAATAAACTTAACCATGAAATGGGTTAAACTTAGTAAGTTTTATCCCATGAACAAAACATGTTAAAGAATCTCTCAGCGTACTTGGAGTTCTGTTCCTTTGAAGATACATAATAAAATCAGTTATATATTGACTTTACCAGTGTCCAGGGATTAGTTACAGGTTAAAAATGTGCCTGGAGTGGTCCCATCATAACACTGGTTCAAATTACTTCAGAAAATGAAGTAATAGGAAATGTCTTTCCTAATCATGTGAAATCTAACAGGAAGTATGTTCACATCACTGGTTATGGTGCCGGCCCACAGCTTTTAAAGCACTGTAGTTATGCACTTCTTCCCAGCATTTGGTCGAAACAAAAGATATTTATTGCCTAATGGGGTCAATTGCCAGAAGTATTTTGCTTGATTGATGGA
This sequence comes from Balaenoptera musculus, assembly GCF_009873245.2. NCBI lineage: Eukaryota > Metazoa > Chordata > Mammalia > Artiodactyla > Balaenopteridae > Balaenoptera > Balaenoptera musculus. The sequence continues at coordinate 84,597,733 of NC_045796.1, read as the reverse complement.
TCTCTACAGATGTTTCAAGCATGCACGCCAACCCAACATTTCTGTTCTTTATTCACTTGTGCTAGGTTCTGCATTAACAGGCCTTTTTTTCCCTCTTTAGGCTGATGTGGTTTCATTTGAAGAAATAAAGAAGTATATTAATCAAGAGGTTCTGAGGATTTTTGAAGGTGAGATTTGCTTAATACACATTTCTGAAGTTTTCCCCGCTTCCCCCCTCCCCTCAGCTGTAGGGAGTTCCTCCAGCAACGTTCTCCAAAGATGGTAGTGCAGCTGCAGCCTTAGGAAGTGACCAGCTATGTGATGGGGCAGCTCACATAGAAGCTTCTTGCTCACACGAACCTAAGTTTGCCCCTCTGTGACTTCTCTCTTCGTTCCTGGTCTGCTGACCAGCACAAGGCAGGCGTCCTCCTCGTTCACATGACAGCCCTTCATGTTGTTCCGCATCCACAGTACCCCTCCTTAGTCTTCTCCACTGTGGAGTGAGGGTGCCCAGCTCCCCCACCTCATCGCCCTGGAGAAACACTTCATTTATGAACGGCCTTCTTTCCCCACGAGTATTGTGACCAGGGCAGAAGACAGCATCTTTTGATCTAGACCAGGGCCAGCGGACCATAGCCACCAGCCCGGTCTACCTGCCCTCTGATTTTGTATATCCTACAAGCTAAGAATCATTTTTCCTTTTTTGGGGGGGGCAAGGTGAGGGGAGAGGATACATTTCTAAATGGTCTTTTTAAATCAAAATAATATTGCATGGCATGTGAAACGATCAGAAATTCAAATCTGTGTCCACAAATAAAGTTTCGTTGGAGTGCAGTCCTACTCCTTCCTTTATGTATTTTCTCTGGTTGCTTTCGTGCTGCACAGGAGGATTGAGTATGTGACAGGGACCGTATAGCCTGTAAATCCTTAAATATTTACTATGTGACCCTTTGCAGAGAGAGTTTTCTGACGCCTGATGTAGATACTTTAATAATGCAGCCTAAGATAGCATTCCTTAAAAAAAAAGTCTCCATATCACACTGTTAATTCATTTTGAGTTTTCAATTAACTAACAACCCTCTATGTTCCTTATACGAACTTTTAAAAATCAGGGGTTTCTCATTATGCACTGCGTTCATTTTTACAACGTTAAGTGTGTGGTTTTACGTTTCTTCTTATTCAATTTCAAGTGATTGGTGTTCAAACATCATTCTCACCTGAAAATATCTTTTGGAATCTTGTCTCATAGGGCAGGTTTTCTGACCCTCATAACTTTGTGTCATCTCTAAATTTCCTAGGCATGTCATCATTCTAATTGTTGCTAGAAATGTTGACTAAGGAGGGTTAGGTCTAAATGCCATTGCATTTCTCCTGCTCATTCGTAAATCATCTATTAATCTATGGCATTAGCGAGTTCTGAATCCATATAGTTGTCTTAAAATCCACTCGACATTTCTTTATGTAGTCACAAGGATATTACATGATTTAATCAAATGAGTTGCTAAAATCAAGATCACGACCCTCAACTGTGAGCTTATAAGGTGGGAATTATTTGTCTTGAGAAAATAAACCTACATTGGCTCGTGGTTCGCGCTTCTTTTGCAAAGCATCCTTCCTTTGCTAAGCTAAAAAGGCGTTGTTGAATTTTGCAAGCAGTAAGATTACAAGATGCCCTAATTTCCTCTTAAATCTTTCACTTCCAACATGGAGTTAGCCTCTCTCCAGGAAGCCCTGAATATTTTAAGCAGTAGTTAGATTTAGAGACCAAAATCTCGGTGCTTGAGTGCACATTATCTTATTTCACGTGAGCACTAGAGAGAGAACAGATTAGCCCAGGGACTTTTGGTAGCTTCAGTGACAAAATAGAAAAAAATGTTTTTTCAAAGGTCATGAATTCATGCTGTTGATTTCACTTCACATTGATCTCTGCGAAGTATCTTTACCTTGCTCTGACATGATAGTTTATTAATACAATTGTCTGCTCTTTTTTTTTTTTTTTTGAGCTACCAGTTTTCTCTTTGTAATTTTAATTTTGCCCTTACATTTTAGAATCTCCTTTTATCACGTCCGTGATCTCTTATCTCAGGCAGCTTTAACGTGGAGCTTCAATTTCTTAAAATACTTTACATAAAAACACAGAGTAAATAGTTCCGTGGTTAATTAGTCTAAGTTTTTAAAGGCTGGTTAAGGAGGTCAGAAAATATAGCCAAGCACTCTCAGAAAAATGTGATGTGCGGAGATACAGGAGGTATCTGTGTTGCAAGTCCTGGGGACGCTGGATAAAGGCAGAGCCCTGGTGGCCTGCCCAGCAGGGGAGGAGATGGGGCCACCTCCACACCGCCCTCTCAGGCCTCCGGGAGGGTCCTCCCAGGAAGGGCTGTCGGCCTCCTGAGGACGGAGGTCACGGAAGCTGGGCCACTCGCCACCCATCTGTCCCACCCCCTCTCCCAGTCTCTCCCAGTCTCTACCAGCCTGGTGAGGCCCAGTAGAGTGGTCAGTGCCCCCCGCAGAGGCCCCAGATGTCTTGGCGTCAAGACAATATTCTCAAGTGGCCCCAAAGCAAATTTTTTCCTGAGACTTCCAGACTCTGAGACTCCAAATGGGATTCCCCCCCCCCTCTTTTTATCTCTGTTGGCCCCAGCCCTACAAAACTGTCTTCTCCCGAACAAAGTTGTACCTGGAACCCAGAATTTAGTTATTCGGCGCTTTAGTTCATTTGTCCCAAGATTATTTCAGTTCAGTTCATGTCATCTTCCACTTCAAAGCCACCTTTTCCATTGCCTCTGAACACCATTTATAAAAGAGAAAAACAAAATCCTCCGTGTTCGCAAACCTTAGAGCTCCAAGGTCACAGTTCTCCTTTTCAGAAAGCTTTCTCCGTAAACGCCAAGATGAATTCTCACATGTTAAGACAGTTAAGGGCTCCAGTGAAGCAGCCCCTGTCTGCCTCCCTCTGGCTGGACCATTTCACAGAGAGCTGTGGCCGTGGCAGCCCATCACCTCTGCTCCCCTCAGCCCTGCACGTCCTCAGCCTCGAGAGAGGTTCTCTCGGCTCAGCAGCTGTGGGTCGTCCGCGGGGCTCAGGGGAGTCCTGCTCCCCCGCGTCATCAACCCCGACATCCAGACCCTAGCAAAGCCCTAGACCAGGCCCCAAAGCTCAGGCCCTCCTCATGGAGGTTTCCAACCCCTTTGGGGATTCCCAGGTGACCCCGCTGACATTGCACTGCCACAGATCTCACACTTTGGACTGTCCCCCAGGCCACCGAGCCCTCTTTCAGCATCCTGATGCCCCGTCCCAAACCCAGCATGGTGAAAGAAGATGGTTCTCCACCCATCCCAGGTCTGGGTTTCTGGCAGATCCAATGCACAGACGTACACCCAATCTAAAGTTGCATTAGATTCTTGATTTGATTGGCCGAGAGGTCAAATCCTTGTGCACGCGAGGTGGCCACACAGAAAGGGGACAGAAGCTGTGTGTCTCAGCTTAGCCCCTTTCTGTTTTATGAGGGCTCTGCAGCTGCCAGTGACACTGCCCATACAAGTGAGGTTCTTGCCAGATCTGAGAAGCTTAATTCTTGCTGTGACACCCACCGCCCTATCATATTTGGGGATTCATATCACCCTGCAGGCAGGATTTACCAACCTGGGCAGGCATGTGGACAAACGTCTGGCCCTCTGGGTTCTTGAGACAAACTTGGAAGCGACAAGGCCGTACCCACATCTGTGGGAGGACAGTAGGACTGGGGCTGTGTCCCTGAGCAATGCTTCTGCCTCTAGATTACCAGGGCCAGGAAAGCCCCTCACCTATGCTTTCTCCATTTTTCATCATAATTTCATCCACATATGTGTGAACATGTATGAATATGTATTATCTGTCCTCTTGTTTCCAGGCTGCAACATCTCTACAATGAAGATATTAATTTATATATGTGTTTGTATACACATATTTGTATATGTACAGTCTTCTCATAGATACACGTAATTGGAGACGTAGATAGTTTTTAAAAATAGTTTCCACATCATCGTCTCTATCTCTTCCAATCTGCTTCTTTCTGTTTGTTTGGGTCTATCATTCAGCTTAGAGGGTTTCCTCGGTGCCAATCATCTGCTCATACAAAAGCATGGGTTCTAAAAAACTGCTGGAAAGTTAGGAGTGAATGGTGGCCTTGCCAATCACGAGCTTTACTGTAGGGTAATCTGGCTGGTTTTTTTGTTTTTGTTTGTTTGTTTTTAATTAAGGGACCCTCAACTTCACTGTCTTGAAGTCTTTCCTTGTATTCTGGTCAGATTCCCCAAAGGAAACACTTGCATTTCCTGCCAGGTTGCCAGCATTTGGGGAGCAAGGTAGGAGGATAGGGCAGTGGTGGCCTCAGCTCCAAGAAGGCAATGCCCATTTCTTCTCCTTGTTTTCAGTAGGGAAGCCTGAGTCTCAACACAGTCTGGGGTCCCCAGTGCAGAGACAGTCTATCTACACTTTTCAGATAATAAACCTGCCGCCTTTTGCCGGGATTAGGAAGGGGCAAAGAGCCAGCTGCACAGAGCAGAGAACGGGATTTCTGAGATCATTTCTTAAACAGGCTTTCATCCAGTCCCCCTTATTTTCGTTCCCCTCCTTTACCCCCACTTCCAGGTGTAACTCCTGAACGTTTTAAGGATTTTGTGATTTAACACAGGCTGTTTCTCAGCTCCTGGTATAAAGATTTGGTTTTCTTGAGTCTGCTAAGTCATCCACACTCTGCCATCTGGTTCTCAGCTTCCAAAGGTTAATGTCATCTCCTTTCACATTCTCCCATTCTTGTGGTTTTATGCCTTTAAAAGTAACTTACCATTGTTTTGCAGTGATTCAGGAAAGAGTTAAAGCAGATGCATGTGTTCAATCTACCATCTTTACTCATAATAACATTTCAAAGCAACAAAGGTGACAAAGAATTGAGCCAGAGTTAAATGTAGCAATAACAACCCTTGGACCATGATGTGCCACAGAATGAATATGAAGCCACCAAAGATGCTGTTGAATTAACAGTTAAAATGAAACTAGAAAATCATTCTCAAGACATGAAAGGAAATTACTCTTCTGATATTTTTGCCCATTAAGAGATAGCTGTATCTAATTTTTGCTTCCACATTTAAGAGATCTATGGAAGTTGGTGGGAATGTAAATTGATACAGCCACTATGGAGAACAGCACGGAGGTTCCTTAAAAAACTAAAAGTAGAACTACCATACGACCCAGCAATCCCACTACTGGGCATATACCCAGAGAAAACCATAATTCAAAAAGAGTCATGCACAACAGTGTTCATTGCAGCTCTATTTACAATAGCCAGGACATGGAAGCAACCTAAGTGTCCATCAACAGATGAATGGATTAAGTTATTTGTAGTGAGGTGGAGGCTAGAGACTGTCATACAGAGTGAAGTAAGTCAGAAAGAGAAAAACAAATACCGTATGCTAACACATGTATATGGAATCTAAAAAAAAAATTGTTCTGAAGAACCTAGGGGCAGGACAGGAATAAAAATGCAGACGTAGAGAACTTGAAGACACGGGGAGGGGGAAGGGTAAGCTGGGACGAAGTGAGAGCGTGGCATTGACATATATAGACTACCAAATGTAAAATAGATAGCTAGTGGGAAGCAGATGCATAGCACAGGGAGACAGCTTGGTGCTTTGTGACCACCTAGAGGGGTGGGATAGGGAGGGTGGGAGGGAGACGCAAGAGGGAGAGGATATGGGGATATAAGTATACGTATATCTGATTCACTTTGTTATACAGCAGAAACTAACACAGCATTGTAAAACAATTATATTCCAATAAAGATGTTAAAAAAAAAAAAAAGAGATGTATGGAAAAACCCCAGAACAGTGGAACCAAAAAGTGATTTACAGAACAGATTACCAAGCCTATGAGTAAAAGTTATTTAACCTGAAGGCTAAGAGGTAACAATATTATCAAGTAGATGACTGATTTCCCAAGGGAACTACTCATTAACTACTGTCTGTTTTCCATAAGGGGGTAACAAAAGGAAATAAGTTGAAACTATACCAAGAAAATGGGCAATTAAACATTTGAATGGACATTAGGAGAAAAAAGTGAATTTCTGTCTTTGAAAATATTTACAAATTCTGTGAAATAGAAGGTAGACATGGGCCAGATGGCATCCTTCCTTCTCCGTATAATGTACTTTATTATCACGTTAATATTAATGTCTGCATGATATTAACAAGCCCATTCTACAAGGAAGGCCAGCCATTGGTGTCATTTGTTAGAATGACTGCTATGGGTTTGCCTTGGCAGATGGCCTATGTGAGTTTGGTTTATGCAAGCTCCTATCCAAACTCTTCAATTTCCTGCCTCATTAGAAAGCATAGCCAAAAACAGTTTAATTGACCAAAGATCCCTGAAAACAGAGGAAATGCAATTAAGAATACAAGTCTTTACAATTTATTTACCAGCTCAGAAACATATTATTTAAAATTATAGAGCATTGGAGTATGGTTCAGAGGAGGTAATTACGCTGTGCTAAATAACTGTTTTTGAGTGTATCTTAAAGCTAGATAATTTACAGCTAGAAGTAATTATTTAAAAGAACTTTCTGTTTTGCTAAAAATATTTAAAAGCACCCAAAGCAAATTACTTATAAATTCAATTCCTACATTAAAGAGGAAAAACTAGTGCTATGAATATTTGTGTTTAGACATTGAAGATATTCAAAGAGGTATGCTTCAAATTAAGAAAAATTGTACTGAAATATATATCTATCTTTTAGATAGATATATCTATCTAAAAGATAGATATATCTAAAGATAGATATATCTATCTTTTAAGTGCAAAACAACAAATAATACACAAAGTTTCAGACTGTGATCACTGAATTTCATATTTTTTTATGAAACACCCAGTTTACAATGTAATATAAAGATATTCTGTATAGATTCAATGTGATGATTTGCAAAACTATATATATTAATTGCAAATTTGTTTTATCTGTTGTTACTGGAAACAAATGTATTAACATCAACCAAACATGCACCAGGTGGAAAGTCAGGTAATAAGTTTTACTGTAAAGCCAGTGACTTAATGTCACTCTTAGGGATGACTCATCAGACCCTCATTGGTCTTCATCATCTTTGTCAATCAGTCTGCATCAGAGATTCTGGTCCTGTGGGTACTGGCATGTTTCCATTCGGCTTGCTTTGTGATTTCAGAATGTGAGTATAGGGTGATTACCCTTTTGTTAATTACAGCTTATACTCCAGCTTATACTTTGTTGGGGCTTTTCCCTTAATGATTCTACTTGAAAAGAATTTTCGTTTTATTTCCTAAACAGTGTAGGGACCTACATTTTTTTAAACAAAATTTTTATTGAAAGCCCATTGAAAAAGAGGTTTTACTCAGTAGTCATTTGCTCTTTATCAAAAATTTGTAAAGCATACACATCCTGTTTAAGCGAAAAGTGTCTTTAAAGTTCAACTAAATGAATTAAACTGAGCGAAGAGACTGGAGAAAATTGAGGTAATTCTTTACAAGGTCTATATGATCTGGCCCTTGTTTTTTCTAACTGGCAACTATAGATTCTAATATGTTACTGTCATTTGGTTCTTAGTTGCAAAATAAACACTAATTTAATCAGTAAAACATTTTTCTAGAAGATTTGTCTGCACCAAACCTGTGCTGAATTTTTCACATGAAAGGGTCATTTCTTACTACTCACTAGCTATATCTTTGAAAAATTGTTAGTTTTACAAGTGAAATGATTTGAATTTGCTTTTTAAAGAAAATATATGAAAAGAAAAAAATGTGATTACTTTTTTTTGTCATGGCAAGGATATGCCTTCCTCCAGTTTTCTATTTTAAATCTAGTTACGTATATATTAGATTTGTTAAATATGACCTATGTAAAATATAAACAAAACAAGCAAGTTTAAATACAGAATCCAATGATACATTGTATTTATCATGGACTTTGGGTGAATTTGCATTAATGACTACCAAAATTAATTCCATATAGTGGCAAAATATTGAAAATGCTTTTGAGATGAAATTTAACTGAACAATGGTCTATGTGGGATTAATAACCAAGAATTCTACAATAATAAGTGTAACCGTGGATTTGATTATTCAAAAAAGTAATTCTGAGAATAATTATATAACAGATTTCTAGTCATAAAATAAAGCTTATTGGCAGTTAATCTTTATAGTGCACGGCGCTTATAAAAACATGGATAATATTTCTTATTGAATATTGAAATGATCATCTCTCTCTGCTCTCTCCATGATTTTTTTTTTAACATCTTTATTGGAGTATAATTGCTCTACAATGGTATGTTAGTTTCTGCTTTATAACGAAGTGAATCAGCTACACGTATACATATATCCCCATATCCCCTCCCTCTTGCATCTCCCTGCCTCCCTCCCTATCCCACCCCTCTAGGTGGACACAAAGCACCAAGCTGATCTCCCTGTGCTATGTGACTGCTTCCCACTAGCTATCTATTTTACGTTTGGTAGTGTATATATGTCCATGCCACTCTCTCACTTCGTCCCAGCTTCCCCTTCCCCCTCCCCCTGTCCTCAAGTCCATTCTCTACATCTGCCTCTTTATTCCTGTCCTGCCTCTAGGTTCTCCAGAACCATTTTTTTTCTAGATTCCATATATATGTGTTAGCATACGATATTTGTTTTTCTCTTTCTGACTTACTTCACTCTGTGTGACAGACTCTAGGTCCATCCACCTCACTACAAATAACTCAATTTTGTTTCTTTTTTGGCTAAGTAATTCTCCATAATTTCTGAACAAGAGCACTTATGCAGAAAATGTTAAAGGCCCAATGCAAAGCCCTGCTTATAGAGAATGTTTAATTTAGTTAATAATATGGCTTGTTTAGGAATTTTAGGGTGAAAATTTTTATTTATATTTTCATATTTACATTTTTTGGTGTTCATTTTCCAGACCCTTTAAATGTTATGAGTTATTAATGCACCAATGTCCTACGATGTAGAGTCACTTTTTTGTTGACCATAAGCACTGACATTTGATGTACCCTGTAGGACACGCTCACGGCCAGACAGCCGAGCTCACCCGAGGTAGCACTCTTACACAGTCCTGCTTCCCCTCCCTGGACTTTCTCTTTAGGACCCAGATGAACAGGTTTGGGCTCCAGGCAGCCTGGTGGATGAACAAAGGGCAGATGACAGTGATGTGTCCTTGAGAAGATTTAGGATGTATTCAGTTCATAAAGGTCACATCACTCAACACTGACAAAAGATTTTTAAATGTTCTGGATAGTTTGTCAGCTTCCTGTAACTTGTGTGTTCTTAGTTTCAGCGTTTTCTTGAGGTTCACAGAAATGTACAGAGACTTTGCTGCTTTCACTCGGTCTGCAGTTGGCATTCCCTGGGCACGTGCTCCTCAGCACCAATGCTGCATTTGTCCCTTTGACCAAATGAGACATCCTTCCTACTAAAACCTTGGCTGAATGATGGAACTAACTGGAAATCAAACCAAAAGAAAAAAGAAAAAAAGAATAATACTGAAGGTGTATAATAGAACATTTTGTTTAGAAAGCATAAGTTAGTTTTTGACAAAGTAAAGTATTAGCCCAGTATAGAAATTAAACAGTGCCATGAAATCATAATGACTATGAAGCCAGTGACCATCGTTTCAATAAATAAACCTCTCTATCAATAATGCAGTTTTGTTCAAGGATATAAAGTGTCACATACCATATGAGTTATCTATTGCTGCATAAGAAAATACCTCAAAACTTTAGTGGCTTAAAACAACAGTGTTTATTATCGCGCGTTTTCTGTGGGTCAGGGACTTAAAGGGTCACTTACTTGTGTGGTTCTGTCTTGGCGTCTGTCATGAAGTTGCTTTCAGGGTGTCAGCCACAGCTGACGTCCTCTGAGGGCTCAGCTGGGGCGGGAAGATCCACCTCCGGGCTCACTCATGTGGCTGTTGGCTGGTGGCTTCAGTTCACCCCCATGTGGGTCTCTTCATGCCCTCACGACGTGGCAGCTGGCTTCCCCCAGAATGAGAATCTAAGAGAGAAAGCAGCCAGGAAGCCACGAGGCTTTTAGGACTTAGTGTCCCCACTTGCCTTTTTTCTATTCATTAGAAGTGAAAGGAAGTTCAGCCCACACTCCAGAATAGCGGGATTAGGCCCCACCTAATTCCATTTGGAAGGGAGTGTCAAAGACCTTGTCAACGTATTTTAAACCACCACACGCACATTCACAACATTGCTGGAAAGTGGCTTAAATGTATTATAACAACCATTTTTTAATATGAACCTGAATTCTCTCCACAAGTCATTACCAGAGGTTAATTAGGCTCTAGGACAGTGGCCCCCAAACTTTTTGGCACCAGGGACCGGTTTTGTGGAAGACAGTTTTTCCACAGACTGGGGACGGGGGTTGTTTCAGGATGATTCAAGTGCATTACATTTATTGTGCACTTCATTTCTATTAGTATTACTCTGTAATATATAATGAAATACTTACACAACTCACCCTAATGCAGAATCAGTGGGAGCCCTGAGCTTGTTTTCCTGCAACTAGATGGTTCCATCTGGGGGTGATGGGGACAGTGACACCCGACGTGTGTTGCTTATGTCCAGTCTACTCCGTAAGATGCAGCTTGTCACTTGCCACTCGCAGATCGGGTTTTGATATGAGTCTGCAAGCAATTGATTTATTATGGTCTCTGTGCAGTCAAACCTCTCTGCTAATGATAATTGTATTTGCAGCCACTCCCCAGCGCTAGCATCACCGCCTCAGCTCCACCTCAGATCACCAGGCATTAGATTCTGATAAGGAGCGTGCATCCTAGATCCCTCGCATGCGCAGTTCACAGTAGGGTTTGCGCTCCTATGAGAATCTATTGCCACCGCTGATCTGACAGGAGGCGGAGCTCAGGCGGTAATGCGAGCCATGGGGAGCGGCTGTAAATACAGACGAAGCTTCGCTTGCTCACCTCCTGCTGTGTGCCCAGTTCCTAACGGGCCATGGACCCCTGCTCTAGGGTATTGTCTGCCAGATTGGCGACATCTCTGAAGCACCGAAGGTTCTCAGTCCTCTGATCAACACAACTCATCTGTATCCATATTTCAAACAACTTTGTACAATCTGTTTTACTTGAACAATCAAAAAAATCTCTCCACGATCAGACCAGTTGGTAAACTAGATGTGCTTAAATTGAAAACCAAGTAATTTTTTGTTGAATTTTATGTAAAAATATTTGAAAACTTTTGACATAAAAAGTATTTCCATAACATGCATGTTATTTTCCCTTTCATCAATGAAGAGAGGATGGCTGTGTTCCTGTCCCAGCTCAAGCTACCAGCAGCAATGCTGGCTGCTCAAGCTCACGGGAGGCCTGGTCCACCAGGAAAGGATGGGTTACCTGGGCCACCAGGAGACCCTGGGCCCCAAGGTATGTCTTTGAGGACAATATTTGTTTACCAACTCTTTAACTCTCAGTGTTTATAACATGCTAATCACAGTTAAGGCAAAACATATATATTAATATACATTACAAATATATATTAATATACATGAAAAGTATGTATATTAGATTATATATAATATATAATATATATACTTGGTATGTATTTTATAAATTTATATATACATATGCATATATAATGATTTAATATAGGATATCTTGTTAATATTTGATATTCTAGAAATAAATTTTTAACTATTATTCATTCCAGTTTAAACCTGACTGATAATTATCTGCTAATCTAAATGTATTTAATAACAATACTTATTATGATAATAACAGCAATAATGTGCTTATTTATCATTATTATCTGCAAATTTCTAGTCGTTTATGCCTCACTGTTGATGTAAGCAGACAACAAGAATCTTAGTATCTTAGTATCTTAAAGAAACTGAGGAAAAAGTCTTAAGACCTGCTACTATAATTAGTGATTTGGGTCCGAAATATATTTTTGAGAAATTTTAGAATCCTTTTTCTTCTTCTGCAAAAGTTGTGGATGATAACTTCTGAATTTAAAAAAAAAAAAATTTCTCACATTGTTTCTAAATTTTTCAAAGCAAGACTTAAAAAAAAGACTGGCAAAAAAAAATTTGCTCCACTTATGATAACTTGACAAGACACATGATCTTAAATGTAGCTTGGCTAAATTCAGCTGGCAAGAGCATTTTCTAGAAATGTGATTGGCAATCAGCAGAGGGGCCAAGGGGACCCTGGTTTGGAAGATTCACCGCTCTGACAAGGAAGCATTAGATCCAGTGAGTACGTACTGTGAGAGGTAAGGCCAGAGACACTGCTTTTCATGTGTTATTATAGAGGAACTCAAGGGCTCTCCTTGGAATAATCAAAAGCTTGTGTAAAGGAGAAAGACAAAAATGCTAATTTGGAAAGATGCATGCACCCCAGTGTTCATAGCAGCACTATTTACAGTAGGCAAGACATGGAAGCATCCTAAGTGTCCATCAACAGATGAATGGATAAAGGAGAAAAGAGAAAGTTAACACCAATATCACATAGGAATACAGTTCGAAATACTATATGTGCGGAGAGTTATTTTCCTTTCACTAGTTCACTTTCCTTCCTACAGCTTCTCTATTTTCTGTAGGAAGGGCCTGATGGTGATTGCCGTGTCCTCCCTCCCCTGAAAGAGGCACAGCTTTCCCCGGTCGTGGGGTTTGTTAGGATCCTAACTTCCCACTGAGACTGACAAGGCTTCTAGTTTAGCTAGCACAGTGTAAAACAGCGGCAGTGAATCACTCTAGTTTACCTGAACTGTCTTTTCTACGTAGTTTCTCTTAGGTCACAGAGAGGTTTGGCAGGGAATTGGAAGCAAGTGTAGAATCAGGTGTAGCCTTGTGTGTGTACCATTGTGTAGAGGGTGGTTAATTATAATCTTCTGCTAGTTGGGTCTGTTGTGAATTCAGAGTATAGGAGACGGGAAGGAAGACCTTGATAGCCCATCTGAAGATGTTTGATGCCTCAAACCATGTGAAGAACCAGGACTGTCAACACCAGTAGGAGAAAGATCTTGGACAGATGCTTCACACAGTGGCCATCTAAGGGGGCAAGAGCAATGCATGGTCCGGATAGCAAGGAAAGTCCTTCTGGAACTAGAGTCACCTGTCCACACAAACCCCTGTCTCGGGCTTCCTCCCATGCAGGGAAGGCCCATCCGGAAGGCCCATCTGGAAGGCTCTTGGGCAGAGGCCATGCCAGGTCAGCAGTGTTCGTGCAGCTTTTGGAAACAAGACCTCTGTTCACCACTCATTGGCCTTCACTTCCGCAAAAGATTTCTATGGGTTTTATCTGCTGTGCTGCCGAGGAGACCTTATCTACTGTTTCCACTCCTGACGGGGCTTCGGATCCAGTTCTTTTTTTAAGGGGTTTTTTCTCTCTTCTTTTACGTTGAAGTATAGTTGATTTACAATGTTGTGTTAGTTTCAGGTGTACACCAAAGTAAGTACACCTGAGTGTACAAAGTGAGTACGCAGCAAACTTTCTCATATAGGTTATCACAGAATATTGAGTAGAGTTCCCTGTGCTATACAGTAGGACCTTGCTGGTTATCTATCTTGTATGTAGTAGTGTGTGTTTGTTCATCCCAAGCTCCTGATTTATCCCTCCCCCAGCCTTTCCCCTTTGGTAACCATAGGTTTGTTTTCTATGTCTGTGAGTCTATTTCTGTTTTGTAAATAAGTTCATTTGTATCATTTTTTTTTTAGATTCCACAAATAAGTGATATCATATGGTATTTGTCTTTCTCTGTCTGACTTACTTCACCTAGTATGATAATCTCTAGGTCTAACCATGTTGCTGCAAATGGCATTATTTCATTCTTTTTCATGGCTGAGTAACATTCCATTGTATATATAATTTGAAAGACTTCCCCATATGATTTCCAACGTTTTTAAAAAGAACGTTTAGTAAACTTAACAAAACTCTTGTCCCACCAGAGGGTTCTGACAACAGACATATCTTGATTATCACTCAGGTGTCTCTTCAACATTTGCATATCTCCTTTTCAGGATCTGCTACATGCCAGAAATGCAGCCAAAAAAATAAAACTCGTGAAATATGGGATTCGTTTTTAAGCAATATTTGCCTGTAGTCATGCTGTATTGATAATCCTGTCTAAAGACACCAGGAAATCTTACTGTAGAAAAGAAAAGGCCTGCTGGTCGATTTTTTGGTGCCTCGCCAGCAGTTGACAGGAACTGAAGGGTTTTTCTCTGGTAGACAGACACATATGAAGTGCTCAGAAGATGCAGTTATGCATGTAACTTCAAAGCTTTGCTCTGCTCGATTTGAAAGTTTTCTCAAAAAGGAAAAAGTATGCATATAAAACTGTTACCCTTTCCATGAGGGATGATTAAAAACATGAAACCTTAGGCGCTGTCGGCTGAATCAGTCCTCTTCCTGACACAGCGTGACTGAGTTTGAGGAAAGGCTGCAGTGAGAAGCCCAGCACAGGAAGGGAAACGGAATGTGGGCCCTGAACGTGACGCCGTGTGTTCTGCCCACTCACAAGTTCTGTTTGATGGTGGCTCTTCAGAAATTTCTAAAAGGGACTTTTTTTTTTTTTTTTCAGTATTTTTCAGGAAAGAAATCCATTTTCATTTGAAATGAAGTGGTTTGGTTTGAAACATGCACTATGGAATGAGTCCTTCATTATTATCTTTAGGGAAGGACACAAGTTTAAAGGGGTTTCATAAAGATCCCTACGCTTACCTGAGAAGCAGGAGACATGTAGAGAGCAATGAGAAATCGACGTGAGACTACAGGCACACCTCGGACATATTGCGGGGTTGGTCCCAGGCCACCGCCATGAAGCAAACGTTGCAGTAAAGCGAGTCACGAGAATTTTCTGGTTTCTCAGTGCATGTGAAAGTTATGCCTGCGCTATTCTGTAGTCTGTTAAGCATGCAATAGTTTTATGTCTAAAAAGAACAATGTAACTAAAAACGACTTCATCGCTGAAAACTGCTAACCATCATCTGAGCCTTCAGCGCGTCGCGATCTTTTTGCAGGTCTTGCCTCCGTGCTAAGGGCTGCTGACTCATCAGGGTGCTGGGTGCCCGTAGCAATTTCTTAAAATAAGACAACAAAGAAGTTTGCCGCACCGACTGACTCTTCCTTTCACAAACAGTTTCTCTGTAGCCCGCCATGCTGTTCGACAGCGTTTTACCCACAGTAGAATTTCTTTCAAAGTTGGAGTCAGTCCTCTCAAATCCTGCTGCTGGTTTTTTCATCTAAGTTGATGTCATATTCTAAATCCTCTGTTGTCATTTCAACAATCTTCACCGCATCTTCCCCAGGAGTGGATTCCGTCTCAAGAAACCACTTTCCCTGCTCAGCCATAAGAAGCAACTCCTCATCTGTTGAAAGTTTTATCGTGAGATTGCAGCAATTCAGTCACATCTTTAACCTCCACTTCTAGTTCTGGTTCTCCTGCTGTTTCCACCACAGGGGGAAAAGCTTTCCCCCACTGAAGTCTGAACCCCTCCAAGTCATCCATGAGGGTTGGAATCAGCTTCTTCCAAACTCCTGTTAACGTTGATATTTTGACCTCTTCCCATGAATCACGAATGTTCTTATTGGCGTCTAGGATAGTGAATCCTTTCTGGAAGGTTTCCAGTAGACTCTTCCTAGATCCATCATATGAATCACTACCTAGTGCTGCTATAGCCTTACAGAATGTATTTTCTAAATAATAAGACTTGAAAGTCAAAATGACTCCTTGATCCATGGGCTGCAGAATGGATGTAGTGTTAGCAGGCATGAAAACAACACGAATCTTGTTGAACATTTCTGTCAGATCTCTTGGGTGACTAGGTACATTGTCAATGAGCAGTAATAGTTTGGAAGGAATCTTTTTTTCTGCACAATAGGTCTCAGCAGTGGGCTTAAAATATTCAGTAAACCATGTTGTAAACAGATGAGCTGTCATCCAGCCTTTGTTTTTCCATTTGCAGAACCCTAACAAATATAATAATCGTGAAAAAATTTGAAATATGGCACCAATAGACTTGCCTGACACAGGGTTGCTACAAACCTTCAATTTGTAAAAAATTCAGTATCTGTGAAGTGCAATGAAACCAAGTATGCCTATATTAGAAGTTAACAATCCAACTTGAAAAGGGGAGGTACTGCTCCTACCAAGACTCTGATAATGAAACGTGTGGACCCTCTTTCAGCACCTGATCTTCTTGCAGTGAGAATAGATGCCAATATGATTCTGAGTTGGGTCACCTCGTTTGCATTTTTCCTAAATTCCCCAAAGGGCAATTGTTGATGCCTTTTTTTAAATTCAAAAGCATTTCCAGACAGTTTTAGATTTTAACCATCCTGTGGGTTTCTGATCATTGCCTTCCCACTGTGCACTGGGAGGAGCGCTTTCCTTGGTGTCCTTCATTCCCAGCCCCCAAGAGTGGGAGCTGCTTTGGGGGAAACCAGCGCCATCCAGGGCTGCCCACTGGGTGGGACAGGAGCAACTTTGGAGGTGCTGGCTGGGGCAGGCAGGTTGGGCAGGGCAGCTCCCCAGAGGCGCGCTGGGGTGGGGTGCACCGTGTTAGCTAGGCGGATGGGTAGTGACAGAATGCTGCCCATGACCACCTGGCCAAGTAGGCGGAAGGAGAGAAAAAATGGTGCCCACCAGCACTGCTGTGCTCGGAGAACTTTCCACTAGATCCTGCCCCTCTGGCACATGCTCTAAAATTAGTCAATGAATCACTTTTCTCAGACAACCCAGGTGCTTTTCAAGCTGCTGCCTCTGTGCTGGGACTCAAAGCAAGTGAGTTTGTGCGTGAGCCCCTCAAGAGTGGAGTCTTGGTTTCCCACAGCCCTCGGGCTCTCCTGGATGTAAGCCCTGCTGGTTTTCAAAGCCAGATGTATGGGGACTTGTCTCCCCAGTGCAGGTCCCCCAGGCTGGCGAGCCTGACATGGGCTCTGTTGGACCCCTTGCTCCTCGGGGGGACCTTCACAGTTGTGATATCCCTCCCCCTGTGGGTCAGCACGGCAGGGCAGTAGGTGCTAACTAGACCACTTCTCTGCCCCTCCTACCCATCTTGACCTAGCCTTTTCTGTATATGTTCCACTGTGGAAAATCTGTTCTGCTATCTTCAGGTCATTCTCAGAGATAGTTGTTTCATTTGTACTTGTAGTTCTGGTGTGTCCGTGGGAGGAGGTGAGCTCAGGGTTTTCTAGTTCACCTTGATCAGGAACCTTGAAAGAACTTGATTTAAACTTCTTCCAAACACGTGCTGATCTTCCACCTCTGTGAAAATCCTCAAGAATAGGTACCATACTTGAAAGCCTTATCCATTTTAGAAAGAACCCTGCACACCAAGTGGATGTGGGGTTACAAGGAGAAGACAGATCCAGCCATTCTATCCCACATCAATTTTGGAGGGGTGGTATTGGGAATGATGGTTCTTACTTTTGAACTTCTAAAGTTCAGCTGTTATTGGTTTGTAATGGAAGAAATCACCTGTTATGTATAAGCCAGCGGCCCACAGAGTAGCTGACGTGACTGATACAGATTTGACCCTTCAGATTTGTTAGCAGTAGGGGCCTTAGGAAATGGGAGGCATATGTGTGTTCGTATGGTGAAGGGTTCAGTGGCCAATTAGCGGGCCAGAACAAGCAGGCCAGACAATGTGGAAGGCTTGCAGACAGCTTGTAAGGTCCCACATGAAGAGTCATCCTCCCAAATGCCAGTAACACTCTTTTTCTGACCTCATTTTTCCAGCATGCATGTAAATGCACTGATTTACAACTTTAGGAGTAAATCCCTTGTGTTGAAATGGAAATAAAGTCTAACACCTTAAAAACTCCAGCAAGCACAGTTCTTCAATGATGAGAATCTCTAGATGCTTTGGATTAGGGCACTGCTGTTGTTTTGTATTTTTTCCTCCATAAGCTACACTGATATCAAACTCTCATCCTGCACCTAGGGGCCAAGAAAACACATGTCTGTTTGAAGCTAGACCAGCCTTTTAGTCTTTTCCAAATTTCAAGAGAGGCCTACCCTAAGGGGGTGAAAAGCTTAATTCTAGAAAATGGAGAAGTTGTTATTGACCTTATTAGCATTGCTATCTGAAGTATTGCTGTGAAAAAATTATGTATAGCTGATTCACTTTGTTATAAAGCAGAAACTAACACACCATTGTAAAGCAATTATACTCCAATAAAGATGTTAAAAAATAATAATAATAAGACCCTGGACTTCCCTGGTGGCTCAGTGGTAAAGAATCCGCCTGCCAGTGCAGGAGACACGGGTTTGTTCCCTGGTCCAGGAAGATCCCACATGCCGCGGAGCAGCTAAGCCCGTGCGCCACAACTACTGAAGCCCACGTGCCACAACTACTGAGTCTGCACTCTAGAACCCGTGAGTCACAACTACTGAGCCCACATGCCACAACTACTGAAACCCGCGCGCCTATAGCCCGTGCTCCGCAACAAGAGAAGCCACCGCAATGAGAAGCCCACGCACTGCAACAAAGAGTAGCCTCCGCTCGCCGCAACTAGAGAAAGCCCGTGCACAGCAACGAAGACCCAGTGCAGCCAAAAATAAATAAATAAATAAGACCCTAAGGCTTTTGGGGAGCCTTCATAAGGAATGAGCTTGGGACCTTATTAGGAAAGTTAAGAGTAGAAAGTTCTCATGTGCTTTGTGCACTTCAACATCTCTATCTGTTAATAGTGGGTCCGTATTAACCTAATGATATGAGAGATTTGTACAAACAAGTTGTTACATTTGACAGGAGAAGTGTAAATGTTACCTTATTATACAAATACACAAATTATTGTTTCTTGTTTTGTGATACCATATGCACTGAAATCCATGTGGAATAATATATTTTGCATTATGTTGAAATCTGAGAACTGAGTTTAAATATGTAGCTTTTAGCACCTACATTGTTCATTTGGAATTGTGTTCAGTGTTGTTAACCCTCTTGTTAATCGGAAGTTCATGTATCTTCACTTATTTTTCTTTCTTCCTCATTTTTTTAGCCTATGATCTTAAGCCCTCACTGAGATGACTTGAGAGCCACCTTAACGAGGTGTCTGTAATAGCGGGAGCTGGGTTGAACTATTAAATATACCTCAGGTGGTAAATGTTATTTTACTGTAGAAATGTTTAAATATAGATTTGGAAGGGTGCTTTTAAATGACCCTAAGTCCAAACATTTCTCCTTACTGTTCACGTTTGTTAAATGAAAGTCACTTACATAAAAGAAATCCTGGTGATATTTTAAACTTGAATATGTATCTATTTAGTGTTCACTCCACTGTTCTCTCTGGGTTCTAGGATTGTATTGAACCTCTGTAACATAGTTTTCAGATATAAATGTGTGAAGATATTCCACTGGGTGGATTTTCAATATACACCTCAAAATATTTCCTGAATGTTTATCAGTCTGTTGCCAGAGAACACGCTTACTTTTTTGTCTCTCTTTTTGTATATCTCTCACTTAGGCTACCGAGGACAGAAGGGAGAAAGAGGGGAACCGGGAATGGGGCTTCCAGGGAGCCCAGGTCTTCCAGGGACCTCAGGTAATAGTGATATTATCTTCACAACATGAGCAAACCTCCCAAAATAGGAGCCATGCCTGCTCCCCGATGGCCCTTAGGTATCGCTGCAGGTGACACTGAGTGACCCACATTGCTTGGAGGGAGGGAGGAAGAGCCATATGTTGACCCGTGTTCTGATGGGGTCTTTTATTTCATTAGCTCCGGGCCTGCCAGGCTTACCAGGTGCCCCAGGGCCCCAGGGCCCCCCAGGACCCAGTGGAAGGTGTAACCCAGGAGACTGCCTGTATCCCGTCTCTCACGCCCGTCAGCAGACAGGTGGGAAATAACCATACCTGAGGAAGACTTGATTCCCAGCCATCCCTCCTTGCTGTTGGAGCTTTCTTAGTACTGTCAGACCCTCATGATTCATGGGTGACTTTTTTTTTTGATGTAGGCCAGACATTAAAAGCAAAAATTGGAATCCTATTCCTATAGTAATGGTGATATCAGCCTTTTTAGAATTTTTCCAAATTCATTCCATATGTCTTGTTTCACCATTATTATGATTTTTATT
Source organism: Balaenoptera musculus (assembly GCF_009873245.2). NCBI lineage: Eukaryota > Metazoa > Chordata > Mammalia > Artiodactyla > Balaenopteridae > Balaenoptera > Balaenoptera musculus. The sequence continues at coordinate 84,577,660 of NC_045796.1, read as the reverse complement.
CAGAGTTTTCTATGAAATATGCAAGCAAATCATATCATTAGTTCTTCCTCAAGAGGAAATGACATCTTGTGATTTAGCAGACTGATGGTGATGTACGTTTTATAATCTCATCGACTTGTATTTGGCCTTTGATTTCTGAATTTTAAAGTTTCGGACTTATCTGGAAGTTTTCTTGGTGTTTAAATTTCCTATCATTGCTAAAAATCTCATCACCTTTTTTGATATAGTGCGTTGCTCCTGCTGAATGTTTTTTGACTACTTTTTATAGCTTAAGAATTCTTATACCATCCTGTATCCATTCTACTTATGCAGAGAAATAGATAGGCCATAAGACCTTCACTTCATAACTTATATTTTGGAAGAAAACCCAGACGGCTGTTTTATCAGGGAGCCCAAAATCCTACCATAGCCAACTGCTGAAATGATTTTGTCGATTCTGTGTAATGAGCTCCATTCAAAGCAATCCCACCGGCATGAGTATGTCCTGCATAAGAAGGGAGGAAAGAAGTCAAAGCCCAGCCAGCACTGTGGCCCCTTCACTGAGTTTCTCATTTGGGAAACAGGAAGCTGTCTTCCCTAGGAGGTATCTGGTGGTGAAGGCACCAAGCTGTCTTTGGTACTTTCGAAGCTTAAAGGGCCTCGCAAGGTCTTTGGGCCCCTGTGTCCATTATCCTTCTGACCTCATCACTCTCAGAGTTTAAGAACCAGCCATCAGAACAAAGGATGGGACTTGCAGCGACTGGAAAAGAAACCCCCTTGACCTAGGAGATGAATGTGTGGTGTCAGCAGATGCATATTGCCAAGCCCAGAAGCTCTGATGGAGAATGACGTTTCTCAGAAGCTGCAGCAGGAGATGCAGGGCAGAGAAGGAAAGCCACGAGACCCAACATGCAACCAGCGCCGAGACCAAAGAGCCCACGCACTTCAGGGAAACAGGCGCTTCCCAGACCACGTCCTCTGACCAGGAACGAAAAGATGTGATTGCCAACAACATGGCTAAACGGTTCTTCTACTGCCTGGCTCTACATTATTTTGAGAAGCTGTTGGTTGAAAACGATGGATTTCCTAGGACACTGAGCATGAGGAAATTGCTGGAATCTAAGTGGTGGGTCCCAGGGATGCTGAGAGCAAGCCCCCGGAGCCCTCCCGCTGCAGGCACCCCATCCCGAGGCCGCGGGGCAAGTTGGGAAAAGCTGCGAGCCGGGTCTTGTGGGGAGCGTTGCTACATGAAGGCGGCTTTGTTCAGATGCACCCAGGGTTTGAACCGGGTTTCACTGTAGACGGATGAACTGCTGGTCAGGTACTGTCTACATGGCCGTGCGTACATGCGACCTTTTCATTATTTCATGTTGAACGATGCTGTATATTTCACTTCCAAGTTTATTTATTTTCTTTTCCAGGGTCATTTTATTTATTTCAAGTGTTGCTAACTTTAAATTGATTTTCTTCTTCATTTTCTTTCCTGTGCAATACCTACAATGGTGCTGTGTTTTAGACTTAACACAATCAGAATATACATACACATTTTCTTAGTAAAATGATCATTTATTTCCACCCCCCCCAAAATGTACAGAGATCTAAAATCTGGTGCTATGTGTATATCTTGAGCTTTTAATTTGTGGAGCTTTAATTTGTTGAATTTTCTGAAAGCTTTACAACTCCTGTGCCACTCATTAATTTACTTGAATTTGTCATAAAGCTCAACATTTTATATGTTTTCAGAGATTATTTTTTCAAATTAGTTAATAGTTTGGTTATCCTTTTGCCTCTTTGCTAATCCGGAAGTATTTATTTTAGCATTTTACTGTTTTCATGAACTTTTTTGCTAATGGTGATCAATGTATTTTTGTTTTCTTTGAGTCGATCCCTTCACAGACATAAGAAGACTCGGCTCACTTTCTTGTTTTATCAATTCTGCTTATTTTAATTCCAGAGAATATGTCATATATCCTTTCTTACAAATGGTATATTTCGGAACCTTTCTTGTTCTAAATTCCATTAAGGCCGGGCTGGTTTATTCCTGTTTCAAGAATCTGGACTTATTCAGCTGGTTTGAGGAGTTGGTGCATATTACAAAGTAGAGCTGTCACAACGACACAGGCTGTTTTTTAACCACCGACACACGTGACTCAGTCTACCTGGGGCGTAACCAGGGGAACAGGCTGTGTCACGTGGAGGGAGCCTCTGCTCAGCCGCCTGTGTGTCCACCGTCTCATCTCTGTACACGAGATGCGGCCAAAAGCAGCAAGAAAGCCTGAGTCCAGCTAACACAACACCAAATAAAGCGGAGATTTGGCAGTTGCCTGATTCTTCTAACAAAAAGAAAGTGGATAATTAAGGCCCCAAAGTCGGGTGTGAAAATTTCCCCTAACTGGCTGGGTGGTTGCCAATTCTCTTGTATTGTTTTTGTTTTTTCCATTCCAAAACCTTCGTTTACTTTCACACAGACGTCAGTAATGTCCACAGCAGGGAAGAAGAATGACCACATTTCCTGAATTATCTCTTGTTTGGACTCCAGACAACATAAGTGTTTAAATACAAAATAATTTTGGCCATGATGGCTATTAAAAATTAAAATTGTGTTTGCCCTATATAAGTATGTTTGATTTCCAGTCTAACATTTTGTACCAAGATCAGTTAACACTGTCAGATAGAAATCCTTCTATGCAAAGAACAAGATATGACTTCAGTTAATATTTATGGCCTTTGGAGCCTAAAGGAAAAAGGAAGAATAATTCATGAGTTTGTTCATTGTTCTTTCCTACTGAAGACATTAACCATTTTTTCATAACCGTAACAGAAACACAGCCAGTCTTAACCTTTGAAATTTTTCACCTCATGATCAAAGTAATTTAATTAATGACTTTGAAGTATTGATAATCCCATATGCTTATTTCTATGTTTCATGACATTGTTGAAACTTTAAAATTGTAGTCACTTTTATTATAGAACTTCAGTAATTATCTTAAGATGTGTTATCTGTAAAAGATGCCATTTGATGTTTGGGTTATAAAATAATTTTTTATGAATATGTTTTAGGAGTTAAATGAGATTTAGCTTTTCTGCAGTCTTTCTCATCTGTTGAGAACCTGTGATATACCTCCTTTTGTCCACAAGATGGTGTTTAAGGAAATTTGTATCAGAAGAACTGAACAGACTTGCAGAAATACAAATCTAGAAACAGTTTAGTGGGCAACAACTCAATCAGAACCTTTGCTTTTGCACTTATTCTTTTTTACTTTTGTAAATAATTTCTTGTTAATTTGTGTTTTGTTATCTTGTTTTGTTAATTTATATTTTTCTTCATTTTAAGTATCTTTATGAAGCAGGCACAATAACCCTTGATTTGTTGGCTGTTTCAATTTTATTTCATCAGGGGATTTATATGCCTAGTTAACTTGCAAATTTACTATTTGTAACTTTAGTTTTTACGCTACCCTCATGTTTTAGTGATTAACATGAAAACCCTCAAGGAATCATCTTACCTTCTAAACAGAATAGAAAGTCTCTTTTGGCAAATAGAATTTGGCTTATCACAAGAAGTAGACCATTTACAGAATTAGACAATGTCCAAATCTCCATATTGTTCAAAGTACTTAAAATTTTACAATTAGATTTGTATAATTATATTTTTCTAGAAATGTATCACTATTTACAAAAGTAAGATAAGGAACACTATTTTTCAAAATACCATTTAAATTTTCCTAACACTGGTAATAATATCCTGATACTGAGAACCTCCAGGTTAAGTTACATGCTTACGTTTTTTCCAGTGAAGTCGCAGAATAGTTTTGCAGGTTTGTTCATTGCTCTCGTTTTTAACTTATTTTTCACATTTGTCCGTGTCCACCTTAAGACACACAAGTGTTTATTGTCACTGCTTCCCGTGTTCTTTCCCAATACTCTAGTGTGGAGGGTCAGACCCCTTTTTATACCCCTCTCTCTCTCTCATGGGTTACACGGCCTTCCAAGAGGGGGAGATGCAGACAGAATTGAATTTGTGTCTTTTACGCCTGTTACTTCAAAGCAACTTAGCCCATTGAATTGTATTCATTCATTAGTTGCCCGGTAAAGGTAGCATTAATGACATTAAATGTGTTTAACTACCAGCAGTCTCAGGAAACAAGACAAATTGATAACTTCAGTTTTATTGTGCGGTATAGCTGGAGCTGTAACCCAAACATTCCACTCAGCCAAATCATGCCAGGGTAACTGGTCAGGCTCGTTAAATTGAATGAAGAACCAGGTGAACACAGAAAACTCATCCAGAGAAGCAGACCCAGAATAGCAAAAATTTACCTTGAAGATAAGACAGGCTTATAAAACCAAGCTAAGTCTAAGAAAATCTAAATGGAAAAAATGTCGTGTTCAGAGCCAGCAGTGAGTGATACAGGTTACAGCTCAAAGAGTTACCTACCTGCTTCATGAATCTGTCAAAAGAGAATACTAATAAAGTAGGAGATTTCACTAAACTTGGGGGTAGTTCAGTAAGCTTTGAGTTTATCAGAAGGGTGTGTGTCGCTTGACGATTATAAGCATATGGGTATAAAGATGCTAATTACATGACAACTTTTTATCTGACTGTATTATTTAAAGTACATTTTAGGGAAAAATATTTTTCAGTGTATTAATGTATTTAAATTCAGATTGTTTTATGGCATATTTTATAACTATTTATTTTTAAGATAAGATTTAGGATGCATTCTTTGCCCATTTTGTTTGTTCTCTGTCTTACCTCATCAAGCTCTTTAATTCAGCATACTGATGTGAAGTGGAATGGCACTAGTTTTATGCTAGATCCCACGTGGATAGAATGCTTTGAGGCCTAGAGTCCTGTATGTTCATGATGCATAATGAGCTTGTCCCTTATCTCAGCAACAAAGGATTTGACCATAAATTGGGGAATTCTGAGGTGCCTTTGTTAACAGCATCTCTTCTTTGGCTGAAGGCTCACATTTCCATCATTCTGATGGGTCTCAACCACAGGGCAGCTGCAGAAGCACTCACATGCCCTGCGTGAGCCACACGGATGCCTGAGGAACCTGCAAATGGGCCTGTTGCAGGGTTTGGCTCGACACCATGCTGGTGACAAACACTTACGTTTGTCACATGAATCAATGCTTAGGTCGTAATAAGTTTATAGCCCATCTCCAGGGCAGCTCATAAAAAGCTTGGTCTAATGATTTCGGATGAGAATTAAAAGCAGAAATAAAGGTCAGAGAGTAGTAGCCAGGCCTTTGTGACTTTTGTCCCACAAAGTGATCTCCTCAGTAAATCACGTGGGCTTGAGCAAGACAAGAAATGTCACAGTTAACTCTTCTCATAAACATAAGCTCTTCCATCATGAGTGACAGGCCAATAGGAGACAAAAGGTTAAATACACAGCATGTTTCCGTAACTGAAATGAATCACATGAAAACATGCCAGTGGATTTAGATGTCCGCCTAGACTGGGAAACGATTTATGTAGTTCTTAACTGTCCTGATCCTCAGGTCCCCTTATGACATAGTATATAAATTAACCGTGTGCTAAGATATCTCTAAGATATTTTCAAATCTTTTCATACAAGAATTTTCAACTTGGAGGTCAGAGACAATTTCAAATAAATCTTAAAAAAAGTTAGTTTCTTGGAGCCAATTTCCATCATTTGTTCTCTCTCTGGGTATTCTTAGAAAACTTGGCGTCAAGGGCAAGATGTGAAGGCATTGTTAAGGGGAAAGTTAGCATGGATTCCCATTTATTATGATTAAAAATAGGATCACTCAGCATCCTCTTTCTGATAACCAGATCTAACAAATACATTACAGTTCCTCTAGTTAATCATTTAAAGAGCATTGGGGCATGTGTATTTATAGTCATACATTCTTATGGTAAACCAATTTTGATTTAATATTTACCGAGCCATATGCATGAATACTGCCATGTCCTAGATCACAAGCTCACTAACAAAGACTCAGTACACCACTGAAAAGTATCTATTTTACTCTAGGAAAAAAACAAAGAGACTTGACCTATATTTATTGAACACAAATGTTCTTCTTCTAAAAAGATATTTTAAATAATTTATGTCCATTCCCTGTTTGTAAACAGCAGGATTACTAGTTGGCTAGTATTTTTTTTTCTTAATATTGCTTTTTCACACCTTTTGCCAGGGCTCCCAGAAAATGTTTAAAAGCAAGTTTCTTGATATTTGGTGTGATTTTATGTATTTCTAGTGATCTTCCCCCTATATTGATCTATTTTTAAACCCAGAGATGTTGGATATCAGAGAGGCTGTAATAGCCAAAAAATTAAATACTACAATCAGAGGTTATCTTCTAAAGCAGGGATTTACATTCAACTTATTTCAGGCTGCAAGTAAATCAGATTTTATTTATGATGTTTAAGAATAGCAATATTCGTTTAGTCAGCTTGAAGTATTGTGTCCATAAATAATCACATCTATCATGAAACTGATGTGACTACTCATTCATACTCTTCTGCTTGACAAAGTCAATTATCCCAAACTATGCCAGGCAATTGATGTGCTCCATCACCCTGGGAAGTGACGTCCATAGTTTTTAACCAACCTGTCAGATCTTTGGGATGAAAATCAGATCACGATGCCATAGAAGCACTGACTGGAAATAAATCATTTGCCCTTGAGTAAGTGACATGCCCGTTTTCTAACCACCTGTAATTATTCACACACTCTTCTCAGCAACTCTGACACTTCATCCAACTTTGAAAAATATCCCAAAGGTTTTGAAGATTTCTGTTTTGCTAGAGAGAGAGATTTGGTCTAATTCAGTATTCATCAACTCTCTTTCATGGAGAGGATTTGTGAGATGCTTTTCTTTGCAATTTCTCAGTCAAGTATTTACTGCTTCTGTAAACTATTTGACCGAACTGGATTTACAGTGGAGTGTTCCCACCATTTGGAATGTGCTCATTTTGCCCAGTCTCCCTGTAAGTGGTTGTTTCCAGTCTTGCTGTATCTGTGAAGCTTGCTGTACCGCCTTTTGTATATCAAGTTTGGAAAACAGTTGATTCAACTTTTCTTTGAAATTTTATTTTTTTTTAATTTTCTTATGAATCTGAAAGTATAGAACTGAAACATATTTATTTGGTTATCTAATTTTTGTTGTATTTGACTATGTTACTCCAGTTAAAATAAAACCACCTTGGTGAAAAGACAAGGCAATTTCTTTGCATTTATTTGATTATATGCCACAGTACCTGAAAAGGTTTGCCATTCATATGAAGACAATTTTAAGTAGTTATGACAGATGTCTCTGTTTCCAAAGATTCTCTCTTCCCCAAGAAGGAAGGCCATCCTTCCCAGGGTGTAAATGGCCCTGATCTATTGCAGCCAAGTTGGAATTATTTCCCTTAAACACAATCCATACCAGAAGCACAGAACTAGATGCCGTGAGCAGTTTTAAAGAATCCCAAGTATGGGCTATATAATGATTGATTTCACCAAACGAATTGGGCTAAAGTTTTTAAGTGTAGAGAAAGTACACCCGAGGAAAAAAAATGGCATCAGAAATCCTATTGGGACTCACTCCCCTTGACGTGAGAGAATTGAGTTCCATAAACTAAAAAGATATTGGCTGTTTGGAGTGCAGTGCTATGGCCTGGGACAAGTCAGTCGTACGCACTGTGACATAAAATGAATATATTAAGTCTGATCGATAGTTAATGTAGATGTTGTTGATAAAACAGCAGGCCAATGTGATTATGTAAGTAGTAATAAAGTGCCTGAGTGGTCAGGCAATACCTATCTTATTGATAAGGATACAGTGCTTCAGCTGAGCTGCCTTTATAAGAAAAACGGCAAAACAAATCATTTTTGCATCAGTGAAGTTCTAAATAGGAGGGCGCTAACGCACCATTGAAATGAAGTCAGTGGTTCCACTCCTAGAAACCAAGCAAGGCTAGGCTTAGGGGCCCCGTGAACTCTCTGACATAGCATGCAAGCAGATTTGCGTATATGCATTTGTGCATTCTTCTGGGGTATGGGTTCATAGTTTTCATTTCATTTCAAAAAGGTCCACAAAGCCCTCCCCATCTCCCCTCAGTCCCCCACCAAACACATACATGCAAAGAACTCTGTCACAAAACAACACCCTCTGGGGAACAGTCAGGGCGTTTTAATTTCTCTGTAGAATAAATCACTAACATTATAAACATACGCCTAAAGAAATGAGGAAAGTTTTAAGTATCTAAATAATCTCAGTGACTTTTTTTCATTGAACATGACTATAAGAAAACATGGCAAGAGATCAAGAAACCGTATTTATTGCTTCTTTGGTACAACCAGAGACATTACCTCAAACCTTTAAAATAAATAATCTCATCAATAAAACTTACGAATGGCAGGATGTTAAGATTCCTTCTTTGCTTTCACACAGAAGAGCCCGAAATAGTAGCGGGTTTGGGATACAGTACAGTTCAACAGAAATTCAAGCTGATGAGAGAACCCACACGTGCACCACAGAAACCGCTCCCAGCGGCACAGCTTCCCCGGCCCTCCCGAGAGCCCAGTGATGGGGATTTTGAGCACCAGCTCTATTGACGGTAGTGGGGTTTCTTCACAACTAGTCTGGTAATCACAGAGCTGAAACTATCATCTGAGGACAAGCTCTCCATAAAAAATGAAAATAACTACTGCAACTGAGGTAAACCAAACAGCTGTTTTTGTTTATTGGCTCAGTGGCCCATGACATAACACACACGGATAGCACACGGAAGTTCAAGATCCTGGGGACAGGATTGTCAGTTCACTTCAAGGGAAGGTTTTATTTGTTTGTTTGCTTGATTGTTGACTCTGTGGCTTCACTCCAAGGAAGAGGAAAGAGGATTTATTGAATAGCACCATTGTTCTAAACCTGATGGTCAGGTGGGACTTCTATCAATAGAATAACATTGAAGGTAATGCACCGTCACCTGTGCCCTGGCTTCTGGGGGTGTTTCTCCTCCAACCCCTTCGCCAGGCATGGTTTGTGCAGACAGCCGTGCTGCACTAAGCCTTTGATTGATCTGGACCTTTGCTATTCAGTGCCCGCTGCCCAGCCTGTAAGGTGCAGGAGGCTGGCTCGCAGAAACCAGGAGGGCCAGGAGGTCCCGGGGGGCCGGGTACGCCAGGGATGCCTGCCACCCCTGGGGGGCCTCGCTCACCATCCCGGCCATTCCTCCCGTAGCTGGCAGGACCTGGGTCACCTGAAACACACAGAAGATGCACATGTGAGCAGGAGTCCCCTCATGGCTAGAGACGCAGAGGGCACTGGACCCTCCACCCTGCCCACCGCCCGGCAGCATGTACAGAGGCCCTTAACAAACGCTTTTAGAAATGACAGAGGATCATTAAAGCAGATGATGATGATGATGATGATATCATAAAATTCCCTCATTGCAGTTGGGTTGCTTCAAAATTAAAAGTGTTAGGAGACCTCACCTCTCTCACCCCTATTTCCATCAGAGGAGCTGAACTGCACAGTATGGTAGCCTCTCTACACAGACACCTACCGAGCCTGGGAACGTGGCCATGTCAAATCGGGGATGAACCGGAAGTGCCAAACACATCTGGACTTCGATTTTTTAATAATTCATTAATAACTTTTGGACTTATTACACGATGAAATTATAATATTTTGGACACAGTGGGTTAAATAATTATTAAATCATACTATAAATATACATATTAAATATTATTAAAATGAATTTCACCTGATTCTTTGGACTTTTCTAACGTGGCTACCAGCAGATTTAAAATTCTACACTCAACTCATGTGGCTCATGTTGGGTTTCTTTGAATAGCACTCCGCTAGCAGTTGCCCTTATTTCTAGTGGGTCCTCAATTTCCAGGCAGGGAGATGTACAGCTCGGTGGTGGGAAGATGCAGACAGGTGGCTGGAAGTTCTAGCTCTGCCATTTATGAGTCAGGTGACATCAGCAAGGCACTCACCTCCCCGTCTCTTCCTCTACAGGACGGATGATGCCTGCCTGATAATTAAATTCCGAGCCTGAATGCACCCAATAAATGACTATTAGAATGTTACTGATTCATGTCTCTTAGAAGACTGTGCAATGCACCCCGCAAAGCTCCTGGAAATTCCTCTCATCAGGGGCTTTACCCCAACGGGAACTACACGGTGTCCTAGGTTTCTTGGGGGCGTCGCTTTCTTTTGTCAAGTCCAGAGGTTGTTTGGTTCACCCACGAACCAGTGAGGCATGGCTCCCGTAACCGAGAGACATTTCTGCTGAATGTTTACTTCATCACACCAGCAGCGCTGTCATACTATTACTGCAAAGGTGGCAATAAGACAGCCGTGTAAAAGGAACCGTCTGTGCCAGGATAATACGGTCTTACACAGATCCTCATTCGTGTCAACTGTTTTAACGTGGCTGTTCAACCAAAAAGTTGAAAACCAAATCTATATGTTCAACTATATATTTACTTAGGTTTACTTCCTTTCCTTCTTTCTTGGTGGTTTTTAGTTTTCTTTTCCTATTTTAGTGGTCTTATTACATGTGCTTTTTGTTGGTCTTATTACAGTGATCTGGTCTTATTAAGCTGTCTTATTACATAGCCCACATACTTTTAGAAGGAAACTAGGTTAGAGGTCCTGCTTTAGATATAACACCTCATTTTTCCTGCTTTATTTACAATTAGATCCACACAAAGCAACATTACAGGACAAAACATTACTAAGTTTTCAGAGAATAATTATCTTTGGTTCTATACATCTCAAGGCTGTAGACGAGCAGATGTAAGTAATTTCCCTTCATTTATCCCATGAGCTTTCATTTGACCGTAATAAGTTGTGATGAAGCAGATGATTCTGCGTTTCCCTCTCAAGACAAGGCACCTGAGAAAGTCTCTCCCTAATCCACAGCACCCATCAACAAGGCTTCAGCAGAACCGTGCCTTTAGCAGAGCCTGTTCAGATCGCCTGGCTCTGGGACAGTTGAAGGTTAAGTTGATCTTTTAAGGATTAAAAAGATAGGTCAGATATAAATGCATTTAAAAGCTGATTTTCATGCACCCTATCAGCAGAGCTCCCACTGAGACATACCAGGATGCCTTAACAAAAATCAAATCAAGATTAGGAGGAGAAAACGCCCAAAGGAGAGGTGGCACACGCAGTGACCACAGGGGCAGGGAGTGTAGGTTGGGATGGGCAAACCGCAGCCCATGAGCCAGCTCCTGTGTTGTAAGCAGTGTCATCAGAACACAGCATGGCCATTAGTTTCCATGTTGCCCCAGCTGCTTTGGCACTACAAGGGCACAGGTGTGGGTGGTAACAGAAGCCACCTGGCCTGCAGAGCTCAAAAAATATGGTCCTTTACCCAGAAAGTTTGCTGACTCCTGATGTAGTAAAGAAATTCGACCTCTGTCTTCACGGGAGACCACAAACGTAATGGAAGCTGTAACACATCAGGGTTATGGAGACAGCAGGAAGGGCTGAGGCATGCGGTGACCTGGAGAGTGGACGCCAGCATGTCCCCGCTGCCATGGCGAACACGGGCCAGGGCTGCCAGACCTCTGGTCATTTCAAGGGCAACTCAGAAGCTGAGTTTTTAAATAAATAGCTCTCAGTTTTTAGCCACTAATTTACTTTTTTAACATGTGTAACGCCAGTCTCCTGCCTAAGACCTAAAATTTCAGGGAGTTTATTTTCTACTACACAAGCAATATGAAAAAGCAGAAGGAAAACTTTTTTTCAAGTTGAGTTCCCCCATTTTAACACAATCCAGGAGAGGGTGTTTTCAATGACTGAGTTTATTCCAGATTCCCGCTCATCCTCCAAGGAAAGAGTGGATGAAACCGTCCTGTCTGCCCTGCATTTATTCTAAGAAAAGCACGTCGAGTCCAAGTCTTCCTCTGGCAAACACAGCAAGTTGCCCTTTGGAGTGCTGGGTAAGTCATCCTCTTCTCCCCAGCATTCCCTTTACCCTGTGCCACTCACTGGCGATCCCACTCTCCTGGTGTGTAAACTGAGGGAATGAAGGTGAAATCACGTCCAGAGTCACACAGTCACGGGGCTAGAAAGCGCTGGAGTTAGAAATGCGGGCCCTGGACCCCTACTCCATCCTAACTGTGCTTCCACACCCACTGATTTGCTAATTCTGACAAGGTGCATGCATGAGTGTGTGTGTGTGTGTGAGTGTGTGGTTTAATTCACTGAGCCTGAATTGACTGAGAGGCAGAAAGAGACACAATAGCCAAGCATTACTAACGATTTTTCTGCAACTCTAACTATCACAAGTGACTAAAGCTATTTTTCTGAGGTTTCACCCTGTAAAAATGGCCAGAGAAAAAAAACCAGCCTTCCCATAACAGCTTATGAGTTTCTGGTGAGCCCTGACCCTGGGCATTTACCCTCCAAGGTGCTCTAAGACTATTATGTGGGAGCCAAATTTGGGAGTGACACCAAGTCATTCAGGAAGTCCAGCAGCTGCATTAGCAAATATTTATAAACCACTTTTCAACTCTTATGAGGAAGAGAAAGCAAGGATCTGAAGTGTTCTCATTCTGCTTTGCCCACCTCATGGGTGTATTAGCTACACTAACTGCCTAATGATTACACAGTTTTCTGAAATTTCAAGGACCTGTAAAATGTTATTGCCAAACTTTTCATGATTTTTTTTTTTAAAATGCATGTCTGTGCCATTCTCTGAGCTGACAGGAGAGGGCAGTCGTGTTACACTGACAGTGGCGCATCCTGGCTGGAACATTCTTTGGGACCTAATAAATAATACCTGCTACGAAATAAAAGGGGCTGTACATGGCAGGTTTTAAAAACAAAACAAAACCTGGAAATAATTTTCAGCATTAAATAGGGAATCTCTTACATTTCTCACCTCGTACCGAGCTAACTTTTGTGGTGCTTGACAAAGCACATGTGTTTAAGGATGTGGTGTGTAAAGTGGCCTGTTTATGTAAGATGCCCACGACCGAATACAATAGTGGAGACAGGACAGCAGTGGAAATAGAGGACAAATGACTACTGCTGCACATAAGCCTAAAACGGGTGTGCCCCTCGCGCTTGGGGACTTTTTCCACTCCGTATTCACAAGTGAATCTCACCTATCTGCAAATTTCGCACAAGAAACCTGGCATGATGACCATGAGTCAGCTCTAACCTCCGGGTCACATTCACACACAACCGTCACTTAACTTCCTCCTTCCCCCAGTGCGTTTAGATGCACAAAGAGGAAGTCGAGACCCACTCGCAAATATCTTTTCTTCAAATCTCCAGAGTGCCAAGGAACTAGTCCCCAATGGACCAGGCAGGCAGAAAGTTACTGGTGATGAGAGAGCCGCATCAAACAACCCACCGAAGGCCTCTGGTAGGAGACGGGAGGTAGGGGCAGGGACGGGGTCTAAGGTCCCAGGGGTCTCACACGATGTGGTCCCCACAGCTCCACGAGAGAGGCAGAAAGGGGATCGTGCCGAGGTCAGGTGCCAGGATGGCGAGATAGACTCAGCACAGACCCGGACCACCAGCCCATCATTTTGTCCACGACGTGAACCTGCACATGTGAACCATGGCCTCTGTCACTTACTACCTGGGAGACCTTTGTCAGGGCCCGTGACCTTTGTGAGTCTGTATTTCTTCAAATACAGAAGGAAGAAAAATAATAATAATAGTCATGAGCTAAAATGGCAGAATGTTTGCCATAAGCCAGGCACTAACCTAAGTGCTTTCCCTGTATTAACACATCCACAGACCCTCCTAGAAGAGTCCATAGGGCAGGCAGGGGTGTAACCCCCCATGTGCAGGGGAGAAGCTGACGCACACAGAGGTGGCAGAGCTGAGAATGAGAGACACAGCAGAGCCTACCCCAGAGCAGCCCGGTTCCGGAGCCCATCCTCCTTACACATCTGCCCTGCCTGCTTCCGGCTGCAGGCGAGAAGCAAGCTAGGTGATTTAGGTCTACATTTAGACAACAGAGCACTACGGCCAAAATGACAGTCCATGTCACGGTCATAATAATAACCCGTGGTCCATATTAGGCGAGGTACCATCACAAACCCAAAGGGCACATAATACTTAACACTGAACAAGCTGAGAGAAGGAGGGGAGACCGAGAACTAAAACAGTCCAGAAAGAATAAAGCAATCCTGACAACTGATAGATCATGAAGGTATTAGTTACCTTTTTTCAAGGATATCAGATGTGTTAGCACCAAGAATGACCAAAGGATCTTCTTTCCACTCAGGAGGATTTGAGTCCCAAATCCAACAATCGGGACAACAAAGGGGGTCACAGAATATCCTGTTCTGCAGGCTCCTTCCTTTACATAAGACGTATATTTACCCAGAAGGTTTCGGGCAAGTTCCTGAACACAGCCCTGGTGAAGGACCCCCAGGTCCTGAAGTTCTCGTAAGGTCATGTTTGTGAGAGACCAGAAATCACATTCTTAATCACATTCCAAGCTCTATGGGGAAAATGAAAAATGGCCCAGCCTCTCAGTGGATAATGAACTAATGACATGATTTACTGTGACCCAACACTTTGCATTTGTGATTTGGAGTTGAAGTAGATTTCACGGAGGGAAGGTCCGAGGTGTCAGAGGTGGTGCCGACTGACAGAAGAGTAGCATCTTCTTACTGAGAGCCAGGGGAAAAGCCACAGGGACTGAACTAGGATCCACCTCGGACCGTCATCTACCTCAAAACGCAAAAGTGCATTTGTTACGTTAATAATAGTACCAATAACTAACATTTCTTGAGCACCCACTAGAGCCAGAAACTGTCCTAAGCACTCTACATGGATTGATTTTTCTTTAATTCTCAGAATTAGCCTCTCCGGGAGATGTGATTATTGACTATCATCACCCTTTCGTAAGTGGGGAAATAGGCACTGGGCAGTCAAGAACTTGCCCGATGTCATAAAGCTAGTAAGTGACAGTCAGGACTTGAGCCCAGATGTCTGATTTATGGAACCCAAACTCCCAAGAGTCCACTTTCAGAGGACTCACTTTAGAGGCGGAATGGCCCTAAAAGCTCTTGTTCGGGGACTTGATGGATTTGGGAAACTGTCATCTGAGTACGTTTAGGCATAGACAAGGGGAGGTGAGCTGACCCAAAGCCATAGCCCCAGCTCAGCTGGTGCCTCAAGGAGACTGATAAATATGGACCCTTTGAGCCTGTGCAGTAAAGCACCGAGGAAATTGCACGCTTCAGAGAGCTAGCTTTAATTTTTTCAAGAATAATCTGTAACTCCGATTTTTCACTAAATAATGTCAAATATTCTCTCAATGAAAATGTTAACAAAAGCACAGAAAAAGAAAGACCAAATTTCCAAGTGGCACCAGGAAGGGAGGGGCAAGGGCTGGCAAACGGCAGAAAGGAAACGGAAAAGGGCAGGTTTCAGGGCCCTGAATTGGGAAGTCCACGAAGCTTTTTAAGAAATCAGATTTGTGTTAATTCCAAGACCAGCTGCAACAAACTGAACCATTGTCATAAGGGAAATGCAATGAGGGCCAGGCAGAGATGCCAGAGATGCCTTGCCTTACCTTACCACGCGCCCGCACAGATGACAGGTGTGCTAAAAAGCAAAACCACCCGTGGAGCCCCCTGGGGCAGAGCAAGGGCCCAGGAGCACCAGGCAAGCCCGAGGTGAGGCATAACGCGCCCCCTCGTGGCAGCCCGGGACACTGCACAAATCCAAGCTGGTCTTTCTCGATCTTCCCATTTTTAAACTCAGAATGGGGTTTATCAACAGATTTTTTTAAAAATGAGTCACCAGAAATGATCATATATTTTTGATAAAGGAAAATCGTGCTAATAGTGCAAGTTGCTGATCCAAGAACTGTTATTTGTCAACAAAATGCTCAAAGGAGAAATTGTTAGTCTCTCCTATAAATACATAGATAACTAAGTAAATGGTAATGACGATATTTTATCAGCTTTCAAACCTCCTATTCCTACCATTGATAAAGGAGAAGAGCACTCGGTAAATTCTATTTTCCTTTTCTCTCTTCTAAACATCCATCAATGAATCCAGACTTTATTGTTTACTAAAATCTTCTCATCTTGGTCCCATTGAACTCCAACCAGATTTTCTCTCCTTTTCCAATCATAAAGGCTTCCTTTTCCAATCACAAAAATTCATCAGTTTGTGAAAACATCTCGACAGCCCGTGAATCACCGTTTTAGAAAGGCAGTGTTAGAGCTATCTCCAAATGTATTCGTATTTTTTAAAAATTCTTTTAAATGAGAAAGCCAAACCCAGGAGCAATGCAATGGATAATTAGAAAGCAATGATGCTTCAGGCTGCAATTATAGCCACAACTGGCTATGTAAGCCTCCGGCAGAATTAGAAAACGATCATTTCTTTTGCTAGATTTCCCTCAACCAAGTTTTCCAAATCCACTGTGGGAGTGTGGGCCACCCCCCTGCACAAGCCCCCCTCTCCGGACTGGTCTCCCGGAAGCTTTGGGGCCCTTCCTGAGCCCTGGCCCAGCAGTGATCAGAGCGTTTGCTGGGAGACTGCAGGCCATTCATGCTCTTCAACTGAACTGGCTTTCAGCCCGCGAGGCTGCTTCTGTGGTTCGACCTGGCAGTCATTCCCAACGCGCGGCAGCCTGGACTCCAGCCACAGAGCAGCCAGTGTGTAAAGAGAACAGACGGCCAGTGAGAGGACCCGGGCTCTCACACAGAGGCCACTTTGTCACCTCGGTCGACCCAGCTGGGATGCGTCCTTGGGCATGACTTTCGTGAGTAGGAATGTTCAGGTTTATTTATTTGGGGATGTGGGCCTCTGGAGGGTCTGGATGCCTGAAGGAGAAGCTTTTAGAATAAAATGTCAGTTACTCCCCATGCGTCACGAATCGCTGAAGACCTGGACTCGTTTTCCTGCTGCTCTGACTTTTTGGTTTAAAAGAAAAGAGGGAACTCTCAACTGGGCTAGAAGTGGACAGGATCCCATTCATTCAGAATTTTATAACGAGTGCATTGTGGTTGGACCTTGACACTATTTTTTAAAGTATTTATTCAAGAAAGTAATATTTCAAGCCCTGACATGTATTTTCTCTCAAAGAATACAGACTTGATTTACAGACTATTTAACTCTTCATTAAAGTTGGTCCTGAAAGATGGCCGCCAGCCATTATTGCACATCACATGATAAGCACAGGTAAACGAAGAGCAATTCTGTAAAATGTGATCCAATTCAGACCAACCACTCGCTACCAAGGTCCCACCCCATCCTGCCCATTCTTACCTGGGAGACCTGAAGCCCCGGGCAAACCTTTGGGACCTCTTCCTGGGGGGCCACGATCACCTCTTTCCCCCATGTCACCTGCGTTTTATTAGAGAAATGTTATTGATCTATATGTCTATAAAAGTAAAGTTCCATATTTTTAAACTTAAAGCAAAGCCTACATGCAGAAACCAAAAAGTAGGAAGTTGCCACAATGTAGGTCGTAGTAAGTATGTAGCAAGGCAAAAATCAAGTTAATTATATTAAGAGATCTAAGGGGGAAAAAAATCAAATGATCATATCTGTAGATGCTGGAAAAGATATTTGACAATTAAACATGCATCCCTGATACAACAGTCAATAAAAAAAGACTCAGGCTATTTCCTTAACATGATAAAGTATATCTATCTCAGCCCTGAAGCTGGCATAATGCTTAACGGTAAACACGAAAAGCAGCTTCGCTATAGCCAGAACATTACAAAGATGCCCACTTATCATTATTATTTATTATTTGGTTTGAGCCATCCCTAATTTCAGATGATATGACTGCTTATCTTAAACCCTAGAAAATCAACTCAAACTCTACTAAAAGCAATAAGAGAATTCAGTAAAGTAGCAAGGTACAAAATTCATGGAAATCAATCATTTTCATATATACAAACAACAATCAGTGATAAGATGTAGTGAACAAAGATCCCACTTGTAATAGCAACTAAATTATCAAATAACTAGGAAAATAAGTTTAATCAGAAATATGCAGATCCAACATGAAAACAGATCCCATTTGTAATAGCAACTAACCATGTGTGTTTGCAAGACAGTTGATTGAATTCAGGGATTCGGCAGCCACAGAACAAAGTTACATGAATTATCCTGGCCCTGCAGAGACCAAACTTAGAAACTTGGCCTCATTAACAAGATGACCTAATACCTTAGTTAACTGGTCCTAAATGACATATGCTGCTCCTAGTACAAGACAAGTTCTACCATCCCATTAGTATAGTAGTATATTATTATTTTACTACATTGTTACAAGATGCAATAGCATTTTGCAACAAATTCTATACATAATCACTTTTTCCACATATTCGCCCAACCTCATTGAATATCGACAGGTTTGTTACCATTTAAAAAACAAAGTCACGTGCACAACAAAAATAGGAAGAACATCTGTATAACTATCTGCGCATTTGTCAAATAGTCAAAAGTCTCTAATTGTGACATGAATGTTTAAAAGTTACCATACTTTAACTTTAGCTGTGAATGTCCTTGTGTGAACATTTTTATGGTGAATCAACTACATTTTGAAAACAATTTAAATTTTATAAATACTGTGAAAGGATGTAGAGCTCAGCTTGAACTCATACATAAACTAGTTGTTTCTTACTATCAATATGGCCTTACTGTATTAGGAAGATATGACAATTAGCATTTTTAAAACTAACAGCTTAAGCTCTCTTGTTAACTTAGCAATTTAAATATGTCATCTCGTAATTTCTGAGGCTGGCAGTGAGAATGTGCCACATTTTCTGAAGACACGAGATGAAGATTATAAATTAAAATGCAACTTTCACAGCGATCGTGACAGTTAAGCACGCTCTAGCGTGAAGCCGCACCAACTTCAAAATGTTGTTTGCGAGGAGTAAGACCACGGGCTCTTTAAAAGGACTATTTTATATATCAATATATGTTACCAAACTTATAGGAAAAGATGGAAATAATGGGCGAAGTGATGTGAGATTTCCGGA
This sequence comes from Balaenoptera musculus, assembly GCF_009873245.2. Classification (NCBI taxonomy): domain Eukaryota; kingdom Metazoa; phylum Chordata; class Mammalia; order Artiodactyla; family Balaenopteridae; genus Balaenoptera; species Balaenoptera musculus. The sequence goes on along the minus strand of NC_045796.1, from coordinate 84,558,714 downwards.
GAGATATGAAAACTCTTAAGGAAAAAAATGGTAATTCTAGAACTGAAAAACACAAGATCTGAAAGTAAAAATTCATTGGATGGGATTGCCAACATATTTGGACACTGCAGAATAAAGGGAATACAGACAGCATGGTGACAATAATAAACAGCACTGTATGATAATATAGAATAACATTTTCTCCAAATTAAAAAAAAAGACCCCTGTCTTAGCTTTGAAACTGGTTTTTGGTGGTCAGTCATGGGAAAACACATTTTCGACGAGCCCCGGGACAGAGCCACACTGCAACCTGCTGCAGCCGTCGTGTGTCGGCTCTGCTAACCCCCAGGGTTAATCTACTTCTTCAAACACTGGTCACGTCTTCCTTCAAGACATAGGAAACCTGGCTCAGGGAACTAAAGTCCACCTTTGTTAGCCTATTGTCAGAAAAGACATATAAAAAGCTTGTAAAATAAGCTTTGCATAAGGTATGAAGGGAATAGACAGTTTGAATCAAAAAATAGCTCTTTACGAACAGAGTTGGGGAAACTAGAGAAATTCTCATTGCTCCAAAATTGCTATCGATTTCATCTATCTGGAAGCTATAATTGATGTGTCACCTCCAGGTGAGCAGATTAATACTGGAAAAGGTGAGTCTCAGATATGCCCGGTGTACCTTCCCAAGCCTTCGTTAACACGGGGACACGTTTGCTTGACCCCCATTAAAAGATCTAAAAATACACACAGCCCTCCTCAAAGGGACTTAAAATTAACAAACCATGAACATTTAAAAAGAGTATTGATGACATGAAAGACTGCCTTAATCCTAAGTAAAGTGGACCCAGGGCCAGTCAGATGCCTCTCGTGTTTCTGCTCAAGCATCACATGAAATGAACACACAGCTCTAATGCGTTTGTGTAAGAGTGTGCAAAACATGTCGGTGAAAACCAAAAAAATACACAAACGTGATGGAAGCTTTCAGTACGGTCTGAGGCTTTTTTCTACTAGCTCCTGTTAAAAATGTTCCACTGTGTTTTTCAAAGTAACTTTTTAGGAAGAAAACAGTGATAGCCTGAACTGTTAAAAGGTTTGGTAAAATTTATTTGTTTTAATAAAACTTATCTACAGAGCAATTTCTCTGGAAAAAGACCCTCAAAGCAACTCTATGGCAAACCAAGACTTCCACCATCCCTCCTTTGTTAAGCATGAAAACAAAAAAGCAACAGGTGACAATGAAACACGTCTCTTCTCTGATTGGTGGAACAGTTAAGTTTCAAATGGTGGAGTGTTTATTCTCAAGGAAAATTTGTTTTACTACCTTTGGGTAGTAGAACACTATGTGTTTTCTACTAAGTAGGACTGCTAATGTATGTGGTGGACAAGAAAGGTCAAGTCCAATTACCTAAAACCATACAGCTCCAAATGTATGACAGCATCGACTGAAACAGAAAATCTGATTATTCCTTTCTGCTCACACCCCAAATCTTAAGAAGTAGAACTCAGAGGAGATGCTGCTTTAAAGGGACCCAATGCCAAGAAAGGTATGGAGGAGGGCAGGGCGAGAAAGTTCTTTAGCAAAAAGAAAAGAACTATCTCACTTCTAGATTACAGGCTATGTCATAAACACTGCAGAAAAAAATAGGAGGAAGTCCCTTGTAACATCGAACTCTGCTTGATGAATGAACTTCGTGCCAGAGACATTTCCCAGGTTCCAAATATAGAAATATATTTTTCTTCCCTTCAAAATGAGGTTCACTGCTGGAGCCAACCCAGCCCAACCCAGACACAATTCCACGCTGCGATTCCCAGCTTCCCAGAAAGTGTCCAGATCATGTCACCTTTGTTTCCAGAGCTTCTCAGCCCTGATTGCTTTTTCAGATAACCTGGGGAATAGTTTCAAAGCCTGGGGCCTAGACCAAGTCAATCAAAATTTCTGGGAACGGGACCCAGACACGAGCAGCGTTTAAAGCTCCTCGGGTCAGTCCCGCGCGGAGCCCAGGCTGGAGAAGGCAGCCCTTGGCAGGCTCTCCTGGTAGAGCAAGTGCACAGACATTTTCCTGTCTTAAGAAATAAGATGGGGCTTCAGGAGTGGGCTCCTACTCACTCAAAGTTAAGATCGGCCCCAAATATGGAGACTTCCTTTTGGCCAGAGAAAACAGGGCTGTGATCCTCTTGGCCCTACAAGGTGGTCCTTCCCTGGGAAGGCGGGAGCTTGCCTGTCGGGTATGGACCACCCTGCACTTGGGCATTTCCCCTGCGGGCCCCTCTCCGGAGTTGCTGACTCAGGGGGTCTCGGGTGATGCAGTGCTGCAGGGACCACTCTTTCGGAACCGCTGTACATCAGTTCACTTCAGTGAACTCACCAAGGCAGAGGAGGCATCCGTGGGCTGGGGCACCACAGGGCCAGCCCAGCCAGCAGTCCGCCCACAGCATGGAGCTCCCTAGACTGGTTTATGGAGCGAGCGGAGCCCGACCACGGGGAGAGCACCTCCGCTATGGATTCCTGAGCGCAAGCTCAAAGCAGGACCAAGATGAATGAATGGCTGAGGGGTTCTTTCAGAGAAGAGGTCCAGTTCTCTTTAAGGTGAACTTGGAGCTCTCTCCGTATGATTTTGTCCAGCCTCCAAAAACATGGAAATCGTGCCAGGTTTACAAGAGGCCCCAATTAGGGCTCATTTTGTTTTTTTTTTAACACGCATCTCTGCACATGCCAAAACAAACAAAAAAAGTAATTAACAGCACTGTTCCAGCTGAGGGCGTCGCGAGCCAAACACATCAGCCATTCATCTACAGATCCAGAAAGGCATCTTGCTTGACCTCTGACCATTAGCACCATAATATTTATCCCTAACTGGAGCACCACTGCCTAAGAAACCAAAGTCCCTCTCTTGTTTCTGATGCCACGTTTTTCTGAAGTTCCCGCAGAGAGCTGTCAGTCGCTCATCATGATGCAGAAACTCTGCACTTTTAGTCCCTTCTGTCGATTATCCCAGGCCCACCGGCCCCTGTGCTGACATACTCACCTCATCTAGCAAACATCATCAGAGGCAGCCAGTTCTTCTGCAAATTCTGCAGAATACCTAACACACTCACAATCCCGCTTTCCTACAAAATGCCGGTTTCCAGGGCTTAACTTGCTTTAAATAAAAGGAGAAGAAACAAACTCCCTCACACCCTCTCACATGTTAAATAAGGAATAAAGTTGTACCTCAGAGCCGAAAATTTTTAAAAAAACCAACAAAACTGATATCCAGTGTCACTCTTTAAAAGAAGAGGGAGGCGGCTTTGACTCACGCTGTGATTTTTCTGATGTCCTGCTAACAAATTTTGTTACTTGAAGTAACATATACAAACATTCGAGGGTCAGTTGCCGTCTTAGAAGAGCTCTACAATGATATTAAGGTCTCAAAACAAACAAACAAACAAACAAAACTTTAAAGATCCTTTACCAGATCCTGTAAAGTTTATCTTGAACTACGATTAAAGCAGTGTAACTGTAAAAGATCAGTACCAAAAGTCAAGAGACCTTAATTCTGGTATTGGGTCTACTGTCGTCACACACCAAGGTCAAGAAAATATCAAACGATAGTTCTCTAATCTTTACCATCACCACAGTAAAAGAGAACAATCCATCTCCTTGTCTCATAGATACCTGGCCCTTTCGGACAAGTGAATTCACCTGAAAAAAGCCAGTGTGTGTTCCTGGTTCCACGTGGACAAAATGCCTTACCTTTCACTCCCCTCAAACCAAGAGCCCCGGGGGGGCCCTTCATGCCCGGGAGGCCTCGAAGTCCCATCTGGCCTGGGAAACCGTTCTCTCCAGGGGGGCCTGGGGGACCAGGGGGGCCAGGCCGCCCGGGGAGGCCCGAGGCTCCGGCGTCTGGACGCTTGAGACTTGCAGCCATCTCAGCAAAATGCTCTAAAAGATAATAAACAAAACAGTCCAGGGAAGTCAGAAACATGAAAGTGATTCAAATGAAAAAAGAACTATTTCAAGTGCCTTTTTTCTAAATGTGTCACCAGAGCTTCAAAACTGCTGGTGAGGCCTGAATAAAGCTGGGTCATTTCCACGGGCTTTCTGCCAGGAAGTTTCACTGGTGCTGCTTTGTTCAGCCCTCCCTGGATGGATCTGGTCCTGCTGCTGTGAGACAAGGGGATAAAAGACCTTAAACTTCAGGGCTGAGTGGTGTCCAAAGAGGTAAGTGTGTCATCTGAACCTGGCTGGTTACCTGAAAAGCCAGGACAAAAAGAAAGTGAGCTTCTCAACACAGGAAGAAGTGGACATCCAGAAGCTTCTCAAATGCAAGGACATTGTCCAGAATTAGTACTGAGATACCATTTGAGACCTAGGCTCACGTTTTTAGCTTGAGGATATTAAGTAATATGAATTACTCAGGATTCATTACTTTCTATTAATTCTCCTTCTCAAAAGTTTTTTCGTGCTTGGAAGAGACACCAGACATTAAAGAAAGCCTGCTTCTTAGGAATGGTCACTGCCTGTCTTAAAAATTCATAACTGTGTAGGGTCTTTCAGGAAGCATTAAATAGATTAAGAAACATCCACTAAAACCATGGAGAACAAGAACATTTTCCCATTAAAACAGGGGAAATACTTTAGTGTAATTTTTTTTTTAATTTAGGGTGTGAAGGAGAAAATGAATTGGAAACACATTTCTCAACAAGATTTTTAAATTGTTCAAATGCAAGTATCCTAAGTTGGCCTTATTTAAGTAAGAGTTCACATAAAGTCATAATTTTCTCAGCACTTAATGTTTAAAATGGAAATATTCTTTCAAGATAAGATGTCTGCGATATTGGTTTTCAAATATAGAGGGAACCATTTCATTCTGAAAAACTTTATGATTCTACTAGACAAATTATACTACCTCCTGAACACACAAAAGATGAGTGTTTCTTCATGATAGAATTGGTTCCAACCAGAATCAAATAATAAATAGCAATCTCCACAGGCTTCTTCTGGGCAGAAGTCTGCCAGTTACTTCTTATATAATCTATAGAGAGAGCCTAGGTCAGTGCCAGGTACACACCAAGTGGTAGGATATTAAGAGGGGAAAGAGCCTCAGAATTTGTGTTCCAAAGGGGGAAAAAAAGTGTCTGTATCTGTGTATGTGTGTGTGTGTGTGTGTGCATGCTTTCTTGTAAATTAACCCCACTGGCAAAAAAAGTCCAGGCGAGCCCAGAAAGGTAATATTTTTCCTTGAATATAGAAAGCATAAAATAAAGATATTTCCAAGAACCTAAGTTATTTAGCCTTTATAACATTCCTTGGAGAGTTTAAAGAAGCCAGATGTATCCAGGAATTATAAAATACTAACATAAAACTAAATCAATGCATTTAAAACGCCAGAACAAAAAGAGTGAGTCCATAGTTTAAGTATTGAGGAAGTTAAAAATCTAAACATTAAAGATGTTAAAAAGAAACCAATTATTTCCTTAGCACAAACGCATATACCGATTAACTAGAACAGACGTGAAATTGCTGTTATTCAAAATCCCCCGCCTTTACAGCACGCAAAAAGCCAAGCGGCGATGATTTATTTACCTCGTATGACTCTCATGCAGACCTGCTTAATGTGCTGGTCCGTTGGTGCCCTGCCCTGGGACAGAAGAGACAAAAGCCAGTTTGTACATGGAACCACAAAGGGGACATTGTTCAATGGTAAACCAACAGGCTGGGCAAGGGACCAGGTGGCTGGAACCAGAAGAGCTGGCCCCATGCTGCTGAGCCGCTGAGGTCTGGTGCTACCCCCGCGCCCCCTGCCGTGGGATGGCATCTCCAAAGGGAAACCCCAGGGGCTGCCCAGCACTCACGGGAGGGCCCTGGATCCCGGGCAGGCCGGTGGCGCCCTGTTCTCCCTGCACGCCTCGCGGGCCAGGTGGTCCTCGCGGTCCTTCCTCCCCAGGAAGCCCCCGGCTTCCTTCGGGTCCCCTCAAGCCAGGCTCCCCGGGGTTACCTGCCTGGAACACAAGGGCACGCTGTAAGTCCAGGCTAGACGCAAGGAATGCGTCTGCTTCACGTTAATACAAGCGCTGCCATGAAACTGCGGGTTTACTTACGCTCTGTCTCCCAAGACGTGTTTGCTGAGAGCTTACAAAGCCTCAAGGTAAACACACGTAATGCCACACAGCAGCTCTCCAATCTCTTAGAATTCCAGCTCAAGTAAACGTTTTAAAGATCTTTCTTTGGGGTATAGTTATTATTTCAAAATGTTAATGGGAATAATATATTTTAAAACCACATTCTTCACACTTGAAGTCACTTCTAAGAGCACGTTAACTTTTAATAAAACGTGTTAACTTTTTCTGGCCACAAAAAGGCCACTGAGGTCACAAGACATGTCACATTCTCTATCACCAATATAGAAAGCATAAAATAAAGATATTTCCAAGAACATAAGTTATTTAGCCTTTATAACATTCTTTGGAGAGTTTGAAGAAGCCAGATGTATCCAGGAATTATAAAATACTAACATAAAACTTAATCAGTGCATTTAAAATGCCAGAACAAAAAGAGTGAGTCCACAATTTATCTAAGTATTGAGGAAGTTAAAAATCTAAACATTAAAGATGTTAAAAATAAACCAATTATTTCCTTAGCACAAAAGCATATACCAATTAAATGTTTCTTCTGAAAGCAGACCACTAAAAGCATCTTTAAAGTCCTCATCTACAAAAACTGCTTTACAGAGAAACTAAATTAATTCAGTTTTTCTTAAACTACCTCTGGTGGAATTTGTGGCAAAGTAGTTTCAGCGGACTGTTGTTTTCAAAATAAAAACGAGAAGATAAAAGCACAGGAGACATGGAGGGAACACCACTGCTCAAGACCTGAATGTTCATAAAGCAGCTCAATCCTGCTTCTTTTCCATATGCAACATTTATCTAGGAAAAGCCAACTTGTTCAAAAGCTCACATGTTTTAAACTGAAGGAATAAAGGTGATGATGCAAGGCTTTCACTAGACACATCTAAAGAAAGCTCACGGAGTGTGCTTCTTCCAATCTCTCCTTATACAAAAAAAAATTGATATTCATCTTAGTCAACCTGTCAAAATTGCCTCTATGAAGAAATTATGGCTTAAAAGATTTCCAGAATCAGGGTCAAGGGGGAAAGCTAAGGATGTGTTATGGAACGAAGGCTGGGGAATTGTCGGGTGACTGGTCTGCAAGACCATAGCAACTTCTAAAAAACCCGGAGGAGAGGCCAAAATGAATTCAGAATGTGCTAAAAGAGCTGGCGGAAAACAAAGGAGGCCAAATCAGAGTGTATTACCTTGCTGGCAACGTCTGAAATTTTGCTAGAACAAGGAGCAGGGCATTTTTGATGAAGAGATCAAGGGTCAACACGACCAGGACGTCACAGGGCCCTGGGTCTTTGGGTATTACCTTGCTGGCAACATCTGAAATTTTGCTAGAACAAGGAGCAGGGCACTTTTGATGAAGAGATCAAGGGCCAACATGACCAGGATGTCACAGGGCCCTGGGTCTTTGGGAAAGAATTCCTCACTTGAGGAGGGATACGCTGATGTAGAAACCAGAGTGCAGACCTCACCCACTTACCAGCTTTGTCTTGCTGAAATCACTGAGAAAAGGAAAAGCTTTTCTGTTAGTAACTCTTTTCCCCTGATTCTGGGACGGTGCACTTCAATTTCATCTGTATTACTTGGGTAATGTCAGGAAAGACAGGGGTAGGAGGGGAGGTAATGAATCAAGAGCTCATTCCTAGTATTATATCCAAATTTAAATGAAATTAACTCATTTTCACGCCTGCATTGTTCATCCACTTTTTTCTTTTATAACTTGAATTCTCACCTTGGAACATTACTGATTATTTCTAGACAGTGAAGGAGGATTTCCATTACCAAATTCTATCAAGGTTTACTCTTTACATTGTTCTCGATCCTAAACGATTTCTGTCAAAGATTCTTAGGCATAAAGCTGTTATTTGAAGCTTGAGACTGTCACGTGGTGTTTAGAGGCAGTATGTAAACAGGTAAGATAATATAATATAATAGTTTCCATCTCAGTGCTGCGTGAAGAGCCCAGGGCAGGGCAGTGTAACCAAGGCTGGGTGGGTCCTCCCGGAGAAAGCTGAGCTGAGGATGGTGCTAAATGCTTAGGTAGGAGGTACTATTCTAAGGAAAGAGAAAGAGTGTCCTGGACTAGGAGAAGACCGCAAGGCATTAAACAGCATATGCCAAGTAAAAAAGAACCACAGACAGATGACATTCCAGAGAGGTCGGACCACTTCATCGAAGGCTTTGTATGCATTTGCTAAGAGTCTGAATTATTCTCTAAAATGTTATTCTTAAAGGGTTTTAAGCAGAGGAGGAATAGCTAGTGGGCTTTATCTTTTCATCTAGATGGCATTGGCTGTCACGAGGATAACACGTTGGACCAGGACAGAGAGAAGTCGGGGGCGGGGATTCCAGAAACAAGAAGACTTGGAGATTAATGGAAGCTGGTGATAGATGCACTTGAGATTGAAGTCTGAGCTTCCTCCTTTCTCCTTGTATTATCTTAAATTTCTTATTTTATTAGATGTGCGTTCCTTTCAGATTAGCAAGCCATTCTAGATTTGCTATTAATTGATTCTAGAATTCTGAATACATCTAATCTCTAAGGACATCAGTTTAGTTTCTGTAAAATGATAAATTGAATGAGATGGTTATTTTCTCGCTCTAATAATTATCTGTATTTTCTTAGGTATCGTGCCTATATCTTACTTCCCCAACGAGAACACACAGAAGATTAAGAAAATTACTGAAATATTTGCAATGCTATGACTGACAATGAAATTCACTCATGTTCTTGTCACTGCAAAGCACAGGTCAGTTCTTATAAAATAACCCATTTGTGTAAGAAATTACGATGTATATTCAGTGAACCACTTATAATATGAAAAAAAAAAAAACTTCCTTTAGAGTGATTAGGTCAAAAGGCAGATCCATTTACAGTGTTGTGAGGTTTTTTCTTTGGACTAATCCACTACTTAAAGAATAAGTTTAGATGTTAATTTCCTTGAAGGTAAGTCCTTTTAGAATTGAATTTTCTAGAATGATTTCATAAAGCAGAGCATTGCATTTTCTATAGCTTTATTCATATTTTTATTTTTTATACCGTTACTGTTCATTATACTTACAGATCCCTTTGGGCCAGGTAATCCTGTATCTCCCTAAATCAATAAAACAAAATTATATTAGAACAATGTTTACTAAAAACTCTAAAAATGTTATCATGCTGCCAAACTCAATAGAAAACCATGAACAGAAGAACCATGACACTACAGAAAAAAATTAGATTCACAATTTGGATTCTGGTCCCAGCTCTGCTACTTAACTTCAGGACCCAGTGTAAACTTGGTAACCTCCCAGCCTTTGGCTAACTTGTCTGTTAAATAATAGGGTTGAATCACAGCTCTCCAAGGCTGCATTCAGATTTAAAATGCTAGGTGTGGAGAACTGAAATGTGCAAGTCAAAAGACATTAAGCTAGCATGCTGTTATAAAACATAATAGACATTTAAACCAGATGACTTCATTTCTGAAACTCTAACAATATTTTAAACTCATCCCCAAAAGTCTATCAAACCAAATATGCATGCTCTTATGCTTAAAAAAAAAACCTTGACTATCTCCCACCACTAGTTCTAGGTATGAATCCAGCTCATCTTAGCACGTCAGTGCATGTCCACTACAAAACAGGATGACTTAAAACGTCCCCTTAAGGACCTCCCTGGAGGTCCAGTGGTTAAGACTCCACGCTTCCAATGCAGGGGGCACGGGTTCAATCCCTTGTAGGGGAGCTAAGATCCCACAAGCTGCGCAGTGCGGCCAAAAATAAAGAAACAAAAATTTAAAAATAAATAAATTAAAAAATAAAACATCCTCTTAGCTTATAAAATGAACAGTTTCAACAGAAAATAAAATTGAAATCACCCTTTTCCTAATTTACTTAATAGTTAGGAAGCTTTGCCTCATTCGGATGTTAACTGAAATCCTAAAACTCTGAATAAAACACTATCAGCATTTTCTCCTGTACTAAAAGCTCTCTGAAACTATTTTCTGAGAATTCTGTCACACACACACCCCCAAAGGACCAAGCATAAGTTTCCACACGAGGTCCTGTTAGATTGTCTCATAACCATAAGGATAAGCCAGCAGACCTAGCAGTGCTGTGGAGGTGATGACTTGCTCTCCTCCTCCCCGCCTTCCTGGAGATTTAGCAGAAGCCTCCCCTGGAGTTGGAATCACTTCTTTGGAGGGTCTTAGACTCCAAAAGGCCGTGGAGAATACCCACGGTCAAACCTGGGACCCTCAACTCTCTAACTACAATAACCTATAATACAAACTATAATAAAGCTTTAATTTTTGTTTCCGTGATGGGCACTTTTCATAGACTTGTCTACAGCCATATAAGAATCACCTTGAATGTCTAGATGGAAAACCACAAGAAAACATGCCCTCCAAAGGGAACGCTTTGTCCTCCCAACACTTAAGGCCACGTCTATCAATGTTGGCGTGTTTCCCCTCCACTTTACTTGATCTTGGGTGCTATTCTCGGGGGTTGTTTTTTAGCTTATGTAAGAAACGTATTACCTTTAAAGAAGTCAGCAAGGATAGCAAGGTCAGAGAAAAGAAAAAGTATGTATGTTTCTAATACAGTTCAAAATCAGTGAGTCTCCATCAATAACCAGAAAAAAAAAAGTGTCTTACGAGTTCACCCCTTTCTCCCAGTTCTCCCTCTTCACCAGAGGCACCCTAAAAATTAAAAGTCACATTTTTAAAATTCTTAGTTCCTTGGTTCAATTTTAACCCGTCAACATTGAGAAGCATTCCAACCAGTCAACATTGAGAAGCATTCAAAAGTCCCTGTGGTGCCCCCCCCAAGATCATGCAGAAATACGAAATGATCTCAATGGTTTTCCTATCTAGCTGTCAGGGGCTTGTCCAACCCAGAAAACAGCCCAGAGAAAAGCCAGAAGGTGAAGTTGACTTTCTGCTAAAGTTAAGGATTAATGACTATATCCAGCAATTTTATAATTAGGTAATACTTAAAAAGGGCTCTTACAGTTGAAAAAAAAAAACAACAAAAAAAACACCAGGGCAAGGACTAACTCTAATTCACATGCATTGTTTATTTGCTAAGGGCTTGGTAAAGAAAAAACAAAACATTATGATGCGGCTATGGAAGGCCTCATCACACTGGAGTAAACCCATCTGTTGCATAAGAGAGACAGGGCCATTCTCTTCAAAGGAAGGACCATGTGTATTCTTGAAGGCAGAGCCATCATTCGCTCCGGCTTATTAAAATGGTAGATAAGGCTACAGACCAAATTAAACCCTGCGTTTCACTCACTATGAAGTACATTGAGCCTCCACGTTTTACCCACACCGCAGATCAGCCAGTGCCCCCTGCTGGTAAAGCACATTAATGCACATTAAGCGCTGCATGTCACACATGGCACCTACCTGTTCACCCTTTGGACCAGGTTCACCAACTACACCCTGTAATGAATAAAATATACTTTTTCAGTGTTTTGAGGTTTTTAACTATATACTTTCAAACGAACCAACTCCCCTTATTGGGCTGGTGAATAGGAACAAGTATGAATAATCCCCATCGCCTCACCACCTAGCAAGAGTCAGGTCAGACCTGGAGAAACTGACAATTGTCCAAAAAAATCACTGGCAACCTGAAGTGTCCTCTGATCACATCCATGTAAAATGTAATTAGTAGGACTGGAAGTTTAGAACTAAATAGGAGGTGTGATTACAGCTGAAATTTTTACTTTACTCAGCTTTTATTTTTCCCTTCTGATAAATTACTATATTAATAGATTTTTTTGTTTGTTTCTTAATCTCAGCTCTCAGTAATTTAAGATATCTTTCTTGATAGCTCTCTATGGTAATTTCTAGAAAAATTCTCCATTGGGCCAAAAGTGACCTTGGTTTCTCAACATAGTAGAAATCACCCTTCCAAATAAGGAACTTTCTGGACAGCTAGGTATCTTACCCTGTCACCTTTCATTCCAGGAAGTCCAGGGGGACCAGGCAAACCGGGGAGGCCAGGGCTGCCGAGAGAACCCTGAAAGACAAACACAGAGTCCCCAGAACCACTGCTACCGCAACATTGAAAGCACATAAGCCAGACGCAACCTTGGGTGTGTGGACTCCTGTCTAGAATAAATGTGCTGTGTTGGTTTAACTCTGCTTCTCAAATTTGTCACTCTCCCAACTCCCAGGAGAAGAGAGCCAGTCCCCCCCGACTCCATCGCACCTCTGAGGTCCCCAGCTCCAGAGCTAGCACCCCTTCCCAACAGTGGGTTCTTTGAGCTGAGTCCCCGCCTCACGGCTGGAGAAGTAAAAGGTGGCATTCACGCACTTGCTCTCCAAGTCCAAGAACAACCAGGAGCCAGATGTAGCACTTTGTATCTCTCCCAGTTTTCCAATAAATGCTACAAACCACGTTGATTAAAATACCCTTTAAGGGTCTCCTAGATTTAATTTGAAATTCCTCATTTACATTTTCACACATTCACATAGGAATAGAAATCAAGTAAGGGTGATTCAATTACCCTTTGTAAATTATTTTTCTCTCCTCGCTTCTTTTAAAAAATTTACTGTGTTTCATATGAAGCAAATAAACGGCCAGGGACTAGAAATATTACTTACCAGTTTACCTGGTAGTCCTGGGGGTCCTACTGGTCCTTGTTCACCTCTACTGCCCTAGAAACACACAAACATGATGGTCAACTAGACAGTTTGCCGAAATGCTAATGTTTAATCACTATTTCAATGAAGTAACATGCTACCTAGGTTTTTGTCTAAATATAAAGGTCACCAAAGTATTCTCCCCATCTTCAACTGAAGGCAGAGACCTTTATATTAAATGCCTGCAGCCTCCTCAGTGTTCATCCTGAGTTCTAACAGTCCTAATGCTGTTTGTTGTGAATACAGACTGTTCGATGGACATCATACCTGATACATCTACAAGAAATGGCAGTTAGGAATTTTCAGCATCTACTTCACCATCCAAATTAGATTATGGTGACTTGTGTACATGCTTTATCCTCTCATTTAGACTACATGTTCTTGAGGTATAGGTATAGTAAAATTTTGAATTTCACATAAATGTGTAAAACACAGAGTAAATTTCACGTCTACAGTACATTTTAAAGCAGTATCTGGCAAATGATCTTGAACCTCGAAAGAGTGAAAAAGACACAGGACAGAGATGTTCGCCTTCAAATTACTACTGTAACTTCAAAAAGACATAAACAGTAGAAATTTATAAAGTTTCTGAAAAATTCTTTGTTCTACTCCTTCTAATCATGTCTTAAAAGATTAAATAGACTTTGGAAAGTACAATTTATAATGTAGATACACTAAAAGCAACACTCTAATTTCATTTTGTGAGCCAATATCAATTTTTTATTTGAAACTCTAAGCCCTTTGAGAAAAGGAAACACCATGAACTCTTCAATTTCTTTCTCTGAGAACTTCATACACTTGTATGCAGTCTGACAAAAGCTTGTTTCATTTCTAACGCAAGTTCAACTAAGCTGAACACTGAGGTTGCTGGATAAATAATCACATTTCCTGGATGGTGTACACAAAATGAAGGTAGTCTTTTGAGTTTGTTTTTCTTTAAAATGACATGACAACTTCATATTAATGTTTAATATTTATAAGTGCTTCTGATAAGATTATCCTGATCTGACCCATATGTTATTCATTCAACTATAAAAAGAACAAAATGTCAAGATCTATAAACCTTCTGCATTTTCAGTTGCTCTAAAGGACTGAGAAATGTATGCCAAATTACAAGTCTCTAGCTATAATTTCATGGCAATTGTTTCATATGACTTATAGGTGATTTAAACAAAATACTCTTAAATGCTTTTCAGAAACTTTTATATAAATGTTCTGTCTAATGCATGAGTTTGAATAATACATTGGTACGGAACCCTTGTGAGCGGCTTGGAAGCCAGAAGCAGTGCCCCATGAGGACGGATGTTAGAAGGATATATTGATAAGTCAGGTGAAAACCAGCCACTATGATAGATTCTTCTATGCGTCTCTACACATAAAGATTGTGTTTCACCCCATTAATATGACCCAGCACTTCAAAGTTCAAGATAGATTTTCTTCAGTACATCTGCTCTGCTGGCATTTTCAAATTATTTCTGAACTGCGTCCTGACTGAGATCCTAAATGTCATTGAGATAAAATGACTTTAATTCACAGAACGATTAACAGTCATTGGTGGGAAACATAATTAATGGTGTCAGAAAGGGAAAGCAAAGTTCTCGATACAACCTCAAGTATTCATTTCTAAATAAATGAACCATTATGCCATCTTATCCAAAACAAAGATGATTAATATACTCTTTTCCTCTTCCACAAACCAAAAGGCTAAATGAAAAGAAAGGACTGTATAACCTTTCATTTACTTTTGGAGAGATTAATTATCTTTTCAGTCAAAGACAAAGATTTTCTCTGCTGGAATCTTATTTTCTCTGTCTTTCATGAGCTCTTATTATTCAGTTCAGAAGTCTTTTCCAAGCCCCGGCAGCCCTTGGTAATACCTACGAACGGCTCAGAACCCAGTCTAGCCAGCCTGCTCTGCTGACCTATAGCCGTGACAGGGCAACACACGTAGGACCAGGGGAGGGATGGGTGAAATTACGGGCATTCACTTTTCTGTCCCTGCACAAATAGACAGTGTGTGGGTCCTCATTTTTATTTCATGTCTAGCTTGTAAATCCTTGGCTATTCTGAACTTAGGTATTTCTATAGAAATCATCCCACTGTGCAAAAAGGTAATGTTTATTTTCACAATGACCAAACAGCTACAAAAAAAAAAAAAGTTAGGGCAAGATTTTCTCGTGGCCATTCTTATGATTTCTATGTGTTCTAGAAACATGCATATTCTTCCTCTAAGTTCTTTAATTTCACCTGTAACTAAGATGAACATGAGCAATTGAGATATAAATAGTAATCTCTAAAAACACACAGGTTAAACTAAATACATCCTGCAGGGAGCAATTCACCCTAACCTGGTAACAACAGGAGTGCTAAAAAAATGATAAATCTCTTCTGTTTCAACAGCTATGGTGAAACCACATTCTCAGATGTGGGCCAGAGAGGCTGGTGGGGAAATGGCTCTTTTGTCCCATGGCTTATATTTACAAACCTCTTGACAAAAGTTATGGGTTTTAACAAGAGAATCGGAAGGAACCAGAAAAAAAGGCAACATCCTACCACTGAAAATGTGAAGACCATAAGAAAATGCTCTATTTTTCTCTTGGGTGCTCTGTGCCACCATATTTATCTCCAACATGTTAAGACACATCTTCCAATTCATCCCTATCTAAGAAGCCAATCAAGGCTTAAAGAAAAAAGAAAAGATGCAGACCCTCTACCGGTGATTCCGAACCCTGGCTGTGCATCAGAATCCCCTGAGTAGGTTTTAGAAATATATTTCACTGGTGTCTTCACCACCCCACCTCCCCATTCCCCTCCGCATTCCACCCCTCTCCCCCAGGTCCTGATTCTGTAGGTCTGGGGTAAGACCCAGGAAATTGCTGGGGCTTATGTTCTGTTCGTTTGTCTTCACCAGCTTTACTTAGATTCTTGTTAAATGCTCACTGCGAAAGCTCCATAAATACTAAAATTTGCTAAATGTGTTTTGTGCCGTTAGAATTTGCCAAGCTAACTTCAAATAAAAACATCCAGCGGAACCTTGACTTTGGAGGCATTAGAGGGTGGAGATGGGGACTTGGACACTGAGCCCCAAGGCCAGGTCTGAAGTCTGGCTCTGCCATGCACCAGCTGACTCCAGGCAGGCAACTCAACCCCTCTGTGCCTCGGTCTCCTCATCTGTACAATGGGCTTTTGGGAGGATTTAATAGATACATGAAGTACTTAGAACAACGTCCAGCTCATAGTAGGCACCGCAGATGTGCTAGTTATTATGTTTATCCAAGGAATAAAGACATCAGTCAAAATGATGGTTTTTAATCAAATGTTCCATTAAATGTTCTTTTCTCTTCAAATCTTCCAAATTTCTTTAAAAGCATGAGTTATGCTTGGAAAAAACCAGTCTCTAGTCCTCATTTCTCGAGTTTCTGTCAGATCACTAAGAAGGCGCCTTTTTTATAAACAAATTCTAGGAGGTATTTTGTAAAACTCATTTTAATAAATACAAATACTTCAATATGGAAGTCTCCCTTTCAAAATGGAACTATCAGACTTCTAAAATACCACCGAAAAATGCATTTTATTATACTTGGGTTGTCATAATTATTTTACCAAAAAAATGGATTTTACTCCACTGTGCTCTAGATTGTGATGGTTGTTGTATTTGCCTGATAACCCAAAATGCTAAGTAGCTGAAGAACGAACATTATCCTTAGTACCTTGCCAGTTTCAGAACTGGGAAATTATAAATCTCTATACTCAGTCTGTAGTCTACACTAAATGCCTCTTTCTGGCAAAAAGGATGTTCAACCCAGAAGATGAGTTATGATTGCTAAAGATTGCTGCTTTTACAAACCCATTTTCATATTAACATTGGCAGATCATATTAGCCCTACTACAGGGATAATTTTTAGGCTTGCCACAGAAATATTTTTTAAGATTTATTCAATTTTACAACATTGTGTATTTTGTATTTCTCTCCAGTGTAGGTTTAAATATCCCCTCACACAGAAACAGAGGACAATCTGTTTACACTATAACCATCACAACTGCTTCACGAAGTGTTGACAGGGAGAATATTCCAGAGTCTGGTGGGGTAGGAAGGCAGCTTAGGTCACTCAACAGCACATCATGTGGGACCTCTGTGTTGAAGCTGTTGGTGATGGGGTCAGGGTAGAAGACTTCAAGAGAGAGGAGACAGGCTTCCATACTCCACGAGTATATAGTCTTCAGAAAACTGGGGGTATATCTGTGTGGCACTCATCCCAGTTGAAATCATGAGAGCAGAGCAAACACAACCCACTCAACAAAAGCCCTGGCAAGTTCTGAGAAGCCTGGAGGAGGAAGATGGACCAGGAGCCACTACACGGTAGGACCCAATCAGAGGCCCCAGCCACCTGCTGGCTCTAAACCAGGAGTCACCCAGACGCATGTGTAAACCCAGGGGAATGTGACAGAGAAAGCCGGAAGGAAGCACAAGCCAAGTGGTAAAGATACGTGCTCATACGTAATCCCTAGAGATGCCAAAACTCCAATATTTTTTGCCGTGGCATTGGTGAAAGTTGATGGAACAATGGTGAGGAAAGGGGAGAAGAGAACTTTAATTTCAAAGACAGACTTCAGTTAACCTTGATTCTTTCACAGGACACATTAGAAATAGGTTTCATTCCTTCTACTTGGCTTCTCAATTTAAGATTTGCAGGAAAAACTGATCAAACTTGTGGGGAATAGGTGACAGTGTGTGAATTTACCAAGAAAATGAATTTAATGATGTAAAATGAAAGAACAAATGTATCTTTCAGTAAGTACGTTTGGTGTAAAAACTCTGATCCAGAACTATAATATTTATAACCACTCATGATACTCTTCTGAAAAATTTATAGTAGGTAAGAAGTCAATTATGAACAGAAGCAGCACAGAAAGATTTACTGTACCTCCCATCCAATGCATTTCAAGGAATATTTATTGAGCACGACCTTACAGCAGGCCCCAAGGAAAGAGATGTAGGGAACACAAACGTGGATCAGACATGTTCCTGACTTCCTGCAGTTTCCACACCACAGGGCAAAAAGGGACCAAGAGTTACAGGTTCAGAATAAGGAGAGATCACTTCTATCTGGGGGTAGGGCGTCATCACAGATGGTTCCGTTGCAGAATTAACACTTCAATTGTATCTAGGAGGGCACATGGGATGCCCAGTCAGAGAAATAGAGGAAAAAGCCATCTCAGTTGCAGGGCATCACAAAGAAAACAGGCAGGCTGAGAAGTGCAGAGAGTGTTTGGGAATTAGCATGAAGTCTAGCTTGGCTGGAACACAGGCTCTGAGCAAGGCAGAAATGGGAAGTAAAACTAGGGGATAAACAGACAGTTTAGGATTTCAGACTTTCCTTTATTGTCCGTGGAAATCCACTGGAGATTTCTAAATGAAGAAGAGAAATGATGCTGGATGCTGTACTTTGCAAAGACCAACATGGAGGCACGTGCAGACTTGGAGCCCTACCGTTCCCCAGGCATTTACGTTTGTCACCAGGACTGCGGGGACACGGCTGGAGTTCTAGATGCAGGACACCCTGCGATGCGCAAGAGTCCTGGAGAACAGAGAGATATCCCAGCCGAAGTACCAAGAGAACCTTGTTGCGAGCCGCAGTATTAGGAAAGATGGGGGCAGGGAAGGCAAATCAGGAAGCGACTGCAATAACCAAGCAGCAGTGAACCACCTGAGCCAGCGGGTGGAGGTGGGCTTAGAAAGAAGGGTCAGACAGGAGGCTTTAAAGAGGAGGTGGTAGGGGCTTCCCTGGTGGCGCAGTGGTTGAGAGTCTGCCTGCCAATGCAGGGGACACGGGTTCGAGCCCTGGTCTGGGAAGATCCCACATGCTGCCGGGCAACTAGGCCCGTGAGCCACAATTACTGAGCCTGCGCGTCTGGAGCCTGTGCTCCGCAACAAGAGAGGCCGCGATGGTGAGAGGCCCGCGCACCGCGATGAAGAGTGGTCCCCGCTTGCCACAACTAGAGAAAGTCCTCGCACAGAGACGAAGACACAACACAGTCATAAATAAATAAAAGACCGTGAATTTCAAAAAAAAAAAAATTTATTAAAAAAAAAAAAAAAAGTAACAATGATATTTGGGAACGTTTCTGTGTTCTCACTTGGAGTTCTTTGTGTTACCCAGCAGGCTTTGAAACTAAGAACTTAAAATCAAGACCAGGGAGAATTTTTTAAAGTTAAATTTGAGTGCATCATGTTTCGTTTCCAAATCAGTTTCTCGCTAAGGGTTAAAATGTATCTAGTGAGAAAATATACATAGCTATATTTGCTGCAAAATAGACACATTTACAAATTCACACTAAAAGAAGTCTGGCAGGTTCTCAAAAGATTAAAATAGAGTTATCACATGACCCAGCAATTCCCCTCGTAGGTATGTACTCAAGAGGAATGAAACAAGTCAACACAAAAACTTGTAGAAAAATGTCCACAGCAGCATTAATCATAATGGCCAAAAAGTGGAAACAACCCCCATGCCCATCGATGGATGAATGGATGAATAAAATGCGGTATGTCCATACAATTGAATACTATTTGGCAGTGAAAAGGAATGAAGTACTGATACATGGTACAGCATAGAAGAACCTTGAAACATTATGCTAAGCGAGAGAAGCCAATCATTAAAAAATCCACATACTGCATGATTCCATTTATGTGAAATTTCCAGAATAGGCAAATCTATAGGAAGTGGATGAGTGGTTTCCTAGGTTTGAGAGGACTGGGGGGAAATGTTGAATTGCAAGTGTATCTAGAGTTTCTTTTTGAGGTGATGAAAATGTTTTAAAGTGGACTGTGGTGATGGTTGAACAATTCTGCAAATGTACTAAAACTCAGTGGATTGTATACTTTAAACGGGTGAATTATATAGTATGTGAATTATACCTCAATAGAGTTGTTTTTTTTAATCACACTAAAATATTTCCTTCAACATGGGATGAGAGCAGAAAGGGTCATCATGGTTTTTTTTTTAATACTTCATTTTTGTTTCTACTTTCTAGGGGAAAAAAAGCATATTGTATATCTAAGTAGCATTCCTGTTCCATTGTTTATCTGGATTATCACATATTAAAACATCAGAAGGCATTCCTGGATGAGTTAATGGATGAATGAATAAAGGAAGGAAGGAAGGAAAGAAGGGAGGGAGGGAGGGAGAGGAGGGAAGGAAGACCCAGCAAAGCCCGGGGAAGGCACTTTGGGAGGGGTCCACAGAAAAGGAATACTCACAGGGAGGCCCCGAGGTCCTCGGGGTCCCACCTCTCCTGGTGGCCCCTGGCGGCCCTGTTATGAGGAAGGCAGGTAAAGAAAAAGTTAAACTCCCTAATCCTTTGCTTAGTGATTACAACAGGTTACAAGGTATGAAAAGGTAACCTATGGCAACTTACCGGTTTGCCTGAATTCCCCAGTTGCCCGGGCTTCCCTGGAGCACCTGTGTTACCCTGAAGGTAAAATACAATATTTAGAGTAATTCAGGCAGTAAATAAGCATAATAATCAACCTGTCTTACCAAGACTGGGTATTTCTTACACTTAAATAGCATTACTTTCCTGATTTTACATTGAGATGTAAACTCTCTTTCTTGGTGGGTACATCAAAGTTCTTTAGATTTAGGTTAGGATACTGTTTTGTCACTTCCAGAGGCATAATAAAGATGTCAAAAATGTTTAAAAGCGAAGGCCAGATGTCAAAAAGTGAAGGTCTTTAGACAGACAAGAATAAGAGAGGATTTTTCTTTCTTTACAATATTAATTATATATGTCTTTCTTCAGCATTTCCGCCTCCAATACACTTCTTTGAGCCTTTTTATTGATACCTGACATTGACACCATTAAAATTGTAAAAGATCATGCCAACATGAGGAAATAAGGGATGCGCCAGCAGGCTCCAGGGAAAGCAGGTGTCTGGGATCCCACCCCACCATCAGCTGCCCGTGGTCCTCTTACTAGCGAACATCTCTGCTCGACTCCATGAGCCACTACGATCGGAGGGCTGGAGCCATGTAATCTAACAGTAATCAATTTCTACATTAGTCACAGTTTATTTTATTTAAAGTAAAGCTATATTTTAGGGGGCTTCCCTGGTGGCACAGTGGTTGAGAATCTGCCTGCCAATGCAGGGGACACGGTTCGAGCCCTGGTCTGGGAAGATCCCACATGCCGCGGAGCAACTAGGCCCGTGAGCCACAACTACTGAGCCTGCGCGTCTGGAGCCTGTGCTCCGCAACAAGAGAGGCCGCGATAGTGAGAGGCCCGCGCACCGCGATGAGGAGTGGCCCCCACTTGCTGCAACTAGAGAAAGCCCTCACAGAAACGAAGACCCAACACAGCCAAAAATAAATAAATTAATTAATTAAAAAAAAAAAAAAGTAAAGCTATATTTTAGCCCTTTAATTTTTTCTTTCAACTATTGGTTCTTAAGTGCTAGAATATAAGCACTTAAAACTGATCATTATGTGAACAAAATGCTTAATATCTTTTAGTTTAAGGTAAATCATCTTAATAATATGCACTGACAATTTCTATGGCTTAATATCGTCCTCATAGTAAATCGTGAAGAGCAATAAAACTTTCTCTGTTTTACACTGGCAAAGGATGACTCTTTCAAGAAGGAAGTTCGATCAGCAACACTTCGTCACAGTACTATTTCTGCAGCTGGGAAAGAGATTAGTTTCTGAAGCCTTAAGGCCTTTTTGATTTCTCCTTAAGGTCAAACATAAAATAAAAGGCAGGTTGGAAATATATAAAATGATAAATAAAATATATTAGTAAAAGAATAAGAAATAGAGAAAAATATTAATTACAAGTTTTCATCTTTTACCTTTTCACCGGCAACACCCTTTGCGCCAGGAATTCCAGGTATACCCTGAAAGAATGCACACAGAACTTAGGTTTAATCACCTCCTCTGAGAATCCGTGAGATGCCAAGCCCACTGCATACTGCCGAGGGGCTGGGGACATCGTGACAACCTCAAAGCTTTAGAGGGAGATTCTTCCTAGTTCCCCAATTTGAACAGTTATAGACCTACCCACAGTGTAGAAGGCAACTTTACTGTAACTGGCTTGTTATGTCTGAACACCTTTACAGCAAATTCTAGCTCTAAACTAAAGTTACTTTTCAAGGATGAACTTCCAAATTAGAATCCTATTTTCAGATCAACAGGAGCTCTTCCTGGCATGATTTCACGTATGGAATACAAAGCAAGGACCTATCAAAATCTCTAAGCCTTAAATAGAGAAAGAGAATGGCAGAAGAATGCTGGGTCTAAGATTTGGTGCTACTGGGAGGCCTGATTTCTCTGATTATTTTAAAGTGTCAGATATCATAATAAACCGAGGGCAGTCCTCATCATTACCAAGTATCCCTTTTAACTTGAAATAATTGCCTCCAAAGAGCCAAGAATACACGTGGTATAACCCACATGAACTTCCAGCCACATTAATGCAGGAAAACACCAATTTGAATAATTCAAAATAGCACACAATCAAAAAATGAAATCTTATTATCTCACATTGTTCCCTGAACATACTCTCAACCTCTTATGGCTCAACCCTGGTACAAGGGCTTCAGAACTGGTTAAAAGTAGGAGGAAGTATAAAGCCTGGACCACAGCTTCAGGGTTAGTGAAACGATATAGGAAGATTTAGTGAACTAAAGAGAGAGGAGGGATGCAAATATAAAGTTAAAGCTTAGTGTGGTTATCAGAGAATAACTAGGTATTCAGAGAAAAAAGTACAAAAATGTAAATGTAAAACTGTAAAAATATAAAATTAAAGCATCATTTCTTCTCCAGAACTTATCAAATGACATACAAAACATGTTTCTCCCCCAAGTGCATATCTTCAAAATATGTATATAAACCAATCAACATTTAAATATTCAAATACTTACAGGTAACCCCTGCAACCCTGCTTCACCAGGAGGTCCAGGTTTCCCTAGTTCACCCTGAAAAAAATTTTCGTTGAATCTGTATGAACTGCTGTCCTTCTTTTAAGAAAAGGAAAGACCAAGACCTTCTAAGCAAAAGGACTCTCCGCACAGCTGACCTTACGTGCACTTTTATAGCATGACCCAGTTCAGGGCGGGGAGATGGGATAGGACTTAGGACAGAAATGCAATCAAAATACATAATTTCCTTCTGCCTACTTTCATCAATGGGGCAATTTTACTGACTTTCTGAAACTAAGCAAACAAACATTCTATTCTAATAAAAATTTTTTTTGAAGTGTGATTGATTTAGAATGTTGTGTTAATTTCCGCTGTACAGCAAAGTGACTCAGTTATACGCATAGATACATTCTTTTCATTATTCTTTTCCATTATGGTTTATCCCAGGATATTGAATATAGTTCCCTGTGCTATACTGTAGGACCTTGTTGTTTATCCATCCTATATATAATAGTTTGCATTTGCTAATCCCAAACTCCCAGTCTGTCCCTCCCCAAACTCCTCCCCCTTGGCAACCACAAGTCTGTTCTCTATGTCTGTGAGTCTGTTTTGCGTTTTGCAGATAGGTTCATTTGTGCCATGTTTTAGATTCCACTTGTAATTGATGTCATATGGTATTTGTCTTTCTCTTTCTGACTTCTAATAAGTATCTTGAATTGACACTTGATTAAAAAATTAAAAGGAGGAAAAAAAGCCAAAACCAGCTCAGTAAATGTCCCAGTGACGTAGTAATGGAAACCCTGTGCCTGGCGGGCCCCTGGCAGGGACAACTTCACCACCTTTAGACTAAATCACACAGCTACCTTTGCTCCCGGCATTCCAGGTATCCCGTCCCGGCCATCCACACCTGGCAAGCCCTAAAGACGCACAAAGAAACACACTGTCTCTTAGAAACACATTCTTCTTCCCTTCATCACTTTCTAAAGTTTTATTACAATAATCACTTTGAAAAATGGGCTTGATGACTACAGCTCAGGACGTACCGTGTCGCCCTTGGGCCCAGGGAGACCAGGAATTCCTCGAGAACCCTGAGCCCCCTGCAGGGTAGAAGGGAGAAGACAGACAAGACACAATCAATTACCATGTGTACTTAGGTCACATCAAAGAGATCAGCACAACCTCCATGCTCACAGTGATTAACACGAATTCGAACTCACTCTGTCTCCCTTGGGACCTGTTTCTCCTAGAGGTCCTCGCTGCCCTTGATCACCCTGTATGAAAATAAAATTGCGTTTATGTAAGCAAAAGTAACTTATTGATAGACTTTTGAAATTATAAAACACCATCTACGTTACCTTACTATTGTTCTTTCATCCCAATGGCTTTGCTCTATCATGGATGCCTCAAGAAATCTTTTTATAAAAATTATATTATCCTAAAAATTGATATTACCATAAGGATAATTGAGACTTACATTTCTATTGATTTCACTGTAAAGGCATCATGCTTCTGTGCTCTTTGGATGAATAGGTATAATAAAATTAAGGTCCACACTGCAGGTAACCTTGACATCAGTAACTATGTCTACACATCCTCTAGCCTCATTGACTATCGTGGTGGGTTGAGGTTTGGATGAGTTGCCAACCTTTTCTCCATATTACTTACTCCCCCAGTCAATAATAATGATTTCTGTCAGAATTACCCAGCTAATGTTGATATATGGTGCAGGCGGTAATAGATGAGAAGAGTGTCTTCCTAAAATACAGCTTTTGTTGAATTGCTTAACTGCTCTAAAACCTCAAATGGCTTCCTGTTGCTACTGGATCACTTCGGATCGCCCAGATTGGCATTAAACACTCTCCATAATGTGCTTCTACCTTATCTATTCAAGTTCATCTTCTCAAAAGGAGCTCTCCACCCAGGCTGTGCCAGCCCTAAGGCAGCACACACCCCCATCGCCCCAACAGGGCTTCTCCTCACCTGTGTTCCCTGCCCTCCCCACCTGTGCTCCCTGCCCTCCCCACCTGTGTCCCCTGCCCTCCCCACCTGTGCTCACTGCCCTTCCCTCCCAGCACGGCTTTGCAGGCCCTCCTTCCTCTCAGGTCCACTTGGTGCATTACCTCCACCACATGTTCTGGAGCTTGATCTTAAAATGTTATCCTTCAGTTACATTCTGTCCTTCCCACTGGACCTTGATAGTTGGAAATTCTATTTTACTTATACCTTTTCTTCTTTTCAATGTGGTATGAGAGATATTAATGAACAGCTTTTTGGTTTATTTACTTCCAAAACAGGTGTGAGGCAGTCCACAATAAGGACACGTGTGCACATGGCCGTCAGAATATCAAATAATGAGATCAGAAATCATAAGAGAGAAAAAGGACAGAACTACCCAAGAACTTAAAGTGGGACAGTTTCTGTGACTCTAAGCATCCTAGCAACCAAAGCAAAAGGAAAACACAGCAAGCATAAAAACTTAACAATTTGACTATACTTATGAGAAAAACAAAACCCATATCAAGTCAGAAGAACATTTCTCTGTACAAAAAAGAGATGCTTGTCTTAATTTTAAAATTTTAAATAAATATAGAAACTATTGCCCATTTTTCCACCTTATTCACATGTAAGGACACTTGCACACACACACATACATACAGCAAAAAAATCTATCATTGATCATTGCTAAAAAATCTATCAGTGGATCCCATGAAAGGAAAACTACTCACAGGTGCACCAGGGAGACCTTGCGGCCCGGGTTCTCCATCTAAGCCCCGAGCGCCCTGGAAATAAACGAGACAAAGAAATGAACTTGAGATCAGCCATGTGTGCTAAAGGGCACACCAGTCTTTCTAAAGAACTTCAAGAGCCAGATAAAAAGGAGGTTTTGTGTTTTGTAATATATACTCTATTCATCAGTGAACCCGAGGAGTATTTAATCAGAAACCTCAGATGTTAAAACACTGGTTTACATTCTCTCATCCCACCAAAAGTACCTATACCCAATCTTTGATACCACCCTAAATATTTTAAGTTAACAAACACTGCGTCCATTCCTGATTGCTGATATGAGCTACCTGTTTAGAGAACTTGGCAAGCCTATTGGAAAAGGTTTGATCATCACACTCCAGGGTTCTCAGGATCCCTACAGGAATTCATTGATGGTGAAGACCAAGGGGCCACCCAAATAGTAGCTGCTGTGGACGCCACAGCCACCACACCAGTGGGAGGGATTTCTGGGACTCAAGATCCCCACCCAGACCTAGAATCAGGAGTCCAGCCATGTGATTCAGAGGAACGAATTGTAATAAGGATTGAAGCATCCCCTCTTCCATCCTGGATAGATGGTAGGTTCAGTATGTGTAAAGTAATTGATCTATTTTCTCCACAACAGATTTACCCTGCCGAGTGATGATGGCTAAAAACCACAGAGCTTTATACATCTAATCATCATGAAACTATCTCTGTCTTTGTTATCTATTGTACATATCGCCTCCCTATTTTCATTATAAGAATCAAAATGTGATTTGAAAACAAAAATATGGGGTTTTTAGTGCTCTCTACATAGGCTGCATGACAAGACACACCCCCCCTGTTTAAAACTTTTTCTCATCTACCAGGGGAACGAGAAGGCAGATGGACCCCTGAAGTGAACAAGCCGTCTCCTAACGAACAGGCTTGAGAGGAGGAGATGATAAAAGAAATGGAAGACAGTCAAAAGGGTATTGGGTAGATGTCAGGCCAAGAAAACCAGGTGGACGGTGTCTGCAGTAAAAATTAAAAATTAGAAAACCTTTGCTAGAAGGTTCAGACATGGGTAGAATCAAAGAAAGAAGCAGAGGCACCACAGAGCCTTGAAAGTCTTTGATCCCTAAAACTAGAATACAGCAGAAGGCATTCTCCGTCCACCAGTGAAGAAGAGGTTTGGGAGACCTGAAAAAGCCCTTGAATTCATCACTCACGTTGCCTGGTGGAAGCAGAGCCAGCCTTCGAGTTATAGAAATGGCTTGGCTGCTGTCCTTCTTTCTCCCTTTCTCTCTCTCTCTCTCTCTCTCTCTCTCTCTGTCTCATTGCTGTTCAGCACCAGCTCAGACCCAAACTGCTGTTACTAGGTAACCACTCCGCAGGTCTGAATTCACCAGAAGAGCTTTTTTCTTTTTATTGAAAACAATTTGACAAAAATCAGAGGAAATGAGAAACTTTGAAAACTACCAAGTAGCAAAATGCCTCAAATAAAGAGCCTATCAAGAACAGTAATTGGTTTCAAAGTGAGGTTCACATATTTCCGGAAGTGATTTAAACCCAGAAAAAGCAAAGGCCTGGGTATCAGCAACTTCAAAATAAATGGGATTTATCATTTAATAACAGAAGAGTACACACAGAATGTTACTTAAGGAAACATGAATACAGAAATGCAAAATATGTTTTTAAGAAGACAGTGTTTTTAGAAAAGAAACATAGAATTCTATAGGAAACAGAAGAGGGAGACAGGCACAGTGAGAGAACCTAGAGAGACAGAGAACGCGGCTGAAAAAATGAAATTGATGGAATTATTCATGAAGCAATTCCTTCGATCCACAAAAATGTGCATCTCTTTTTTTAAAAGGTTGAATTTCATTTACTGAGCACCTACAATGTGCCCGTTATCCCTGTCTGGTTGCTAATGAAAGACTCTGTGCTTCTGTGCAGAACAACATGAATTAGCCTCAGAGGTTCTGCAGAGGATAAGGCGAGGGTCTGGAGGGGTGGTGGGCAAAGAGCCCCGTTTTTAATTTTCTGGAGCCTACAAAGGGGCTTTCCTAACAAACTTTCTAAAAAGCGCTGACCACTTCCTTAACATCTGAGAGAAGCTAGACACACCCCCTCCGCTCATACATATATACACACACACACACTCACACAGCAAGAAAAATATTTCTGAGCTCATCATGAACGTTCAAGCTTGCGTTGTTATTGCTTCTTCTATTCACTCAGACAAGCAATCGCTGCCCTGCCCTCCCCTCCCCACCAAGGGCAATGCCTCATCCTTCTCAGCTCCACCTCTCCATCCTCCTGCCTTTGCCGGGCACTCCAGGTACTGTGTCAGTGTTATCAGTGTCAACTACTGATAAAGGAAAGAGATTAGACATAACAGCCCTGCTTACTCCTATTTACCCAAAAGAATTTAAAATATATAATAATAACAAGTGTCCTGTGTATGACTCATTTCTATCGTCTACATTTATAACAGAAAGTAAGAACCCAACCGAACATCTACAAAGCACCCAATAAGAAATAAAAAGTGATGTTGTTAAAGATAAGAAGATATTTGAAGTGGCCCAAAACTTCAACACTGATGCAGTTTGGTAGTGTGTCATCACCATCATGATCTTACTTTTTCCCCTTTGGCTCCAGCTATGCCAGTAATGCCTCTCAAACCTTGAGCTCCCTGGAAATGTAAAAAAAGAGAAGTAAATTCTTCTAGTTGAAGCACACATTCTTTGATGTCCTCACAAAAGCTGATCCAGGAGAAGGATGTTATCATAACCAAAGGTAACACTGAGAAAAAGTGACATTGTATTGCACGCAAACTTTCCTGGTTTAGAAGAAAAATCCAAAAGGAATTCTTCTGATGGTTAAAACCCTTTTTAAAAATTCTGAAGACTTACACAAATCTGGAATCGGAACAATGACTGATGGCAAAAAAGTAAGTATCATGAGCATCAAAGAATGACGATAAAGCATTTGACTTTTAACTCACACAGAATACACTGCCACTTTTGCCTCCTTCACGGTTTGTAACTTGGTTACGGGTCACATGATCGTGATTTTAAACCTTGGACTAATCTTTCCCCACCGGTGTGTGCCATCCAAGGCAAGAGGTCCCCAGGCAGCCCACAAAAGCTTCTTCCTATAAGTGTAGCTGGGGTCTCCGTCATTCACTTGCCATCACTCTACGTTACACCGTTTCTACGAGAAAAGGCATTCTGAATTCCAATCTGGGGCAGGAGGAACCCATCTCCTCCCTTCTCGGGCACAGGAGTGGGTAATCCTCAAAATGAGGGTGCAGGGTGTCGATCCTAGGATCCCCTTCAACACTGAATGTTGTCATGCTTGACTGTCTGGACCCACAGAGGCAGGGCTCCAGAAGCAGATGCTGTAGAGGTGCCCCCTGGGGAGCAGCAGTGAGCAGACGCCCCATCAGGAAAGCGGGGGAGCCACTTCGGGGCAACTTGCTGACTGTCCGCAATGGCTTAGGATAAAGTAGCTCTAGGCCAGTCATTTCCCTGTGCTCTCACTGGAGAAGACGGGGCATCTCCATGACCAACTGTTTGTTTTGCATCCAGGTCAGTCCCAGTTCTCTGTAGATCAGTTAGGAATGGCCTGAAATACACTTGGGCGGGGTGATCCAGCTCAGGACACAAAGTGAGATCTGGCCAAATCAGATTAAAGCTGCTCATTCTTGTGGGGCTTATTTTCTGACTCTGAAGGTAATTCAAAAAAGAATTCCAGAAATATTTGGGTCAATAGCAGAGACATGAGAATGACACGTATTGTCTCCCGAGCTTGTGCATAAGTGTTCCAAAAAGCATACTTTTTACAAATCTTGCGTTCCTTGACAGATGCTGTATATTTAGAAAATGAAAAACTGTGAATTTTACAGAAATATTTTGGCATATCCTCTCCCAAACCCCAGAAGTTCAGCAAGCAGTAATGATATCCTCCAAAGACCACCAGGGTCCGGCAACATAGTTAAATATGTTTCTAAAAATACTTCACCAGAGGTCCTTGAGCTCCAACCTCTCCTAGTTCGCCCTGGTCTCCTTCTTCACCCTGAAAAACCACAGAGAGAAGGGCATCAAATGCTATTCCAGCAAATGGACACTGAAATGGGCTCGGTCTAACTCAGCACGTGGTAAGTTCATCTGGCATCTCCTGAATTAGTCTACTATACTTTCTTAAATTATTTTATATGAGTAGTCCATATTAATTGCAGAACATTCAGAAAATACAGAGACGTATATAAATAAAGTCACCCAAATCCCACCTTTCCACTATAAACACCAGTAACATTTTGGATGCTATCCTTTCAAAGCTTTTCTAAAGAGAGAGAGAGGAGGGGAGGGAAAGAGGAAGAGGGGGAGAGAGAGAGAGAGTGTATGCATTCATGTTCTAAGTATGTGTGTTGTGGGTGTATTATTAAGAAAGTGTGATCACACTACGCAAACTTTTCCTTAAACTATAATATTTTTAATTATGATTTTCATTTTAACTTTTTCATTACAGTTTTTGTACCATGTACAGTTTATTTTTTTTAATTGTACTTAAATTTAAATCTGTCTTTTCTTCCATGGCTTCTACCTTTGATGTTGCTCAGAAAAGCCTTCTCTGCCCCCTCCAAAATATATAAATATTCATCTATATTTTTCTTCTAGTAATTTTATAATTTCTTACATGAAATTTTTAATTATCAGTAATTTATTTTTATGTAAAGATAGAGTAGAAATCTTTTTTTTTCCTGATAACTGGCACTCTATCCAATATCATTTATTGAATAATAGAGTCTCTCCACCCAGGTTGAAAAATTCATCTTTAATGTATGTTAAATTGATAAATATACTTGTTTCTGGACTTCCTTCCTATTCAGCTATACTGGTCTGCTGTATGATGTTGTCAATACCACAACATTTTAATTATCGAAACTCTATAATACATTTTAATCTCAGGTTGGGAGAATTCCTTTACCTTTATTTTTCATTTATAGTTACTCTTATTTTCAGATTTTCTTAAATGTTTACCCTTCCACATGAACTTTGGAATTGTTGGGCGAATCTTCACAAAAACACTGCTTGCTTTGTATTAGAACTTCATTAAATTAATAGGTTATATACAGAGAGTTAGAATCTTCACAATACTGAGTCTTTCCATCTCGGAACTCAGTGTATCTTCATATTTAGTCAAAACGTTTTCTTTTTCTTTCCACCAATAAAGTTTTGTTCTTTTCATTTTGTTGAATACTTCTTAAGTTTGTTCGAAAGTATTTTGACTACCTGGTGGCTATTGCCAATAGAATCTTCTTCCATTATGTTTTTTAACTAATTATTGGTTTAACTTTTTGATATTAATTTTATAATCTCTGATATACTTTAAAATGTTAGGATATTCTAAACAGAAATCCAACTACTGTTTCTTACAGAAAGATTACTTTACGGACTCTGGGAAAAATGTTATTTTCTCTCTGACAAAGGTTTTACTTTTCACAATAGATATACTGTTCTACATTTTCTACGGTAATGAATAACTTAAATTGTGAAGTTCATCATGAGAAACATTCTTAGTTTTTGATATTTGTTCATAATGGTAGATTAAAATCCAGTTCTATTGTTTATTACATGTTTCAATTCACCCATTTTCTTACTCCACATGCTATACTTTATACATAGAGATTTTTGCACACAAACACACACATACACACACACCCACAAAGAAATACAAAAAATTCAGTAGAAGTATTAATATAGAACATTTGGGCATCTAATGCAAAGAACTAGGCTATACCTAAATAATTTACACTTGATTTTTGAATGAACTCTGAGAGTCTTACATAGTGGATCTTTGTCTCATAATTATATTCAGATTACCTTCCATCAGATCATAAGATTGACAGTGGAGGGAGGTGGTCCTGATAGGAAAGCCAGTGAATAAGCTAGTTCATGGAGCAGATAATCAACTCATACGTATGATTAAATACTACTTGTATTTCCCCATGTAAGTACAAAAACAACAGTGATTGTAATTTTTCATTAGCAGGTTTTGGGGTATTTTCCCAT
Source organism: Balaenoptera musculus (assembly GCF_009873245.2). Classification (NCBI taxonomy): domain Eukaryota; kingdom Metazoa; phylum Chordata; class Mammalia; order Artiodactyla; family Balaenopteridae; genus Balaenoptera; species Balaenoptera musculus. Next base: position 84,527,281 of record NC_045796.1, on the reverse strand, counting down.
AGATTCTTGATAAACCTTGGAGTAATGTATTTGACTGAAATATTTCACCAGCAGATGAATAGCACACAATAACTAATCAATAACCACAAAGCTAAATGACAAATTTAGGAATAGCAATTTATTACCGTTTTACTGAAAGATTTTTGACTATTCATTCTTATCTTTATAAACAATTTTTAAAATCTTCATTAATTAATTTGTAGAGTAAACTCAAGGCAGAACTGTGAATCTGAAAGCAAACTTCAGGCCCCTAGTCTCATAATTCTTCATCTTTCTGCTTTCAGTCTACAGTTAAAAGCATCTATTAGCCTTTTCAAGATTCATTGTCCAAGGAGCTATCTTATCTTCATAGGTCGATTTTCAAAGACACCACTGAAAGTTTTAAGTGACATAAACATGTGAAATAAATTAAAGGAATTTTCAACAACTGTTAATGAAAATTTTGGCCAGTTACCTAACACACCAAAAAAATTGCAGGTTCCCCAGTGAAGACCAAACCAAATTTGAAAGTCCAGATAACTAACTTGTATAGGTCTCAAAAAATGCTAGTTTCGTGGGAGAGTGGAGAGACACTCTGACTGACAGGTCCATTCCCAAAACCCATGGGATGGGGAAGTGGAAGTTCCCCAAAGAAAAGAGGTCACCCAAAAAAAGAGAAAGGGATGCAGGGCATCAAAAATAGCAGAAGTCTACTAAATCTGCTTTATTATACGTATTACCTCCTGCATATTTGGTGTGATTTAATATTCCTACACACTTGTTTTTGTGGTTAGATGATATTCTATTATATGCATATGTCATACTTAATTTAGCCATATTGGACATTTTTTCATTTCTGCGCCCTTAGCGCTTAGAATAAACTCTGGCACATAGTGGGTACTTAATAAATATTTGTTGGTTTTTTTAAATTACAAATTGAAAAATTCAATGGAGGAATGAGCACACAGAGAAATTTCCAAAGTACTTGATTTTTTTTTCTATTTTCTCCAGTTTGACATCAAGAACCCAGCTGTTATATGCCAGATAAATAAAATGCCTTAACTATTCAGAGCCTAAGTAATAAAAGACTTTTAAAATGAATGTTCACACTGTAATAAGGTACAGGAAATTGGCTTATGTATCGTCATTATCTGAGATTGTTCAACAGCTTTACCTAAGGAGTTCAAGAATATTAATGCCTGGGAATCCCCTGGCGGTCCAGTGGTTAGGACTCTGTGCTTTCACTGCCGAGGGCCCAGGTTCAATCCCTGGCTGGGGCAATAAGATCCTGCAAGCCCTGCGGCACGGCCAAAAACAAAGGAATATTAATGCCTGCCTGAAGGTATTAATAAATTGCCTCTCAAGCTCTTAACTTCTAAAGAAAAAGACTTCTGCCACCCAAT